>NC_090296.1:26296590-26599621 GCF_039906515.1 Pseudorca crassidens | reverse complement strand
TTTTTGTCTCTTCTTTCCAATATTTATAGCTCCTAGAGAGGTTTCTGATTGTATTGGCTAAGACCTCTAATATAATATTAATACAGAAAGCTCTTTGCAAAACTACAAATTTCCCAGCCCTATCCCAGGCTGCTGAATCAGAATCTTTAGGGAGAGAGATCTAAGAATCTGTGTTTTATCAAGCTTCCCAAATGATTACTTACAGCCAATGCACTGTTGATAACCAATGGTATAAACACAACAATTTGAATAATAGATTGCCTAATTTTATACATTGACTAGATTATTATCTCATTTTATTGCACTGGTACCAGAAACAGCCAAAGAAGTACTTGTGTTTCAGTGGGTTCATTCATTTTTTCATTCATTCAGTAAGGATTTACTGAGCACCTGTTATGTGCCAAGCACTTTTTAGGTGCTAGAGGCATAGAGCTTATTAAGGTTTCAAAGGAGAAATTCGGGTGTAAGGGTTTGTGTCATTTATTCTCTGGAAATCACCAATGTTTTAGATCGCTTAGCAATCTAGGGCTAGGGTAAGATAAGGGAGGCACTCACCTCAGCCACAAAACTTAAGGGGCAACAAAAAAACTCAGTAACCAAGTAAATAATATCATAATGCAACATTCTTGAAAGTGAAGATTAATGTGAAAACAAATCCATGATGAAAAAAATCAGCACTTTAAATAAAAAACAGGATCCAACAGGGACAGATCCGGGTGAGGGGAGTGAGGCCTGGCCATGCAAGTACAGGGTCAGATCCTGCTTTTATTTAAAATTTGGTTCATCATAGATGTTTTTGCATTGATTTGGATTTTAAAATATTAAGATATTACCCATCGTGATTACTGAGATTTTCAAGTGCCTCATTCATCCCTCTAGTCCCAACCCTGCTGCTCAGACTTGGATTAGCGTTTTTATAATGTTACACATTTTCGGCGTTAGGCTAGGGGTGGATGCTGTCAATGCACAGGGTATGGTGTACCAACCCCTGGAACTCCCTGGACAGTCATGGCAGAGAGAGAAGGGAAGGACTGTTAAAGAGATGGTAACTGGTTGCCTTTTTTCCCCTGTGTTCGCCTGTGCCCAAACATTTGCTTTAAGTACTTGCCACCTTTTCTACGTCTGATTGTTCCAAAGGCAAGAGACTAGCAGGGCTAGGATACGGAGAGTAAGGGAGCCTTAGTCTGGAGAACATTGCTAATGCCCCCCTTCACTACAGGAAATAACTTCAAGGAAGAAGCCGCAGAGCTGTTTTGCCAAGCCCTATCGGTAAGAAGCAAGAGGCGGGTGCAGCCAGCCATGTGAAAGATGCCCCGGGAGATGGGTGGCTCTGAGCACAGGGAGGTGAGGCTACTTGCCTGATTTAGGGAGCTGGAGAGTGTTTAGACTCCGTCAATCCTATCAAAAACCTCAGCAAGTGGTAGGACTGTTTGGATGGTGCTAAATTCTCGCAGCAGTCATCAACAGTTCAGCAGGAAATGAACAAGAAATTGTCCTCAGTCTAAGAACACTAGTCTACTTAATTTTTGGCATATGGGGGCCCACACTGTTCTAAGAGAGGTATTTGCAGTCACAAAGAAGACAAAAATTACCTCTCTCTGCACTGTTTCTTTCTCTAGACCAATTACAGAATTAAGTCGCTGGATCTCAGTCACAACCAGTTCTCTGATAAGGCAGGAGAGTACCTGGGGCAGATGCTGGGTGAGTCTTCCGTGGAGGGAGGAACCAGCAAAGGAGAGGGACGTGGGGTATCCGCGGAGGGAGGAACCAGCAAAGGAGAGGGACATGGGGTATGATAGCTTGTCAGAGCTGCAGCTCCGGTTTCTTATTGTTATTGAACGTTCTGATTAGAAAAAGTGATGTAAACCACACCCGAAGTACACTTTGAATGGAGCAGACACCTGAATGTGGGAAGTAAACTTTAAAATGATTAGAAGAACGTAGAGAGAAGTAACTTGCTGACTTCACGGAGACTACGGATTATTAAACAGAAATGGGCAGAAACTGTAACAGAATAGTGGCAGAAACTGTAACAGAAACGATTCATATATTTGACAACGGTAAGTTTAAAACTTGCTTGTGATAAAAGACATTGTGGGGCAATGATAGAAAACAAGCAATAGTTAAGGAGTAGAAATATGCAGAATTTGTATCATATAGAAGATTACTCTCCAGACTATTGATAAAAGCTCCTATAGCTCCATTAGGCAGCGATAAATACTCCCAATGAAACAATGGTCAAAGCATATGGACAGTGACAAAAAAAAGCCAAGTGCCCATGTTTAGAAACATGAAAAATAAAACAACAAAAAGATCTCCCTTGTCATCTAGCAGAGCTGTAAAAATTTCCCGTCAGAGAACATCAAGGGCTAATACAAGCAAGAAATAGGAACACTCACAAGTCTACTAGGTAAAGGCGCTTTGGAGAACAATCGGACAGTGTTTACTAACGTCAAAAATGTATATATTTTCTATGACACAGTTTCCCCTCTATACGTGTCTCAGAGACGCTCTCACACATACACAGCGAGAGATGTCTGGGGAGGTTTCACTGCAAAAGTGTTATAAAAGAAAGAAACCTAAATGCTCATTCCTGGGGGGAATGAGTAGAAAAGGAAAGGACTCCTAGCAGTAGGGATGGGACGCTAATCTAGATGGAGTGGTGAGGGAAGCCCCACAGGGAGGGTGGCTCTTTGTTGAAACCTGAATATCAAAGAAGAAAGAGCCGTGCTAGGGTCTGGACACACAGGGCTCCAGGCAGAAAGAATGGAGCGCGTCCTGTTTGAGGAACTGGGGGGCCAGTGTGGCTGGAGCAGAGGGGACAGGGGAGGAGGATGGAAGGAGAAGAGGTTGTTGCCTGCAGCCCCTGACGTCGGGCCGCGGGAGCCATGGAACACAGGGAGCCTGGACTCGTGGAGGATGTGAGGACTCGTGGAGGATGTGAGGATGTGAGGACTCGTGGAGGATGTGAGCGTGGGGCGAAACGGTACGGCGTGCAGGGGCAGATGTGCTGTGTAAAGCCCGCAGCTGACGAGGACAGGAATGGAAGAGGGAGGCTGGTCAGGAGGCTGGTGTGGGGGGTCCAGGCTAAACAGGACAACAGCGTGAGCTCAGGGAGGAGGTAGTGCCTGAGCAGTGGATGAATTCAGAATATACTTTGCAAATAAAGCCGAAAGGACTTGCTGATGTGAAGAAGGAGGGAAGGGAGAGAGAGCCTCACGACTCTTTTGTTTCAGTCACTGGTTAGAGGCAGGTGTCATTTACTTAAAGGGAAAACTCAGGGAGTAACAGTATGGGGGCGGGGGGCAGGAGTTAGGAGTCGAGTTTTCATTTTTGGCCGTGGAGGGCTTTTTTTTTTTTTTTTTTTTTTTTTTGCGGTACGCGGACCTCTCACTGTTGTGGCCTCTCCTGTTGCGGAGCACAGGCTCCGGACGCGGAGGCTCAGCGGCCATGGCTCACAGGCCCAGCCGCTCCACGGCATGTGGGATCTTCCCGGACCAGGGCGCGAACCCATGTCCCCTGCATCGGCAGGCGGACTCTCAACCACTGCGCCACCAGGGAAGCCCTATATGCAGTTTTTAAAAGAATCTTTATTATTATTAAAGCTACCAAATATAAGATGATTACCATGTGACAGGCATCATACTAGGCTTTTTACATCAATCCTCACAAAAAAAAACCTTGTACAGGTTAACATCTCTATTTTATAAATAAGAAAACAGAAGTACGGGAAGGATAAGTAACCTGTTTAAGGTCACAAAGCTAGTAAGTGTTGAGAACAGAATTAAAATTTTAATTTTGTAGCCATTTAAGAGAGGCAGGCTTGCAAGGTTTAACTTAAGGGACTTCCCTGATGGTCCCATGGTTAAGACTTTGCCTTCCAATGCAAGGGGGGCAGGTTCAATCCTTGGTCGGGGAGCTAGGATCCCGCATGCCTCGTGGCCAAAAAAGCAAAACACAAAACAGAAGCAATATTGTAACAAATTCAATAAAGACTTTAAAAATGGTCCACATCAAAAAAAAATCTTTAAAAAAAAAGGTTTAACTTCAGTGAGGGACTTGGCACAGAAGAGGAGAGAAAAATAAGAATAGGATGAGGGAGACAGGCAGGGAGAGAGAATGAAGGCAGGACAAAAGTTTGTTCTCAATATAATAGAAGGTATTATGCACTTTCCTGAAAGTCTGTCCTGGTGGTTGACACGAGAAAGACATGATCAGTACAGAGTGTTCTGTCCATAAAAAATAAAACAGGGGCTTCCCTGGTGGCGCAGTGGTTAAGAATCCGCCTGCCAATGCAGGGGACACAGGTTCGAGCCCTGGTCCAGGAAGATCCCACATGCCGCGGAGTAACTAAGCCCGTGCGCCACAGCTACTGAGCCTGCGCTCTAGAGCCCGCGAGCCACAACTACTGAAGCCCGTGTGCCTAGAGCCCGTGCTCTGCAACAAGAGAAGCCACCGCAATGAGAAGCCCGCACACGGCAACGAAGAGTAGCCCCCGCTCGCTGCAACTAGAGAAAAGCCCGCTTTCAACAACGAAAACCCAATGCAGCCAAAGATTTTTTTAAAAAAATAATAAAATAAATAAATAAAACAGAATAACACATTTTTCCTGGGCCTGAAGGCGATTCCTCCCACTCAGTAATCCTTCAAGAGCACTTTAGTCTCTCCTTCCAATGGTGTCCTCGGCACATCCACCCTCCCCAGATAAAAATAACAATGATGAAGTGTTTAAATAGGATGCTTTCCCAGCCCTATGTAGCACGTGAGCAAAAGCATCTTTAAGTTAAAAAAATGTGCAATTTCTGTGCAAACCCAACTTCTAGACAAGCCTGATGCCTCCACACTTCCACCTGGTTGTATCCCTAAAGCTCTCCCGGATGGAAATTCTGAGGCTTCCACTGCTCCCATAGGTCTCCATGAAAAAGACATCGTGCAATACCACACACCATGCCCACCATAGTGTTCCTATGTAAATACAAGGTTTGCCGTGCTCTCTCCATCTGTTTTAATGGTTGTTTAATTTTCCACCAGATGGATATTTATGTTATGCTTTACCCTTCCCCTGTGAGTCACGAACTTTACTTTTATAAGTGATGCCAGGGAAAACATCTACAAGCATGTCGCTTTTCTTAAATCCTGTACTGTCTCCCTAGGAAGAGTCTCAGGGGTGATAATGCTGTGAGATAGAGTAAACAGATTTTAACAGGAAAATGTCTGTGGCCAGATAGTTTTTGCCAAATAGAGTATACCATTTGCTTGCCACCTGCAATGTATGAGTATTTTACTACGTTGTTGCCAGCCTTGGGAATCATCTTAGAATTTTGTGTTTAAAGGAATAACTGATGAATTATTACCTACGTGTTTTGCTTTGCATGAGGATTGAGCGATCCTTATCCCCAATGTGATGGACCTCTGCCAACCCTGAGACTGGGTTCTCTGGGGTGTGGTGGACGCTGAAATGACTCCTTCCCTCCCACAGCCCTCAACGTGGGGCTCCAGTCGCTGGACCTGAGCTGGAACCACCTCTACATCCAGGGGGTGGTGGCCTTGTGCAGCGGTCTCCGGGTAAGCCCTCCGGGAGTGGTGTGTTGAGCCCCTGAGTCAGCCACCTTGAACCCTTCCCCATGGGTAAATTCACCCTGCTGAAACCTAGTTGGCATCTTTGGGGGTACTTCAAGGCGACAGTTTAACTAGGGGGTAGGGAATGACCTCAGCCCAAAGGGAATGAGCCTCGAGAGTACTGGAGACTCTGAGCCCAGCTGGGAGGGATCTGGGAAGATCTGGCTGATCTCCCTCCTGGGGACCACTGAGCACCCTGTCTGGATGAGAGCAGAGGACAAAAATTGGGGCCCGTTGGCTGGATGAGTTGCATGCAGCCTTCATGCCGCTGCCGTTCTCCCTTCTCCCTGCAGGCTAACGTGTCCCTGAAGAAACTGGATCTCTCCATGAACAGCTTTGGGAACGAGGGGGCTGCAGCCTTAGGGGAGGTCCTCAGACTCAACAACTCCCTGGCCTACCTAGACCTCAGCAGCAACAACATCAACAATGAAGGGCTGTCCAAAATCAGCAAAGGATTGGAGATGAATGAAAGCCTCAAAGTTCTGAAGGTAGTCTTCACCCGAACTGGGAACGGGACATCTTGTGCATGCATTTGTGTGTGTGTGTGTCCGTGCATTCACGTGTGTGTCCATGCTTCCATGTGTGTGCATCTGTGTATGTGTCCGTGTGTCCATGTGTGTGCATGCACGTGTGTGTATTGGCGTGGGGGCAGCAGGACGATGGGGCTGGATGTTGCTGGAGAGAAAATCTACCTTGTGCTTCATATGTGCATACGTTCTTGGCTGTCTCTCTGCTGTAAACCCAGTGTCACCCTCTGCTCTCACCTGGCACAGGGTGGGGTCTTCCTTGCTCCCATCTGGGTCTCCTCCAGTTTCTTTGCTTTTCTTTGCTGAGAGACCTGCGGGATCTTAGTTCCCAGACCAGGGATTGAACCCCAGCCCTGGCAGTGAAAGTGCCGAGTCCTAACCACTGGACCGCCAGGGAACTCCCTCCTCCAGGTTTTCTCCACACTGCGGCCAGAGTGCGGATTCTGAGCGTAAATCTGACTCCCATCCCCACCCACACCTACTCTCCTCCCACTTAGGCCCCCCCCCACCATGGCCTCTGTTGCTCAAAACCCGTTCTCTCACCCTGTGTGCTTCTCCAGCCTCAGTTTACCCCCACACTCTCCCCCGCACTCCAGCCATGGCCTCAGGGTCTTTTTTCATCTCCGTTCCCGCAGGGCCTGCAGTGCTCCCTCCACTGGCCTCAATTGCTGGTCTGCCTCAGAGCACAGCTGGAGCAGCAATTCCCCAGGGACCCTGCAGGAACACTCACATCCTGTTTGCCCCTTCACACAGAACTCACCGGAGTTTTTCCTTATACTCTCATTTGAGTGACTATTTGACTGTCTGTCACCACTAGTTCGAAAGTTTCCTGAAGACAAAGAGGTGTTTGGCTTTGCCCATTACTATATCCCCCGTACCTAGCAGAGTCCTGGGCATAGAGCAGATGCCCATTGAATATTTATTAAGTGAAAGAATGAATACATATTTCATTTTAAATCAATTTGCTCATAGACGCTAATTTATAACATAGAAGTTCATGGGAAGTTGGGAACTGATGTAAGATGAGGACTTCTATTAATAGGTCCCCTTTCTGGGACTCCTACCACAAGCCAGGTTCCATATCAAGTGATTTGCCTCCTTCTTCATGGCCCAGCCCTACCAGGAGGGCTCCAGTAGCCCCACTTGTCAGATGAGAAGACTGAGGCTGTGTGACTTGTCAGGCCGTGCAGCTAGCAAGAGGCAGAGGGATGTCAGCTCTACCTGGCTTTCCACTGCAGCTCCAGCTCCCGCAAGATGTGGAGATGACTCGGGGGGACCAAGGACATGGGAGTGCTGGTAGAAGAAGAATGGGAGTTAGGAATCAGTGAAGGCGAGCCACCATCCGAGAGGACAGCCACCTTAGAGCTGCTGAGGTGACGACAGGGAGTCAGATTCCAACCTGTGGAGGGAGGGTGCTGACTGCAGACCAGACCAGGTGGCCGTCTAGTGACTGGGGGAGCTCAGAGGCCGGCCTGGCTGGAGGGGCACCAAGTGTGACTCAGAGAAGAGAGACTGACCCAGCCTGCAAAGGACTGAGCCTCAGTTGGTGGCCAATGAAGCCAAGGAAAGTTCAGAGAATCTGAATTTTAAGACTAAAATGCTGCCTCAGCAAAATGGCAAAGGATTTTCTCTGGTTAGTGGGATATAAGCAATGCTAACATTTTTTTCTACTGCTTTTTAAATTTTTTCTACGAAGACCAAATATTTTATTTTAATTTTTTTAATTGTTTTAAAAGTGAAAGAAAAAAAATCTTAAAATATACCTTTTAGTTTGGTCGTATGTGGAGGCCACATCAGTTTTGCCACAGGAATTACCTGTTGCTCTCCACAGCCAGCCCCAGCCCTCCTTTTCTTAATCTTGGAAAAATAAGGAATTCCCCCCGCACGTGAGTCAAACCAAAGATTCTAGATGCTAAGCCCTATGAGGGCAGGGCTCCAGGCTGTCTTTTCTCACTGGAGTACTGAAAGAGCCTGGGAACCCCCTGACATAGAGTTTTGGTCAGCCTCATCAGGAAACCATCAGCTGAAAGCCTTCAATAATAATAAGTGACATTCATTGGCTGCTTACTATGTACCGTGCACTCTTTTGAATGCTTTACCTGAAGTTATGTATTGACCCCTCTGTGCAGCCCTAGGCGATAGGTACACAGTAGTCAGGGAACTGACACAAGACCAGAAAACTAGTAAGCAGAGCCAATGGGCTCCGTGCTCCCTGCTGTTAATCTCCATACCACGCTGCAGTGGCTCACAGTACCATTGAGATAAAGCCCTGAGTACTTAGCTAAGCCCCCAAGTCCTGTGCAATCTGACCCATCACAGCTCTGTAGCCTCACGCTCTCTGCTCCTGCTCATGAAACGTTTACTTTTCCCCACACACCTCTGCACCTTTGCACTTGCCTTCCCTTGTCTTCTTTTTTTTTTTCTTCTGCGGTACGCAGACCTCTCACTGTTGTGGCTTCTCCTGTTCTGGAGCACAGGCTCCAGATGCGCGGGCTCAGCGGCCATGGCTCATGGGCCCAGCCGCTCCGCGGCATGTGGGATCTTCCAGGACCTGGGCACGAACCCACGTCCCCTGCATCGGCAGGCGGACTCTCAACCACTGCGCCACCAGGGAAGCCCCCCTTGTCTTCTTTGTTGCACCTTATTCCCTCCTCTGGGACTGTCTGCCTTCTTCATCCCTAGCTAATCCCCATTAGTCCTGCAAGGCTTAGCTCAAATGTCCCCTCCACCATACTGGATGTCCCTTCCCTCGTTTTCTACGGTACCAGTGGGTACCTCTGTCATTGCCATCATCGCACTTCAGATGTCATTTGCTTGTTTGCCTGTGTCCCCCTCTAGAGTGTAAGCTACCTGAGGGCAGAGATCTTGTCATGTTTGCCTGTGCATCCCTCGGTGCTCAACCCAGTGACTGGCACGTGGATGATTGTTGGATGGATATTTGGATGGATGGATGGATGGATGGATGGATGGATGGATGGATGATGGATGGATGATGGATGGATGGATGGATGGATGGATGGATGATGGATGGATGATGGATGGATGGATGGATGAATGGATGATGGATGGATGGATGGATGGATGGGTGATGGATGGATGATGGATGGATGGATGGATGGATGGATGATGGATGGATGGATGGATGGATGGATGATGGATGGATGGATGGATGATGGATGGATGGATGATGGATGGATGGATGGATGATGGATGGATGGATGGATGATGGATGGATGGATGGATGGATGATGGATGGATGGATGGATGGATGGATGATGGATGGATGGATGGATGGATGATGAATGGATGGATGGATGGGTGATGGATGGATGGATGGACGGATGGATGATGGATGGATGGATGGATGATGGATGGATGGATGGATGATGGATGGATGGATGGATGGATGATGGATGGATGGATGGGTGATGGATGGATGGATGGACGGATGGATGATGGATGAATGGATGGGTGATGGATGGATGGATGGATGGATGGGTGATGGATGGATGGATGGATGGATGGGTGATGGATGGATGGATGGACGGATGGATGATGGATGGACGGATGGATGATGGATGGATGGATGATGGATGGATGGATGGACGGATGGATGATGGATGGATGGATGGATGGATGGGTGAGCAGTGAGATGGACAAGTGAATGGATGACAAATAGACAGGGAGATGCGTGCTTACAGAGAAGTCTGGGAGGAAGACAGAGATTGAGATTTGATGGGAGGAAATGGAAACCATGCTCTGAGCCAGGCTCTCCTGTCCTCATCTCTGCCTCCTTCTGCCTCGCCCTTCCTCCCACAGCTTTACCTGAACCCTCTAAGTATGGATGGGGCTGTGTTACTTATCCTGTCCATCAAGAGGAACCCCAAATCCAAGATGGAGGACATTGACATTTCCGTAAGTGATCAAATTGTTTGCTTGTACTTGGGAGCAAGCCAGTTACCATGGCCACTGTGCCAGCTCTAGTCCTCAGGGCCCTCACAGAACTGCTCCATGAAAAGGCTACTCCTTTTAGAGTACGACTCTGCCCCTTCCAGAGGTCCTTTCCGTAGGAGTAGCCATTCGGTCAAAAACATCATGGTGTGAAATTATTTACCAGATCCTGGGAACCCAGGACCTGCACCCCCAGTGGGCCTGAGGGCAGAGAGGAGGAACACCAGAAGCAAAGACAGGGGGACCCCCAGACTTTGCTTGGGAGAGTCCGCTGGTCTGGGAGATGGCACGATGGCAGTACCCTCCCCTGGACGGGTCCCCTCTCTCCCTGCTTCAGAATGTGCTGGTGTCAGAGCAGTTTGTGAAAATATTGGATGGGGTGTGTGCCATCCACCCCCAGCTGGACGTGATGTACAAAGCAGTGCAAGGCCTCTCTAACAAGAAAAACCTCTTCATGTGGACGAACCCTGTGAAACTGATCCAGGTGAGCCCTGCTTTCCTCCAAGAGCCCCCAGGGACCCCTGGAAAGCGCTGACCTTTGGCTCAGCTTCCTAGAGTTTCTCCTCCCCCAGAGAGTCTGCACAGTCCTCGCTGACAAGGAACATCTCGGCTGTGGAATATTCCTTTTGACTCCCAGAGGAAGGACTGAGAACTGGCTGAAGTGGGAGGGCCTTGGAATAGGATGGTTTCTACCAGCCAGGCTCCTCCACTGCAACGAAAGACGAGTGACTGAAGTGCTCTGTACTTCAGTCTCGTCACCTGTAAAATGGGCATGATAATAGCACCCACCCCACAGGGTGCTGTGAAGATTAAATTCTATACTACACACGACTTAGAGCAATGCTTGGCAGGCAAGAAGCACACAGTTCATGCAGGCTCTTTCCAATAGCTGGTAAGGATGCCACGACGTCCTGACCCTGTGGTCGGGATGGCTATCTGGTGGCTTCAGCTAACAAGGAGCCCTCAAGTGTTTTATACCTCATAGTCACCTTGCCCCTGGCTCAAGTCTTAGATTGTGTCTGGCAGTCACAGGAGGCAGATGAAACAGTGGAAATAAAAACTCAGAGAATGTTAGAGCTGGAAGAGATGTTATAGCTCCTCTGGTCGGACAGCCTCACAGAGCAGTGACTGCCCAGGCCTGGTGTTTCTACCACCAGCTCTCACCTGCTGCTGGGTGCAGGACCATTGCCACCTGAGGCAGCAGGAGCTGGGAAGGTGCCGTGTAAACACGGTTCTTCATGGTGTTTGCCACTGGGGCTGCTTCCTGCCCCTGGTTGGTCTGCTCTATGCCTTAGTTTCCAGAACCAAAGAGGAGAGCTCTGGCATGAAAACTATCATTGTATGAAAAGTTCTAGAAGGCAAAGCGGTATGAAGTATCTTTATATCTTTTCAAGTAAGATGATGTCAGGTGGAACTGAGGGGAAACCTGTTTTGCAAGAAGAGTGGGAATGGGGTTATCCGATGCAAAGTGGGAACTTGCTCCTTGTTTTAAAACAGTGTAGAAAAGGGATCCCAGAGGAGAGCCTCAACGATACATACAGTGTAAACCACAGTCCTTCCCCTCGGGGGCCCAACAATCGGGTTGGGAAGATGGGACAGACACAGTCATTTCTAATAGAAAGTGTCATATGATAAATAATAAACAAGTGACAAAGGCAGCAAATACAATCCAAACTAGAGGTCACTGCAGGCAACCAGAGAAGGATGCTTCCTGGCAGAGGTGGGGCTGGGCAAGGGCCTTGACAAGCGGAAAAGATGCAGGTGAGCAACAGAGAGAGGGAGGGAAGAGAATGCCAACCAGCGAAGGAGCAGAGCGGGGGTGGCTCGCAGTGTGTCTGGGGCGTGGGAACCGGACCGTGTGGCGCTGGTCTCAAGGGAAGCCTGGGAGTCAAGGCTGCAAAGAGAGGCTGGAGCTGGATGCAGCAGTCCTCAGATTTTAGGCTCAGAGTGAGGTTTGAGTCCACAGGGAGCAGGGAGCCAGTGCGAGTTGTTGAGCAGAGGCTATGATGTAAATCCAGCAGGACTGAGGGGTAATTTTTCTGGCAACTGGGAGGGAAATGAACTGAGGGGGTAGATATGAGACTGGGAACACCAATGAGGACACTATTGTAGTATTCCAGACCTAGAACGGTAACTTGGCTGAAAAGGACAGTGAGAGTGGAGGTACAGATGTAGGAGATATCTTTATGGAGCATCTCCAGGACTTGGTGAGTGGCTGTGTGTGTGTGTGTGTGTGTGTGTGTGTGTGTGTGTGTGTGTGTGTGTTGGGAGAAGGGAGGTGTGTGGGGAGAGGAGAGAGCCAAAGATAACCCCCAATTTTTAAGCCCAGTGGACCAAAAGAACGATGGAAACATTGCCAGCAGTAGGGAAGTCCTGTGGGGAAAAGGGACCGCCCCCTGGCCCCGCCTCCCGCTCTGGCCTCATCCCTCCCATCCTCCCCCCCTCCTCTACATTTCAGCCCCACTGGATTTCTCCCCATTCCTTTTTTTTTTTTTAAATTTATTTATTTGTTTATTTATTTTTGGCTGTGTTGGGTCTTCGTTGCTGCGCACGGGCTTTCTCTAGTTGCGGCGAGCAGGGGCTAGTCTCCCTTGCGGTGCGCGGGCTTCTCATTGTGGTAGCTTCTCTTGTTGTGGAGCACTGGCTCTAGGCGCGCGGGCTTCAGTAGTTGCGGCTCGTGGATTCCAGAGTGCAGGCTCAGTAGTTGTGGCTCACGGGCTCTAGAGCGCAGGGTCAGTAGTTGTGGCGCACCAGCTTAGTTGCTCCGCGGCATGTGGGATCTTCCCGGACCAGGGCTCAAACCCGTGTCTTCTGCATCGGCAGGCGGATTCTTAACCACTGCGCCACCAGGGAAGTCCCTCCCCATTCCTTTTTGCATCAGTTCTCTCTTAACATTAACTCTGAGTCCCTCTGCCTAAATACCCTTCCTCTGTGTCTCACTCACTCCTCCTCGCTCTCTAGGTCTGCACCCAGAGTGTCACGTCCTCGGGCAACCCTTCTCAGGTTTCCTGGTCAAGGGTATATGCCCTTGCCACACACTCCTGCAGCCCTCTCCTTCACCCTTTCACCGCAAGACTCTGAACTCCTCCGGGGCAGGAGCTACGTTGGGTCTTATCAAAAGCACCTACCAAAGTAACAGGCCCTTATGCCCATCAAGGCTCTCAGTTGCTGACCACAGAATCCACTCCTCTAGGTTAAGCAAAGAGGGATCTATTACGAGCGATAGACCCCAGAGACATTAGGAGGGCTGAAGAAAGACTCTATGTTTAGATTCCAGAAATGGCTCCCCAGACACCCCAACTGGCTAGCCAGGACGACTGCTGCTTCTGCCTAGGTCAGGAAGCCGCCCAATCAGGAATCGCCCGCTGAATTGGAAAGCCACCCCCATGGCTGCCAGCAGCCTGCTCTCTCCAGATCACACGGGTCACACATATGCGTCACCCAAGGGCTTGGCGAAACCCATCCCATTCTGACCCGTAGCTTCAAGGGGGCTTGGGGAATTCTGGTTTTTAGTTTTCCAGCCTCTGTTATAGAGAGGCGGGCTGTGAAGGAAGCGGAGGGGGTGTTGAGAGCCCGCCCATGGTATCTGCCGCAGCACGCAGTAACAGATTGCAGAATTCAGCTGACGGAGGTTTGCTTTAGACGTGTAGGATTGAGGTGTCGGTGGGGTTCAGCATGGACTTGCGAGCAGCTGCTGGGGACGCAGAACTGGAAGCGTAGGTGGGATTCACCCCGGAGTGGGCTGGTGTAGGCAACGCACACCAGAGAGGGAAGTGTGGGGAGAGGAGAGCAGGGACCAGGGACTGATCCGCAAGGAATTCCTCTGTGAGCAGGGTGTCTGCAGAAATATCTATCGAGAAAGCTGGGCCTTGCCTATGGCCTTTCGAGAGTCAGAAGGGAAAAGAAACAAAAAGATACTAAAAAAGGACCCAAAAGAATAGTTTAATAGTATTGGAAAATTCACAATATATTAATACAGTGCACTTTATAAAACAGTATGTTTAATAGATAGATAGGTAGATAGATAGACAGGTAGATAGATAGATAGACAGGTAGATAGATAGATAGATAGATAGATAGAGAGATAGACAGGTAGATAGATAGATAGATAGATAGACAGGTAGATAGATAGACAGGTAGATGAAAAATATACATCAAGGTGCTACCTCTGGATGGTGGGACAGAAAATTTTTAATTTTCTTCTTTCTATTAATCTATACTTTCCTTAAAATGTGAGTAGGGAATATCTTTGAATTGAAAACAGTGAAATATTATTTTTAAATACTCTAACACAGTATGTCTCCATATAAGTATTTGTATAAAACGATGAGAATTCTGTGAACACCGGGAGCCTGTCCTGCCTGTCCCACTACCTGGCTGCGGTTCGGTCTTTTGGTTTCTGAGTTAACAACAGCCCACCCACGTACATAGAGCACCATCTTTGCTAGTCTTAGCAGGACAACTTCAAAACTAAATAATACATGTAAACATGATCACCGCCCTATTCCCTCCGAACTGTTCCCACAGTTCGCTCAGCAGGGTCGACTCCAGTCCTTCCACCTGTGGAACGTGGAATGGCAGGAGAGCTCAGTGTAGGTGGGGCAGACACAGAAGCATCGTGGCGTGTGGCTCTGCCTGAGCTCAGACCTCGGTCTGGGTGGGCAGGGGTGGGAAGCTGGGGTTGGGGGGGGTGTTGGGGGGAGTTGGTATAGATATTACAAGGCTCCTGGTGTCTCCTGCTTCTCTCAGAGCTATGCAGACCAGCACAAAATCTCAGTCCTGGACTTCTTCAGGAGCTTGAACCCTCGTGGAGGGACGACAATGCCTGTGGGCGAGTTCCGGAAAGCTATGATACAGGTGTGTGGATTCCTGTGGACACAGGTACTATGTGTGCACGCGCAGGGGTGTGTGTGAGAGAGAGAGACAGACGGGCCACAGCGTGAGCACCTCAAAGAGCTCCTTGGGATTGGCTGTGAGAAGCCAACTTATCCACTGCTTTATCTAGACCCAGAGGGACACCTAAGGCCTCCTTCCACTGCCTGCTGAAGTCATTCTCTGTACTGCACGTCTGGGTGCCGCTGGTGACCCAAGATGCTGCCTGAAGACACACATTCTTCATCTCCTAGGTCTCTCTCCCATTGCATGTGGCCACTGGGCAGATTTTAAAAGGGAGTGGGAGAAGAGACCACATCCCAAAACCCCAGTATTTCGCCTTTGGCCCTATCATCTTGCCTGAAATCCCACACCTTCACACGTGGGGTATGATGGAGGTGCTGAGGGCCCCCTGAAATGCAAGCATGAAGAGGTCTGTCACCAGGGCAGCCCTAGGAAGGACAGGCCCTGCAAGAATAGGACTTCATGGGAGCCCAGGTGGGGGGATAAGACCCTCGGTGCCAGGCCCGCGGTAAAGAGGGCCGGCCAGACTCGGTAGCAGGGAGGTAAGGATGAACTTCCCATGCTGCAAAGTTGCCGCCTACTCCAGCTGGGTCCCCATCTCCTTCACCCCTATTGCTCCCCAGAGAAAAGAGGGGCTCTGGAGTCTGGGCAGTGGCTCACAGACATGGGCGGGGACGCTTATTCCTGCCCTGCATGGTGTGGGTTCAGTTTCTTCTGAACTGAGGAAACTGTTGCCAGCCATGGTCCCAAGGGCAGTGAGGCATTGTGGAGTGTGTGTGTGTGTGTGTGTGTGTGTGTGTGTGTGTGTGTGTGGGAGACGGGAGAGGTCTGGGGGGAGCAGAGAGCTCCATTGACCTTGCATGTTCTATCTGCTTCCTCAGCAGAACAAGGTCCCCATAAACCGGTACCAAGTCAGGGAGCTGATAAAGAAGCTGGGTGAGAAGACAGATATGGTGGACTTCAGGTCAGCCCAGCCCCGCCGTCCGGCCCTGTCTGGGCTACCCTTCTGCCCTGGGCAGGCCCCCGGTTCCCTCTAGGGCACCCTGGCTCCTGGGGCCGCCCTGTAGCAGATAGGAGGTGACACAAACAGCAAATGGTTAGGCCCTGGTGTGGCGAGAGGGGCAGTTGGGGGCGTGTACAGGTATCACAGTGGCCCAAAGAAGAGGTATCACCGGGGGGAAGGGGGTGTCACACAGACAGACAGGAGGACAGAGGACGGGAAGTACCAAGCCCAAACTGTGGGCCAGCACGGTGCACTGAGGAACTGCAGGTCTTTCAACGCTGCTGGAGTTTAGGCAACCAGGCAGGTTATGACTTAGGCTGAACTCCTTGAAGAGCTCGGAAAGGACCATGATAACGGTCATAACAGCAACCAACATCCATGAGCCCTTACCACGTGCCAGGTGCTCCGCCAGTCACCAGACGGGTGCCTGAATTCTCATAGCGCCCAACGGGCACTAGTACACGCCCATGCTGTGAATAATGATCGGAGCTTTAGAGAAGGAAAGCACAGAGCCAAGTGCTTGTGGCCAGAGAGGGGCAGCTGTGGCCTTAGCACCCCGATCTGCATGGTGCCAGGACCCACTCCTCCTCGCCGAGGCTGCAGAACCCTGCTGGTCTGCAGGCTGGTCCATAAGGCCCTGCGGCTTGTTGTCTCATGGAATCCCTAAGGAGTCTGTCAGAGGAGGCCCCCATCTGGTCCTGCCCCACAGCCTTCTCCCAACACCTCCGTCCTTGCCCCCATCAGCATCTCTCATGAGTGGAGAAGCCACCGCACAGACTGACCCAGCTGCAACCCTGCACTAGCTAGTAAGGGTGCGGCCGTGCGCAGAGCTCTCAGTCTCCAAGTCTTTAGAATGGGGTGATAACCACAGCACCTGAGAGACTCTCATAAGAATCAAGTGGAGACAATGCACAGAAGGGGCTGGCACGTGATGCTGTCATTCAGGAGTGACACCATCATCCGGCAAGCACCCCGACACCCGCAGGGTGGCTCAGGCTTGCATACCGCCCCAGGCCCCCCTACTCTGTGCCTGTGTCCTGGACCTCCCCGCCTGCCCTCCCTGAAGTACGGCCTCCTGTTCCTTGGGATGCTGGTGGGAAAGAGCACAGGGCAGAGGTCAGGAGACCGGGTCCAGGTCCAGCAACCCTCCAGCTTTGCAGATGAGGTCACGTGGCCATGGAGAGGCAGAACTGAGGTCTCAGGACCCAAGTGGGGAGCTCTTGTGGGCACCTCAAGTTCCCCTCAGGTCACACACTGCAGCTCTGTTGGTTCCCATTGAAGAGCAGGGTCGTCATTTTTACTGTTGCATGATTTTTTCATTGTCATTTTTTGATACAAATAATATCTGCTTGTAAAAATTCTAAATCCACAGAAATCTACTAGGGAGAAAGTGAAGGGCCTCTTTTACCTGCCCCCACAGCCCCTGCTGCCTCCAGAGGGCGCTAGTGAACAATCCCAGGTGCACGTTGCCATAGCTTTTCCCACGTGCTTGCGATCAGGTGTGTCTGCTACCAAAGCCCTACCGACAGCGGCAGCGTAAACCCATGCCCATCCCTGTGCTGACGCCGAACCTCACCACGTTCAGCACTCTGCCGAGATGACAGATGGGTTTACAAGTGGTCTCGCTTGGACTCGAGCCTGTCCCAACACTCTTGTCCATCAGCCACGGGGCTACGTTGGTGGTCAGCCTTATCTCCTTACCTTTCAATCCAGTTCCTTGAAAATGACGAAGCCATAGCAACACGTCTGGTCTGGAAAGAAGCCTCAGTGACAGAGAACTCCTGGCACGTTGGCTCGTGGCTGGAACGAGGTGGAGAGCTGGCTGAAACCTCGGCGGAAAGACACCAAGGCTGTGAGCGAGGCAATAAAGTCTAGCTTGGGTCTCCGGGCTGCTGGTGGCATGCCCTTCCCCCAGGGAGCACCCTCCTGTTTTAGGGGGCACGTCCTTGATGGCCTCGTTAAGAGCCAAAAGAACAAATTGGGAGAGCGTGGGGTTGCTAGGTGGTGGAAGAGAGCGGTGGGGAGAAGGTCAGTGCACAAAAGCATTCATCACAGTGCTTGTAAACTGTGTCAAGGGGAGATTGCTGAGATTCAGGAGGCAGTGGCAGAGGGAACAGATGCTCAGGAAATGAGGACAGGGGCCTTTAGAAGCAAATGCCAGGGGGTCACGTGGAGAGAGCTCAGGGAACTGGCATCTAGCCGTGGCCCAGCAGGAGCTGGCCACCTGAACTTGGAGGCTCATGGTTCCACCTGAAAAGTGGGACAGCTGAAAAAAGGGATCCCCATCTGTTCTAGGGATCTGCCATTCTGCATTTCTTTGTAAAATTCCTTGGAAAACTGGGGAGGCATGAGGAGCTTAGCAAAAGATGGGAAGGTTTAACCAAGAACAGCATATACAGAGCAGGTGGGGGGAATGGGTACCTTCAAGGATTTTGATTAACCTCACCAGTCACCCTTGGGATGGACAAGGGCAGGAAGTGTCTTGTGCGCCTCCTTTGCACCTGCACAGTGCCTGCTCATAGTAAGTGCTCAATAAAAAATACCTGTGAAATGAAAAACCTCATTCACTTGGCAATTGTTTTGGGCAAGTGGTGGAAAGCTGGGAGAGTTTGGGGGGTACCCAGGAACCCACACTTTGGAACACCAGTGAAGTGCTGGAATGGCATCTGGGAATCAAGGCACCAGCCCTCGGATTTCACTTTGTTTCTTCATCGAGATGGAGGTGATGCAAAAACTTCTCACTCCTGGCAGAATCATTATTTGAAATAATCTGTGTCCCCTCCCCACAGCATATTTCCCCTCCCTTCCCTTATTCAAAGTCTTAACTTGAAGTTGAATTTTCATTGGACGGTTGTATGGACTCAATCAAAATTAGGATGATGAAAAGAAAATAAAGAAACGCAATAAAGAGTTTGTGAGCTGAAACTCACGTCCACCCTACTCATCAGGGTATGTAGATGTCTTTGCTCTGACTCCCCAAATAAATCAAATCCCCTTGAAGTCAGGGAGCCTGTCTTTTAAGTTTATTATAATCTATAAAATTCTCCATCAAGTCCATGCCCGTAACTGAGCATTCATTAATTACTGGTCTCTGGGTGGAACCCTGAAGATTATTAGGCTGTGAAGTATCAAAATTTGTTATGGACTATAGATTAGGGATCAATAAAAACAGCAAGTTTTCTCAAGATGCTTTTCTTCATCTTTAATAGAAAAAGCAGCACATTTTCTCATCAAATGTTATTTTTTGTTTGGGTAGCTTTGGGGGAATGATGGAGATATGGGGAAGCCAACATCCCCGACCCTCCAGGCCACCCCTTGACACTTGCCACCCCCCATCACGTAAGCCCAGCCAGAACCCTGCCTGTCTGCGGGTTGCCCTGGAACCTGCCCTACTGTGGAGTAGTTTCTACTTGTGGCCACTAGGTGTCACGTCAGCTCCAAAATCCACCTGAAGGTTGTGCTCCCATCAGACTGCTTTGCAGTCCTTCCTATGCCCTTTCCCTGATCTCCTAAACTTCTGCCCCCACGGAGCCTGACATGAAATCAGAGCCCCAAAGGGTCTAGCAGCCTGACACCTGGGCAGACCTGTCCAAGGCTTGGTGTCCTCATTATGAATCAAAGTTACTCACAGCTACCTCGCACTCTTGTTGTGAGGAAGACAGTCCGGTGCTTAGCACGAGCTCCATAAACATTCAGTCCCCTCCCTCAGCCAGCCCACCCTGGGGCTGGGCAAGACTACAGAGGAGGCCTGCTCCATCGGGTGAGGGTACTGCACAAGGAACACGCCCACTGACAATGGGCTGAGTCGTGCTTTATCAGCTTGCCATGTCAGGAGGCTGCATGCAGGCAGGACCCCAGCAGGAGCTGAAGACCAACGCGGAGGGACAGAGGCCTTGCAGGAGTAGGAGAGGCTGTCAGGTCAAAGACGGCCCAGAGGTGCTGGCCCGTGAGCCCAGCACCAAAGGGGGTCAGCTGCAGTGCAGGGGAATGGTACCCTGGCCATGCCCTCCTTCCATGCCCAGCTCAGTTTGGCTTTGTGCACTAACTCTCTGTTTTGTTTTAATTTTTACTGGAGTTTAGTTGATTTACAGTGTTGTGTTAGTTTCAGGTGTACAGCAAAGTGAATCTGTTACATATATACGTGTACATATTCACATATACACATACCCACTCTTTTTTAGCTTCTTTTCCCATACAGGTCATTACAGAGCACTGAGCAGAGTTCCCTGTGCTGTACAGTAGGTCCTTATGAGTTACCTATTTTATATATAAAATGTCAATCCCAATCTCCCAGTTCATCCCTCCCCCTCCCTTTCTCCCCTGGTTTTCTACATCTGTGAGTCTATTTCTGTTTTGTAAATAAGTTCATTTGTACCATTTTTTTAAGATTCCACACACAGGTGATATCATATGTTATTTGTTTTTCTTTGTCTGACTTACTTCACTTAGTATGACAATCTCTAGATCCATCCAAGTTGCTGCAGATGGCAATATTTTATTCTTTTTATGGCTGAGTAATATTCCATTGTGTATATGTACCACATCTTCTTTATCCACTCCTCTGTCGATGGACAGTTAGGTTGCTTCCATGTCTTGGCAATTGTAAATAGTGCTGCAATGAACATTGGGGTGCACGTATCTTTTCGAATCATGGTTTTCTTCTGACATATGTGCACTAACTACAGGGACCCTATGCAGTGAGGTCTGTAATCATCCCCATTTTACAGCTGGGGAAACACAGGCATGGAGAAGTTAAGCATCTCGCCCAAAGCCCTCTGCTAGTAAGCAGCAAGGCTGAGATGCAGACCCAGGCAATATGACCCTGGCTCCCTGAGGTCTTAACCACTGTGCTCCCCTGCCCCTCTGTGGCTTCTGCGCAGCTTTGTATCTACAGGGAGAAGTTTAAATGCACTTTCTCTGTTTACTTCGTTTCTGTAAGAAACAGAAAAATAACTCAATTGAGAAGCAAGCATGAGCTCCAGGCCAGGCTGGACGGGCCAGTGGAGAGGGAAGCAAAGGCAGAGCTGATGATGCTCTATGTGACTGAATTCTCAAGGTCAGGTTGGTGTGCCCTCCCTGCCCACTATGTTGCTCAGAAATTGAGCCAGGGGAGGTGAGATGGGAGATGAGAAGGAAGAGTGTGGAATATCTGTGTGCCAGAACCGTAAAGTGGTTAAGAATGCAAATTCTGTCATTCGACAGTTCTCGGTTTGAATTCTGTCTGGCTTCACCAATGATCAGCTCTGTGACCTTGAGCTAGTCACTCAACCTTCCTGAATCTCAATTTCCTTAACTGTATATATTGATGATAATGGTACCCCTGCCCCCGCAGAGTTGCATGTGAAACACTGAGCCCCAGGCCAGGCACATAGTAAGTGCTTCATGTAAGCATGACCTCATGACAGCGGAGTTCCTCTCCTATGAGGGAGAAGTGCGGGGAGATTGAGGTCCAGGAGGGTGTTAAGGGCCAAACTGAGCAGCCATCTTTGAAACACCCAACTACTGGGTCTTTGAAACACCGTGGGAGGCATTCCAACCTTGGGCTTTGGCTTAAAACTTGCATGAAATCGAAAGAACTTGCCCAGAATCTTAAAAATCGGAGGGAGGTGGGAGGGCCAGGGGCCAGCAGCACTGTGTGGGCAATGCCGGGGTGCAGTGGACATCTGGCCTTTTGCTTGGCTCCTGAGGTCTGAATCCCCTTCCTGGGCTGGGAGTGCGCCAGTTTACAGGTCCTGAGAGGGGCAGCTGGGACTCGCAGCTGGGACGTAGGCTCATGCCTACACCAGACACGCAGTCTCCGGGCTCGGTTCAGGAGCCAGCCTCCGAAGAAGCAAGGACCACGGAGAACTTCCTCCAGCAGCTGTGGCTTTGCAGCTGGATGGAGTCCCTGAGCAGTGGCAGCGGTGACGCTGGTGGGCGTGGTTCTGGGTGCCAGGCCTGCAGGTCGTCAGTGCGCGCTGCAGCCTCTGGTATGTGGCTGCCGTGGCAGCTGCAGTGTCTGTCCTCAGGGGACCAGGCTGCCTTGCCAAGCGGGGGCTTGGGATTGGTTTCGCTTGGTTTGGTTCTAAACAAAAGAAAACGATGATTGGCAAGGCAAGCCTGTGTCCTAAGCACTGGCTGCAACCAGTGGCCTTGAACTAGAGGAAAGGAACGGCTCTCCTCCAGGAAGCAGACATCCTGGAGGGGAAGGGAAACCGAGGGTGGTGTGGGATGGAGGGGCTTCTCTGGGGCTCATCGGGTCCTTTTAAGAAGGGACAGTGGTGTGACCCCTGGGGTGGGGGGCTGCTGTGTTGTTCTGCCACCTCTTAGTGGGTCTGTGGATGAGCTGGGGTGGGGCTGACTCGTTTCTGTGTGCCCAGGCTGAATGAGACTAGCCCTTGTGCATGTGTCCACATGCTATCGTATAATCAAGAGCATAACAGGTCTTTTTCCCAGTTCCTGGCATATGCCTCAAAACCCTCGGGATTTCCTGAGTGACAGGAGTGTCTTCGTGATGCTAACGAGGTGACCCAGGGTGGTCCCCTACCTAGACAGCTTCCTGGAAACACCAACCATGTAAGCAGATGTTGGGACTTCCAGCCAATAGAAGGACAGGGAGCTGGAGACTGAGCTCACTCACTAGCCAGTGTTCAATCAGTCATGCCTGCGTAATGAAAAGTAATGAAACCCCAGTGAAAACGCTGGACGCCAGGGTCCAGGGGAGCTTCCTGGGAGGTGACTTGCCTCGACTCCACAGGGAGAAGGCACAGAAGCTCTGCCTCCCTCCCAGATCTTGCCCTGCATGTCTCTTCGTGTGGCTGCTTCTGAGTCATAACCTTTATAATAAAGCTGCCAGCATCGGTATAGCACGTTCAGTGAGTTCTGTGAGTCACTGCAGTGAATTACCAAACCTGAGGAGTTTGATGGGAACCCCCTACTTTGTAGCTGGCTAGTCAGAAGTGCAGGTGTCCTGGGGGAACCCCACTTGTAGCTGGCAGCAAAGTGGGAGCAGTCTGTGGGGGACCAAGCCCTTAACCTGTGGAGTCTGATGCTGCCTCCGGGAGGTTAGGGTCAGAATAGCACTGCAGCCGATCCCAGGCGGTGTTACCCCAGGTGCAGTGGGAATGGAACACGTGTACACAAAAGCATGCTCACATTTGAATTACAGGACACGGTGTGTGTACTTGAATGTGTCCATGCCCAACAGGAGGGGCTTGCCTGCGTACTAACCCCCAGACTCGCCTGCTTTCTTGCCAGAATCCTAACAGTGGGGTTTCAGTGCAGCCACTCCTGGCGTGTACCGCTCTCCCGGCTGTACCTCAGTTTTTCCAGTAGAGGGCGCTCCAATCCCACAAGTCCTCTGACTCCGCACAGCGGCTTCAGCTCTAAGAAAACAGGACTCCAAACTGGCTCAGTGAAATCGAATTCTTTTTAGGTACCTGAAAAAGGCAGCAATGCAGCTGGCTTCAGCGACACCAGCGGAGCCCGGGCCAGAACCCTCAATCTGCCCCCTCAGGGGAAGATGCAGGTTCTTGGAGCCTGAGATTATACAATCTGGGGACCTTCTTTAAATATATATATATACACAAATTTACAAATATAATGTTAGGTATAGAAAGTAGATGTACATTTAGAATGCCGAAAAGAATCACAATAAATGACACATTTTAAAAAGCTGACAATGGCATAAACGTCAAATCCACCCCGTGGCCTTGCAAGGGGGCCCCGCTGAGTAGCTTCTGCAGGTCGTCCCGCAGAGAACAGACACCTTGCTGACGCAGAGTCCAGTTTGCTTCCTGAGCCCATCTTGCCATGAAAACGGGCTGGAGGACTCAACCCCGAGGATTTGCCCTTGTCGGTCCTCTGCACCTCCCTCCTCACCGCTGTCCTTGGAGCAATCACTTGTAGTCACACCATGAACATGCGTGAGGCGCTGTCGCTTTTCTCTCTGTCACACCCAAGAGGCTGCCACCTCCACACCCTGCCTTTTGGGAGGCAGCAGGCAGCTCTCCCGGCTTCTCCTTCATGAGTCCTGGTTGCACCGTGGGTCCTCCATCCACTCAGTGTTATTTCAAGACTATAAAACTCACAGCCCCCCCACCCCTGACAAATACTTTTCCCAAGAGCACTGTGATGCAGGGGAAAAACCCTTCTTGAATTAGTGGGGAAAACTTGCAATGTAAGGGGGAGGGAAAACATGTACACTTATTTACATTAAAGTGTAAGCGACTTCAATTAAATTCAATAAACATTTATTAAGGGCTTACTAGGTGTCTGGTGCTGTTGTGGGTATGTTTGGGATACATCTATGAATAAAAATGATAAAACCCATCTTTTACACAGCGTTTCCATTCTAGCAGGAAGAGACTGACCACAAGTAATAAACATAATAACTAAGTGAATCACATACAGTGTTAGAAGATAATAAGTTCTATGGGTGAAAAACTAGAGCGGCGTACGGTGGCTCAGGAAGGTCATTGCTAGGGGTGGGGAAGTTATGATTTTAAACGGGTGAGGGGCGGTATCTGAGCAACGGCTTGAAGGCAGTGAGGGAGAGCCATGTGGATCTGGGGGAAGAGCTCTTCAGGCTGAGCACGGGCCCCAGGACAGGAGCCAGCCTGGGGCCTCTAAGGGTCAGTAAGGCAGCCCAAGGCTGGAGCAGACAGGGAAGGAGAGCATGGTGGGAGGTGAGGTTGGAGCAGGGCCCGATCAAGTGGGGCCTTGAGGCCTGTGGGCAACGTGGGTGTGAGTGAGATGGGCCCTTGCAGGGTTTGGGGCGGAGAAGGGCCAGACTCCGACGTCTTTGAAAAGGGTATTCTGGCTGCTGTGTTAAGAATAGGCTTTAGGGAGTTAAAGGCGGGACCAGGAAAATCCACGGAGAGACTATTGCAATGATGGAGGCAAGAGCTGAAGGAGGAAGCGCTGGGGTGATGGGTGTGGGCGGACCCTGGATGTGTCTAAAGGTGGCATCAACCTTGCTCCCCATCAGGGGGGGCACTGGCTGTGCGAGAAAGAGAGGCATCACGTGGCCCCCAGGCTCAGGCCCCCCGCATCTGGAGGAATGAAGGCTCATCACTGAGCTGGCTGAGGGGCACTCTGCTGGAGTAGATTTGGGTGTCGGGGGTGGAGAGAGAGAAAACTGGGAATTGGTTTAGGGATGTCTATTAGACATTGCAGAGGGGGGTGGAGCAGGTGTTGGAGTCCAAGCCTGGGCTTGGAGGAGGGGCCTGGACGGGGGTGTGTTTGCAAGTCCTGGACGTTATATAGATAATATTGAACGTCACAAGACCAGATGAGGTCCCTGAGGGTCTGAGTGCAGAGGGAAGTGAAGGGACAAAGGCCTGAGTCCTGGGGGGCTCCAGAATCCTTAGCAAGGTCTGTGAGAAGAAGAACCAGCAGAGGGGACCAAGGGGGAGAGACCGGGGAGGAAGAGGGGGCCCCAGAATGGGGATTTCTGGAAGGCAGTTGAGGAAAGTGGCCAAGCCAAAAAGACTCACCCCCAAGCCTTTCCCAAGAACAGTGTGTGGAGGTGGGCGGGACGAGGGGAGCACAGGTGGGCTGAGGGCAAAGGCGACAGAAGAAAGGGATGGGGGCGTGGCCACTAAATATCCAACCTCTCAGCAGGGCTCCACCCTCTGAGGTACGTGCAGCCCAAAGCCTCCTGGGAGGTACCGGCCACCCTCCCGGGTTCCCTGCGCTCACCATCACTCTGCACGCCCACTGGTGACACATGGCCCTCCCCAACTGGACTGTCAGCCCCTGGAGCCTGGGCTGAGCTGTCCACGCGTGGCTCTCATGCTTAGCACCGTGACTGGGGCAGAGTTGGGGGGCGACCTCAGAGATATTGAGTGGATCCAGTCAAAGGATGGGAGAAGAGTGAACAGATCCTTGCTCTCAGCGGCCCAGCCATGGGGTTTCCCGAGAACAGTTCCAGCAGACACACCGCCCAGCAGCCTGGCGGCACCTGCTGCAAACACGTCTAGGGTGAACACCCACAGATGCTCCAGACGGCGGGAGTACTGGCCCCGAGGCTGCAGCTCCAGCCAAACTCTGGAATCAGAAAGAACCCTATGGTGTTCCAAGGTCACTGGGAAAGCTGAGGACTGGATTGCTCACTGGGAGATCATCACAGGTGTTTCTTCCAGAAGAGGCCTCCCTGGTGACACACTCCCTGCCACCCAGCCTCACAGGGCTGGGGAGGCAATAAATCTGTCAGGAACCAGCTGGCCCAGTGGGGTGTCCCATGAAGGAGAGCCTCCCCAGAGCCTCAGTAGTAAGGACCCCTGATGGGGCGTGGACAGGGTGACTCCTACTTCCCAGCCTGGGTGGATGCAGGGCCCCATCCGGCCCTACTCTGGCCCAGCAGAAGTATGTCAAGGGAGAGCGGGTTAGATGGAGGCAGTGCAGCCAGATGGTAGGGGTGTGGGCGGGACGTCAGGCCAACCTGTGTTGCAATCCTGACTCAACCCCCTCCTTCCCTCCTTCCCCTGTTCTTTATGGGGCTCTTACTATGTGCCAGGCCCTGTGTGTGTCATGGGCCACATGTGAATTCAAAGGGCAGCGCTACTCAGTGACGTGGAGCTTAAGCCCGATCAGGGAGGCGCACGTTGAACAGACAGCCACACAAACGTTGCCACCACGATGACTTCCGCAAAGGAAGGGCAGCGCGGGGGAAAACGTGGCAGCCCTGTGGCCTGGAACCCGCTTCTCAGCTAATCTGACTCTCACTTATAATAATAGGACCTACCTCCTATGGCTTTTGTGAGAATGCATGGGACCCTGCACACCGACGGCTTGGGCCCCTCGCCAAGCCCTAAGTGCACCCTAACTGGAGGGTGGTGGGCTTTCTCATCCCTGAGACTGGTAGGAGCCTGGGGACGAAGCTGCAGGCAGGAGTGTCTCGCCCAGGCTGTGGGCTGAGGGGCTGCCAGGACAGAGCCGTGGTCCCTCTGGACCTGGCCTTTCCCCACCACTGGAGGTGGGGTTTCCTGCCTCTTCTCTCTGACCCCAGCCTACCTGCTGCTAGCAGAGCCCGGCGCAGTTCCCAAGCAGGACACTCCTGGACCCAGGGCCCACTGTCCCCCAAGGCAGTCACCCTGCCAGGTAATGGCTGAGCCAGCCGCTGTGCGGTGCAGACAAAGGACAAGCAACGGGGCTTGGCTGTGCGGATGCCTGGTCTGGAGCCGGCAAAGCAGCCCTGAACGTCCCCGCTCCCGCCCGCCCCTCGGGGGGGATGGCACTGCTGGGAACAGAAGGCCGGGGGGGGATCTTCTCGAGCCCCACCCAGAGCCCTGGGGTTGGCACACCATGGGCGGCTGAGGGGAGCCCCGGACTCAGCCGCCACCACTGTCCCTCCCCAGTCGTCTGGGTTGGGTGGTAGGACACAGGATGGTGAGTCCCCAGGCCTTCCTGCTGTCTCAGTTTCCCTGGGAGGAAGGTCAGGGTGGGGCATCAGACAGTGCCCCTGAGGACAGTGTCAGACGTGAAGAAGCAGAACTGGGGGATGTCTGCTCAGACCTGCCTTCCGGCCAAGTTCTCAAAGACGTGGTCCAGGAGAGAGATAAGGTGGGGCTGAGGAGGGCCAAGGATTTTCTGGGAGCAGGGCTGGTGTTATGGGTGCAGCCTGTGCCGTCACACAGGGCCAGACTTAGAAGGGCCTGGGGCTTGGTTTCATGCTCTGCTGTCACTCTCTTAAAATTCTTAACAAAAACCCCACAGACTATGTGGCCCGTCCTATCTGAGGGAGAGGACATTGACACACAAAGGGCCTTCCTGTCTGGGGGGCAGAACTGGGGAGAGCTATAGCAGCCAACCCATCACCTCCCCGCAAGAGCTCCAGTGGAGATGAGACTAGAGACCTCCTCTTGACTTTGGCCAGATGGAAGCTGTGATTCTGGAAGAAAGGAGAGATGAAGAACAGCCCTGACCTCAAAAGCTTGCAGGTGAGGGCAGGGGTCAGGGAAGGACACGTCCCTCTCCCTTAGGCCCTGGTTGTCTCCCCAGGAGAGGGGAGGGGGAGCACTGACCCCCCGCTTCGGGTTGGAGTTCTCACGCCGCGGTTCAGAGGCAGGCAGGCAGAGACTCCGGCGGGAGGCGGTGAGGTCTCAGAGCCAGGAAGAAGGCTCTTCAGGGGCCTCGGCCAGCTGGGCCGGCCCAGGCCCGCTCTGGCCTCTGGGCTCCAGCCAGTAAGTAATTCAGAAATTCCTCCAGAATGCTGCCCCGCCTGCCTGCCTCGCTGTCCCAGCCTGAGCCAGCCTGCGGGGGCCGCCGATGCCTGGTTTCCACCTCCTAGAGGCTGGCCAGCCGCTCCCACGCACGCACGCGCGCGCGCGCGCGCGCGCGCACACACACACACACACACACACACACACACACACACAGAGCGCCCTCGCTCCCAACTGGTCCAGGGGTAGATGGTGCCAGGAAATGAACTAGCAGAAGAGGAGCTGGTCGTGGGTCCCCAGCCAGGGCCAGGCTCCATGGAAGAGGGTGGAGAGGAGGCCCAGCCCTGTGTGTGTCATGGGGGAAGCGGCGAGGCTTGAGCCTTGGGGATCTGCTGAGGCCCAGCCTGGAGCCTGGCCCAGTTCTCAGAAGCCAGCCCAGCAGAGTCTGCCCTTCCTGGCAGAGTTGACCAGGCGTGAGCCAGGAGCCCCGGGCAGGGCCTGCCCCAGCACCCCCATCTTCTGTCCCCGAGGCTGAGAACTGGGCCACCAGAGACTCCTTCCCTGGCATCTCCCAGGATCCCAGGCCGCTAATCCCCTCTCCATTAAGATGCAAATTTTCTCAGAGGCCGGGAGAGGCTGGGACTCATGGCAGCCTTTCATTTTTCACATCTGTGGGAAGCTGTGGCCAGCTGACCTCAAGTAAAACCCAGAGAAAAGGGCGAGGGAGGGAATTCGGTCAAACTGCTGGCAGCAAGACTTGCTTCTGCAGGGGAGGAAGGAAGGGGGCAAAAAGGGTAGATGAACTCTGCTCACAGGACAGTTTCAAAACCGTGTCCCGGGCGGGCTTTGCTACCAGGGCCTCCAGCTTTGCAAGGCCCATCCGGACAGGGCGCCAACGGCACGAAGCGGGTCAGGAGTCAGAGCCCAGCTTTGCCACTGACTGGCCGCAGGACCCTGGTCAGAGCGTGACACGTAAACGGGGAGCTGATCGCCCCCTCCCAGGGTCGCTGCGAACGCGGTCGTCACCAGGGACTCGGAGGGGCTCGGCGCCATGCCCGGCTGCGAGGATGCACTCCCGACGCCGACCCTGCCCTTTTCCACGGCGGTAACTGCCCACCCCTGGCCCGAGCTGCATTCCCCCACGTTCCCACGGCCCAGCAGCAATCCCAGACCTGGTTCTCAGACTCGGGGTGTTAGCAAGCCGGATGTGGACGTGTCCTGGGAAGAGCTCCCCGGGCCCCCAGCACGGTGGAGGCAGCCTTCTTCCCTCGCCTTTCTCAGTACCACGTCTTCACCACGTTCCCAGAGGCCAGGTGAACCTTCGCTGAAGGACCCTGATTCCAGGTGCCTAACGTTGTCAAAAGAATCCAGGAATACCCTGACTCACCTCCAGGTTTACCAAGTCTACGAACCTGCGGAACACCAATCTTCAGTCCTCATCTCCTTGAAGAATAAGAGGGTCCCCCAGAAGGGCCTCTACAACCACAGGGCCTTTAAAGTCAGAAAGCCAAGCAAAGTCCTCTCTGCCTTCCCTGGAGGGCGACTCTGCCAGCCACTCCTACCTGACCAGACGACACTCCGCCCTCCACTGCCCCCCATTGCCTGCTTCTCAGAAACCCTGACTCAGTTTTCCCTGAGCACAGCTTCCCCGCAACTGTACTCCCCTCCCATCTTGACCTCTGTTCCTGCCTGAGGCCTGACTCTTGGCCCCAGACCTTCAGCCATGAGCTCTACATCTTTCACCGCTGATCACTCCCACCTGTCACCTGGTCTCCCTGACACCAGCCAGTGCTAGTCTCCTTGTGTGTTAAGCTTAGAAACAGCTGATAAAAATGGGTGTTGCCGGGACTGCCCTAGTGGTCCGGTGGTAAAGAATCCACCTCCCAATGCAGGGGACCCGGGTTCGATCCCTGGTTGGGGAACTAAGATCCTACATGCCGCAGGGCAACTAAGCCTGTGCGCCACAACTACTGAGTTCGCACCTCAACTAGAGAGCCCACGTGCTGCAACTACAGAGCCCACGCGCTCTGGAACCCACGTACCGCAACTAGAGAGAAGCCCACACGCTTCAACGAAGACCCCGCGTACCGCAACTAAGACCCGACGCAGACGAAAAAATAAAGAAAATAAATAAAGAATATTTAAGATTTAATTTAATATTTAAGCTAAATTCACATTTGGCTGCTGGAGGGTACAGAGTGACCCTGTGCTGGTTCCTTGCTTCCCTGGCTCTGCAGGGTCTCCCGGAGGCTGGGGGGAGGGGGGACCAGCTCAGTCTCCGAGCTCCGGGGTCCCTCCTGGCTCTGTGATTAGCTGAGTGCAGGCACCTTGGAGTGGGGTGAGTCTACGGCCCTAAGGATGAGAGCACAGGGGGACTGACTGGGTGGGGAACTCTGACCCTGAATGAGAGCTGAGGAAAGAGAGGGCAGGGTGTTTGGTGTCAGACCAACGCGGGTAAATCTTAACTCAGCTGGTCCGTGACCTTGACCTCACTGGCATTCGTTTCTTCCTCTGTAAACTGGGAACAATCACACCTCACAGGCTGTGGTAAGGAGTGCCGTGGGTAGTCCTTGAGCGACAGTGGGTTCAAGCATGGTCAGCTGTCAATTACGCTTCATCACTTTTATGTGCACGTGCTATCTATTCTTCATGCGGAATTGAGCTGACGTGTGCGTGTCCAACAAGGCTCGGAAACATAGCAGATGTTCAATATGTGTTAGGTTTCCCTGCACTGGGTACCACGAGGACATACATCCCCCATGGGCTTGTCTCTCTCTCCATTCCCCGGAAGGAGCCAGAAAGAACACCCTGCACTTGGCAGGGAAGAACCATGAAGGTGAATCTTAGGTTGTCACCCCGTAAGGTCCCTTTGCTTCAGGAGATCCGTGAAGATCCCAGGGTGGTCATCCCGGGATGGGCAGGAAGGCTGAGCCTCCCGGGATCCTTAGTGCAGAAATTCCAGGGGAAGGCTAGACTCAGTTTTCCAGGAACATAATTCCACATTCCTTATACTCTGACACACAAACATGTAAGTTTTCTTTTTCCTATTACTAAGCTTAATTTTTATCATGTCACATTCACCCCTCTATCATCTCAGATAACATAGAATTTAATTCAATAACTTCCAGATAAACTTCCAGTCGCTGCAGTGATTTCTAAATTGTTTCATGCTTAAACTCCATTAAATCAGGAAATCCCTCTGCATCCTCATCCCCTCCAGGGCTGGTTCTAACGCTGGGGGTCCAGGCAGTTTCCCAGGATGGGTGTGTTGGGGTCCATGGCTCAATTTTGATCTACCCCGTGCGGTCCACACTCTGTCCTTTGGCCTGCCTCCCATGTCAGGCCCCGCCAGTCCTTAGCCTCACCTCTGCATCATCCTTGCTCCTGCAGAAAGACCTAGGGGTGCATCCCATGGAGGGGTCTGGGGACTCCCAGTGGGGCTGCACAGGACCCCATGGAACCATCACTATATTTCTGGCACTGTCTGCCTTCCCAGAGCTACAGCCAGAAAGCAGGGTGCTGGTCCCTCCACTCTTAGTTGTTCAAACATAACTGGGGCTCCTAGTGTCTGGCCCCCAATGATTCAGCCCAGCCAATGGGGAGGTGAGAAGATCCACACCAAGTTCCCCACCTCGTGCCCAACCTTCTTCCTCCCTGACCCAGTGACCTCCTGGGGGTGATGGGAAAAGGGGGCACAGGAAGGCGGTCATTAGTCTCGCCTGATCGTATGTCCCATCTTTAACCTTTAAAACAATGTAAAAGCTTCAAGCCTGCGTCGATATTCATCATCTTTTTTTTTTTTTTTTTTTTTTTTTTTGCAGTACGCGGGCCTCTCACTGTTGTGGCCTCTCCCGTTGCGGAGCACAGGCTCCGGACACGCAGGCTCAGCAGCCATGGCTCACGGGCCCAGCCATTCCGCGGCATATGGGATCTTCGCGGATCGGGGCACGAACCCGTGTCCCGTGCATCGGCAGGCGGACTCTCAACCACTGCGCCACCAGGGAAGCCCGATATTCATCATCTTGCAGCTCGAATGCTGAGGAGTGTCCTAGGGCTCATTGGTCAGCTAGTGCTTGACTGTTGTCTCACGGCCCCAGGGAGAGAGTGGAGTATAAAACCCTCCCCCAGGAGCCAGTGCTGAGGTCATAACCTTCAGTGTCCTCTGCTGCGAGCTGGGGCCCAGAGCTGAGGATGGGAGAGCCTGAGAGACGCCTCCTTCCTCTTCCAAGGAAACAGAGCAGATGGTGGTTGCTCTCAGCCCCAGCTTCTCCCCATAGACCAGAAAGAGCTGCCCAGCTGCGCAGCAGCCTGGCTTCCTTCACTGTCCCTGGCCCAGACCCTTTCAGAGAAGCTCACCTGCAGCCTCTGCACTGACTCTTCCTCATCCCTGCTCACTCCAGGCCTCCACGCCCTGGTCCAGAGGGGAGCTTAGAGTCAGGTAGAACTGGCTTTACCTGCCTCTACCGCGGACCACCTGTGTGACTTCAGCAGGCCACTTAAAACTTTGGGCCTCAGCTTGCTTGTCTGTACAATGGGAATAAGACACTTCCTTCCAAGGGTTATGAGAATTAGATAAGAGGATGGGTGTCGAGTGCTGAGCTCAGTGCCTGGTTCAGAGTCAAGAGAGGGTAGTTGTTTTTCTTCTTACTGTCATTGTCCCCATCATAGCAGGGAAACAAGTTAATAAATTGTTCCCTAACAGAGCCAGTTAAGGGAGACCTGCTGGGCAGCTGTCCAGGTACTAACCCAGGAGGAGGCTCAAATGCTGGGTGTTATAACATCACTGGTCCTATAAGTGGACTGGATAGCTGTGCTCTCCAGCACTTCCCAGTAAGAGGACCCACTTTGACAAGCTGCTTGGGGGCTGGAGAGAGACCCTCGCCAAGGAATATGCTCAATACAAGAGCTGTTTACTAAAGCACCTTCCAAAGAGGACGGGCTGGTGACTGGCAGAATGTTTGTTGGTGGAGAGGGGTCAGCAACTCGGGGCAGGGCTAAGTTTCCCCGGAGAGTAAAGGAGAAACAGGCTGCCGCCAGCTTCCCCTCCTCTACCCTGCACCCGCCACTCAGGGCTCTGCCTCTCCTTCAGACTAATGTCAAAAAATATTTAAATAACACAGTGTGAAGGCACTCTGAATTATTAACAGACCGGGATGTCACACAGCCCTGCCTGGGCCTCCTGTCTCCCCAGGGGCTGCTCCGAGCAGAAGTGTAGTCAGATAAAATGTTGGGGGAGAAGCCCGGAAGTGGGAGGGGCAGGATGGGGGCTGGGAAGCCACGTCTTCAAGGTCCCACACTGGCCATCTTCTCTGAAGTTTTCCCCCTCTTGCCCTGTGAGACCCTCTCTGGAGCAGGGCTGCTCAAAGTGCCATTGGGGGCCCTTCTGCAAACCGCTTGCTCAGATCCAGGGACAAGTACAGAAAGTGTCTGTAAGCATTTAGTTACTTACCTAGGAATTCGACTGTCAATTTACGTCAGTTGAATCCAATAAAAAAAAATTGTATTTCTTGTTCGTTTCATTTTTTTTCCAGCAATTCTTTCCTGTTATATTTTACAAAAGAAGACAGCCGTCATTTTTTAAAAATTTTATTGAAGTATAGTTGATTTACAATGTTGTGTTAATTTCTGCTGTACAGCAAAATGACACAGTTATACACGTATATATTCTTTTTCATATTTTTTCCATTATGGTTTATCACAGGATACTGAACATAATTCTCTGAGCTATACAGTAGGACCTTGTTGTTTATCCATCCTATATATACTAGTTTGCGTCTGCTAATCCCACACTCCCAGTCCTTCCCTCCCCCACCCCCTCCCCCTTGGCAACCACTAGTCTGTTCTCTATATCGGTAAGTCTGTTTTTGTTTCGTAGATATGTTCATTTGTGTCATATTTTAGATTCCACATATAAGTGATATCACATGATATTTGTCCTTCTTTTTCTTACTTCACTTAGCATGATAATCTCCAGGTCCATCCATGTTTCTGCAAATGACGTTATTTCATTCTTTTTATGGCTAAGTAGTATTCCATCGTGTATATATACCACATCTTTATGCATTCATCTGTCGATGAACATTTAGGTTGTTTCCATGTCTTGGCTATTATAAATAGTGCTGCTATGGACATAGGGGTGCCTGTATCTTTTTGAATTATAGTTTTGTCTGGGTATACGCACAGGAGTACAATTGCTGGATCATATGCGAACTCTAGTTTTTTTGAGGAACCTCCATACAGTTTTCCACAGTGGCTGCACCAATTTACATTCCCACCAGCAGTGTAGGAGGGTTCCCTTTTCTCCACACCTTCTCCAGCATTTATTATATGTAGACTTTTAAATGATGGCCATTCTGATAGGGGCCCGTTGTTGATTAGAAATTACAAAGAAAACAATTTGCTCTTGACCACAAAAAGCTGGAGAAGCTCTGCTCCAGATGTCTCTTCATCTTGGTCTTAGCAACCATCACATCAACATATCACATTAAAATGTGCTGCTTAGAAAGACCGTGCACAGGAGGCGCCAAACGCCTCCTTCCCTGGTCAGCTCCCCGACCTTAGCTGTCCAGCTTGGAACCTCCCTCCTCCATCAAGCCCTCCCTGCCGTCCAGTTCACAGCTCTCTCTCCTTTCCTGGAATCCATAGGACTTTCTGTGTCCACCACTCATTTGGCACTTTAGCTAATAAAAATTATAATAATTGAGTGCAAGGCTTTGTGCTGTCACATTAAACGTGCACCTCCATTGTGTTGTCTCTTGGGGCTACTTTTCAGCCTCTGCTGCAGACACTTGACCGCTGTGTGTGGAATCCTCCACTCCTAGCTTTGAGGATCCCGGGCAGCAAGCCCACCCTCCTGGGACCCCACCCCCCACCCCCGCTGGGCACAGGGCACCGAAGGCAGCAGACAAATAGACAAATACACAAATAGACAAATACACAAATAGACCCAGTGGCAGAACTGCTGCCGGGGGTGCTGGCAGTGAGTGGGGGAAGGGAGGAGCAAAGGAACGCCTTTCTCTTTCTTCAACATTTATTTCCAACCACCAGGGTTTTTTTCTTTTTGTTTTAAAACATACTGATTCTTTTTTTTTTTTTTTTTTTTTTGCGGTACACGGGCCTCTCACTGTTGTGGCCTCTCCCGTTGCGGAGCACAGGCTCCGGACGCACAGGCTCAGCGGCCATGGCTCACGGGCCCAGCCGCTCTGCAGCATGTGGGATCTTCCCAGACCAGGGCACGAACCCGTGTCCCCTCCATCGGCAGGCAGACTCCCAACCACTGCGCCACCAGGGAAGCTCTGATTCTTTTTTAAGTCATACGTTCACAAGGTTAAACAAATGTGAAACCTACAGACAATAGACATCAGATAGGGTGTGTGCCGCCCACCAGACTCCTAGGACCCCCCCGCCCCCGCCCCCCGCTTTGGAGACAACCACTCCTCCCCTCCCTTCGAAGATGTCTGTGCATCTGCGGGTATTTTGTGTCCGTCTCTGCCATCGTTTTCACGTCTGTGAGAACACACCACAAACCCCTTTGGCACTTAGCCTCTTCTGTTTCAACAGCAGATCTGCAGGCAGCTACCCACCCTCGTGGACTTCTCTCAGAATCTTCTTTCGCATAGATCCAGAGCTGGAAGGTTCCGCAGAAACCTGCTCTTCCAGTGATGCCCAAATGGGGACGCAGGTGCGGGCGCCTGCCTGCTGGGTCAGAGTTACCTGACACGTGACCACACCTTGGCAGGGGTCAGTGGGAGGGCACCTGGGAATCCGTATTTCTTTAAATAAATTGAATAAATTCAGCTTGGTAATCTCAGGTGAGCCTTGTGCAGGTTGTTTACTCCTCTCTAGTTACAAGTGAGGAAACTGAGGCTCAGGGAGGGAAAACAATTGCCAAGGTCACACAAGAAGTGAGTGTCAGGGAAACTCCTAGCCTGGGGTTGGCAGGGTGGTGCATTTCCCACTGCACCAGACCTCAGTTAGTTTCCAAGGACTACCCTAACTAATTACCACAAACTGGGTGGCTTAGGAGAACAGAAATTTATTCTCCCCAAGTGCAGGAAGCCAGAAGTCTGTAATCAAGGTGCCCACAGGGCCCCACTCCTTCCGAAGCCTCCAGGGGAGAATCTTCCCTCGCCTCTTCCAGCTGCTGGAGGTTCCTGGTGTTCCTTGCCTTGTAGACACATCCCTCCTATCTCTGCCTCTGTCAACACGTGGCCTTCTGCCCTGTGTGTCTCTGTGTCCTCCCCTCTTCTTATAAGGACACTAGTCATTGGATTTGGGGCCCACCCTAAATCTAGGATAATTATACCTTGAGATCCTCAACTTACTGCATCTGCAAAGACCTTATTTCCAAATAAGGTCACATTCTCAGGTTCCAGATGGACATGAGTGGGGCAGGTGGTTATTCAACCCACTACAAACCTTCCCTAATAAACAGCTCCGTAGGCAGACTGGAGGCCTGCTTTGGCCTCCCAAGCCCCAGCCTCAGAGGTTTCAGGCAGCCTTAAACCTTGGGGCCAGTGGACCCAGAGGGGCAGCTTCAGGCCAGGAGCTGCACATCCAAGTTGCTGGGCATAGTGCCCCAGCTTCCCTGTGCCAGGTGCCCACCCCCAGCTGCTGTTAGTGTGAGTTGCTCTCAGCTGACTCCTTCTTCTGAGAATTGCCCCAGCCTACTGGAGATGCCTGGCTGGAAATGCTGGTTGTTTCCAGACAGAAGCAACAATCAAATGATACTGGGGTACAATAAGCCAATCTCCGTGTTTCAGGAAGGGGCAAACTTGGCAGTACCATTCATATTCCAGAGCTCCTCATGGGACCAGCTGAAGCGAGACCTCTGCTGAACCCACCTGTTTGCCAAGCATCCTCCCTGCCCCCTCCTGCTTCTCTCATTCCCTTACAATTTCACCTGACAGCCCTCCTTCGAAACCTCACTTGCACAGGAATCCCTGCCTCAGGCTCTGCTTCTAGGCAATCTGACCTAAAACAGTGAGGGAGCAAGGCCGTGTGTAACAGGTGGGGGAACAGACACAAGGGCTCTCCTGCCTGAGCCAGCAAACCACCCAGCCCTCCCGCTCACTCGGCCCTCCCTGGCATTCATTGGGTGAGCATACCATGGGCACCAGGCACCCTCAGGGAGGAGGGGGTGGAGTGGGCATGCGGAGGAGGAAGAGATAAAATAAATAGGTATCTCCATGGAGCTTGTATTATGGAAACAAGATGCACAGTCATGAGCTGACTTGAGAGCAATTGCAGAGGATGTGTCAGCATGCCAAAACCAGCCAGCAGCTCTTGGTTATCTGGGGAACAAGTCATAAACGGTTGCTGAGCAGGAATTCATTTCTAGGTACCCTCCACCCCCGACTTGGCCATATTCTCTTGGCTAAAATACCGGGAGGTGAAGGTCAACAGGGCCAACTAGAGCCCACCTGCCACAGGCCCCAAGGGCAGGCAGGACTCAGGATCCACAAGTACCTAAGCCATTCTTGCTAGTTAATTAGTTGGTTGGTTAGTTAGTTAGCTAGATAAAGAAAGAGAAAAATTGGGGGCAACCCAGGCAGAGAGAACAGCATGGACTAGGGCTAAAGAGAGCGTGGCCTGGTTAAGTACTATATGAGGAGGCATGCTATATGCAGGAGGATGAGGAAGATTGTTGGCAATGAAGCCCGGGAGCTGGGCAGGGAGACCACAGTGATGTGGAGGGCCTTGAGCGCTAAGCACAGGGGTTAGGGCTTCACCTTGAAAGTTGTGGGTAGCCACAGAAGGATTTTAAAAGGAAAATTATTTGATCAGATTTTCATTTTTGAAAGATTACTTTGACAGTGGTTTAGAGGGTAATTTGGGAAGTGGTGTATTAGTTATTTACTGCCACATAATATGTTACTGTAAAACTTAGCAGCTTAAAACAAAGAACGTTTATTATCTGACATGGTTTCTGAGGGTCAGGAATCTGGGAGCAGGCTAAGTGGTGGTTCTTGGATCAGGGTCTCTCCTGAGGTTATAGTCAAGCTGTCTGAAGGCTTGACTGGGGCTGGAAGATTTGCTTCAAGATGGCTCACTCACATGCTTTTGGCGGAAGGCCTCAGTTCCTCCCCACGTGGGCCTCTCCTTGGGGCTACTCACAACGTGGCAGCCAACATCAGAGCCAGACACCCAAGAAAGGATGAAAAGGAAGCCACCGGGACTTAATCACATGAGTCACTTCCGCCATATTCTATTTGTTAGAAGTGAGTCAGTAGGGCCAGCCTACACTCAAGGGATGGGGTTGGGGATGGGGCAATTAGCCTCCACCTTTTGGAAGGAGGAATGTCAAAGATTTGTGGACATGTTTTAAAACTGCCATACGTGGTTGGTTAGCCTATAGGGAGAGAGACAAGTTAGAAGACTACAGGAGTATTCCAGGAGAGAAACGTCAAGGTCTGAACCGAGGCAGGAGCAGCGGGCATGGAGAGGAGGGGGCAACTTACAGGGATAGCCTATGTAGTGCGGGGAACCATGATGGGTCAGGAGCCAGCCTGTGGAGCACACCCCCTTGAACACCAGAGCCCTGGCACACAGGGACAGCTTAAATAGCCTCCACCTGCAAATAGGAAGAGTGGTGGGAACTAACAACCTCCAAGAGTGTTTGGATGGTAGTAGTTTTCTGTAGCAGCTTGAGGGACGGAATCAGCACTAACCAGGCTGACAGCTTCCTGGAGCCCAGTGGTGAGAGCCTTTTGAATCTATCCCTCCAGAATAAGATTAGGACGAGAGCACCCTCATCCCTTATAGAAGATAGAAACCATAGGTGGACAATGATAATGGCAGAGCAACATGCTCTGAGTCAGTATGTCAAGTACTACAACTTTACCAACCATCCTGGATGTGACAAGCATGTGTTCATTCAACCAAGTTTGCCGAATGTCACCATGTCCCAGGCATTCTGCTAGGCCCTGCAGAGAAAAAGGAGGAAATTAAATGGCATCAGACTTCTCAACAGTGACACAGTGTCTTCTGGAAGCTAGAAGACAAAGAAGCAATGCTTTCAAAGTTCTGAAAGAAAATTATGTCCAACCTGAATTCTATATCCAGCCAAACTATCAATCAGTATGCAGAGAGAATGCATATGTTCCAGACAAGCAAGCCCTCAAAAATCTTTATTTCTAATGCACACTTTCTCAGGAAGATTTGGAAGGTTTGTGCCACCAAAAATAGAGAGAGAAAGAAAGAAAGAATTCCCAGGATAGTGGAGGGAAGGAAGACTCCAAGATGACACTGGAGACACAAGTTCAGTTTGAAGCAGAAGCAGGACAGGGCTCCAGGAGAGAGGCAAGAAAGGAAAGGAAAGGGGAAAGAGGGAAAGAGGGAAAGAGAGAAAGAGAGAGAGAGAAAGAAAGAAAGAAAGAAAGAAAGAAAGAAAGAAAGAAAGAAAGAAAGAAAGAAAGAAAGAAAGACTACCACTGGCATTTTTCACAGAACTAGAACAAAAAATTTCACAATTTGTATGGAAACACAAAAGACCCCAAATAGCCAAAGCAATCTTGAGAAAGAAAAACGGAGCTGGAGGAATCAGGCTCCCTGACTTCAGACTATACTACAAAGCTACAGTAATCAAGACAGTATGGTACTGGCACAAAAACAGAAATATAGATCAATGGAACAGGATAGAAAGCCCAGAGATAAACCCATGCACATATGGTTACCTTATCTTTGATAAAGGAGGCAAGAATATACAGTGGAGAAAGGACAGCCTCTTCAATATGTGGTGCTGGGAAAACTGGGCAGCTACATGTAAAAGAATGAAATTAGAGCACTCCCTAACACCATACACAAAACTAAACTCAAAATGGATTAAAGAACTGAATGTAAGGCCAGACACCATCAAACTCTTAGAGGAAAACATAGGCAGAACACTCTATGACATAAATCACAGCAAGATCCTCTTTGACCCACCTCCTAGAGAAAATGGAAATAAAAACAAAAATAAACAAACGGGACCTAATGAAAGTTAAAAGCTTTTGCACAGCAAAGGAAGCCGTAAACAAGACCAAAAGACAGCCTTCAGAATGGGAGAAAATATTTGCAAATGAAACAATTGACAAAGGATTAATCTCTAAAACATACAAGCAACTCATGCAGCTCAATATCAAAAAAAACAAACAACCCAATCCAAAAATGGGCAGAAGACCTAAATAGACATTTCTCCAAAGAAGATATACAGACTGCCAACAAACACATGAAAGAATGTTCAACATCATTAATCATTAGAGAAATGCAAATCAAAACCACAAAGAGGTATCACCTCACACTGGTCAGAATGGCCAACATCAAAAAATCTACAAACAATAAATGCTGGAGAGGGTGTGGGGAAAAGGGAACACTCTTGCACTGTTGGTGGGAATGTGGATTGATACAGCCACTATGGCGAACAGTATGGAGGTTCCTTAGAAAATTAAAAATAGAACTACCATATGACCCAGCAATACCACTACTGGGCATATACCCTGAGAAAACCATAATTCAAAAAGAGACATGTACCAAAATGTTCACTGCAGCTCTATTTACAATAGCCAGGACATGGAAACGACCGAAGTGTCCATCAACAAATGAGTGGATAAAGAAGATGTGGCACATATATACAATGGAACATTACTCAGCCACAAAAAGGAATGAAACTGAATTATTTGTAGTGAGGTGGATGGACCTAGAGACTGTCATACAGACTGAAGTAAGTCAGAAAGAGAAAAACAAATACCGTGTGCTAACAAATATATATGGAATCTAAAAAAAAAAGAAAGAAAGAAAAAGAAAATGGTCAGAAGAACCTAGGGGCAAGACAGGAATAAAGATGCAGACCTACTAGAGAATGGACTTGAGGATATGGGGAGGGGGAAGGGTAAGTTGGGACAAAGTGAGAGAGTGGCATGGACATATATACACTACCAAACGTAAAATAGATAGCTAGTGGGAAGCAGCCACATAGCACAGGGAGATCAGCTCGGTGCTTTGTGACCACCTAGAGGGGTGGGATAGGGAGGGTGGGAGGGAGGGAGATGCAAGAGGGAAGAGACATGGGAACATATGTATATGTATAGCTGATTCACTTTGTTATAAAGCAGAAACTGATGCACCACTGTAAAGCAATTATACTCTAATAAAGATGTTAAAAAAAAAAAGAAAGAAAGAGAGAGAGAGAAAGAAACAAAGAAAGAAAGAAAGGAAGGAAGGAAGGAAAGAAAGAGAGAGAGGGAGAAAGAAGGAGGGAGGGAGGAAAGGAAGAGGGAGGGAGAGAGGGAAAATTAGTAACTCCAAGTAGTATAAGAGAGGAAATGTAACCATAGTACACTATAGGGCTCATCTATGAACGAGTTTTACATACACATAATAATCTAAACACTAAATAATGGTTTAACCAAAAATGGACAGGTGTATAGGAAATGTGTTTGGATGAGGAATAGGGGATGTGGTTAGAGAGCTAAATCCTAAGATTCCACTAATAGGAAACCACTTGATAATATCTAAAATTATATACATATGATAAAATTTCTAATACTTAGAAATCTGGAGGTAATTAGCTTAAAAAGTTAAATGCAGTTGCCTCTGGGGAGAAGAAATTGGGGTAGGGAAGTTACATTATAAGCCTTCTAGTACATTTGATTTTTTAAAACACATACACTGGGCTTCCCTGGTGGCGCAGTGGTTGAGAGTCCACCTGCCGATGCAGGGGACGCGAGTTTGTGCCCTGGTCCAGGAGGATCCCACATGCCGCGGAGCGGCTGGGCCCGTGAGCCATGGCTGCTGAGCCTGCGTGTCCGGAGCCTGTGCTCCGCAACGGGAGAGGCCACAACTGTGAGAGGCCCGCGTACCGCAAAAAAAAAAAAAAACAACACATACACCTATTACTTTGATTAAAACAATAAAAGTAAGTAAATAAAAACAGAATGGCTAGTTGGTGAGGGAAGTCGAGCTAGCATATATAGACAACTCTGTCCTTCTCCATGAAGGGAATAGAGAGGTAGTGGTCTCGAGAACCTGGTGAGTGGGCTTGAAGTGGATGGCAGTGTCAGAAGCCTTCTTGGCTGGGTCACAACAAATCCAGATGGCAGAAGTTCTAGCCCCTTTATTTTGGATCAGTGCCCTCTAGGTAGCAGCAGGTGAAGAATAAGAGCAAAGGAAGCCGGGTAAGGATCTTGCAAAGCAGTAGCCAATCCCAGTTGAATTGAATACTGAAGTCAGAAGCTTTTAGTCGGTAAGCCAAACTGAGTTTATGCTTCCTAAAGAGTCCTAAAAAGGTCCCCCTTTTCTCCCTTAGACATAGAACAGTCTTGGAAAGACTTAGATGGTTTTGACCATTGTAAATGGGCACTCTCTTCAGCCAGAGAGTGAAACGGGGAGCAGCACCCCTAAAGTAGAGAGTGTCTATTGTTTTAGCCAGTCCAGCATCTAATTCTTCTTCCTGGTGGAGCTGCACCCCCTCTCTCAGTTCATGAAAGACTGAGGGGTCAGCCAGGCTCCATGAGGGAGCACATGACTCAGGGCTAACCAATGAGGGCACTGAGTGTCCTTGACCACATGATTGGTCAGAAGTGGGCATGTGACCTAAGCTGGGCCAATGACAGGCCTCCTCAGCTTTTTTGCTGACTGGGGAAATAGTACGATCTCACTGCATGGGTTGCTATGATATAAGTCTGATGTTGCTGATAACTGTCTGGCCACCACCAGGCAGAAACTGCTTGAGAATGAAGCCTGCTCAGGGGTAAGCAGCAGGGAGAGAAGGAAGGAACAGGCTCCTGATATCATCATCTGTGCACCTGATTCAGTCACACCTGAAAACAGCAACCCCAAAGACTTTTAGTTAATTGAGTCAAGAAATTCCCTTTTGGGGACTTCATGCCACTTACAACTGAGAAACTTTTGAGTGATACACCTCTCCGGAGACAACATGATATGAAGTGGGAGACCTGGAGGGAAAGGTAAAACACAAAGTCAGCATAACCAGATTATCTAATCCAGCCATCTAATCACAGCCAACCTCTGTAATTCTCCTTCCAAGGTTAACCCAGTGCTGGGAGTTGTTCTATCAAGGGAGGCTTATTCCCTTACCTGTGCATGTGCAAAGACTCATAATTAGGAGGGTCATGTGATGGTACAGCTGAGCCCCTCACATGCTCAGATATGGAGACCTCGTCTAGTTCAGCCCTTATCTGATCCAAACATTGTTCCTTCAGTCGGCCCAGCTTAGGGCCATCCAGTTTCTTTGGAAACTCCCAAGGGTGAGGACTGCCCCGACTTCCTGCCGACTTTTCCACTGAGGCCAAGAACAAACAGCATAGCTCGAAGATTCTTTCTCCATCTTACTGAGCCAGTTTCTGTTTCTCTGAACCTTCCACAGTCCCTAGCAACACAGGAAAAGTCCAAACCCACTTCCAAAGACAGTCCTTCAGGCGTGTAAGGAGAGCTGCAGTGTCCGTTTTACTAACAGGGATTGAGTTCAACTGCATGAAACAGAAACCAGACTACAGCGGCTTAACTGAATGCAGAGATAGATATTTCTTCACATTACAATAGGGCTGGGCAGCCCAGAGCTGGTGTAACAACTCTGTGAGGTTCCCAGTGTCTCCATTTTATCCCTCTACTGCACCACCCTTAATAAGTAGCTTTCATCCTCGCGGTTGCCTCAGAGTTGCAAGATGCCTGCTCTATCTCCAGACCCCAATCCACATTCCAAGCAGGAAGGAAGAAAAAGGAAAGCAACAGGAAAACAAAACTTTCCCAGAAATACCCAGCAGACTGCTGCTTTCGTCACATCGGCCAAAATTGTGTTGCATGGACTACACTATGTTGTGAAGAAGTATAGGATATCTTTTGTTTATCTGTTGAAATCCGGACTTGCTGCTGCCTCCGGTAAAATGATGGTGCTATTGGTAAAAAAAAAAAAAGAAAGAAAAAAAAAGCAAGAATGGGCATTGGGTAGGCAACTTCAAAAGCTTTGTCCAGACAAAATTCTTTTATAGAGAAGCAACATCGGAGCAAGGCTGACCCCTTGACTTGAGGGAGGGGGAGTCAGATAGACCCCCAGCTCCAAGTCCAACCCCACCCCTTCCTTTCCTGTGTGACTCTGGGGATATTCTTAAGTAATCTAAGTTCCTGTTTGCTTGTTTCTTAAAGAGGATAAATGTGTTTTCTCAAGGGTTTCTGGAGTGATTAGAGCATCTCCATGCAAAATATCTTAACAATGAGACACTCAACAAATGGTAATTCTCCTACTTCCTATAATTGCTCATCACGTGACATGTTTCTAATCCTTTCCTTCTGGACATGCTCCCAGGATCTGCTCTAATGTCTTTTTCGAAATGCAGCCCCAATATGGAACGCAAAACCCCACTGTGTCTCCACATTGTGGAGGACGATGGGGACGTTTACCCTCCTTGCTCTGGGCATCGTACTTCTTTCTCACACCACCCAGCGTCTTTGGGGTTCTCATGAGCACATGATAACAGCAGGCCTGGGGAGCTCTACATTCACTTCTCCTCCCCTTGGGCTCTTGGCCCATCAAGAACAGACTGGAAGGAGCTAAGCAGGGACCTGCACTCAGCATTATTAAAGCACAGCTGGATGCAGAATCGGCAGGACCTCCAACTCCCCTCCTCAAATCTAAACCCTACACAACCCTGATGAAACCTCCAGTCACAACCAGAGAAACTGGAACCCAGGGAGCAAGGGCCTGGCTGGGCCCGGCCATGGAAGAAGTCCTGCTCAGTCTGCTTAATCCAGCGCAGCCCAGACTGGAGCTGCTCCCGCACCGCAGCTGACCTCTGCCCATCCCAGCAGTGTCATGCCCTCCCCAGACCACCCAATCACATTGGAGGAGAGTGAGAAGGGTGGGGAAGGAAGCTGTGGTAGGCCAAATAATGGCCTCCCCAAAGGTGTCCACATCCTAACCCTTGGAACCTGTGAATAGGTTACCTTATGTAGCACAAGGGATTCTGCTGGTGTGATTAAGGATCTTGAGATGAGAAGATTATCCTGGATGATTTAGGCGGGCCCTATGTAATCACAAGGGTCCTTCTAAGAGGAAGTCAAGAAGGTCAAAGGCTGAAGACAGAGATGGGATGATGGAAGCAGAGGTTGTAGGGATGGGTGAGAACGGGACCCTTTGCTGCAGTGCTGGCACCTGGTCATACCTCTCCTCTCCTCGAGCTACAAAATACAAAGAAAATGTATGGGACTAAAAATAACCATGTGCCTGCACACAGTTGGGGCAAATTCTGGACCCAAAAGATACAAAGAGACCAAAAAAGGCAACTGCCACTTTTGAAGAGCCTGGAGCAAAAACTGGGTGTCAGGAGCAAAAGCAGGGTACTGGGTATGCCCCCTGCACTCAACACCAACAGAGGGGTGGGCAAAACCCCTAAGCCACCCCTCCGGCCTGACCCCCTAGACACACCCCTACCCCCACCCCATATAAGGAACAAGCTTGCCCCCCTCAGCGAGCGAGCAAGGGAAACTGTTGTTTGTTCTCGTTCCCCCCTGCTTCAGGAGGGGCCCCAATAAAGCCTTGCCTGAATTTCTTGTCTGGCCTCTGATCAATTTCTATTGATTGGGGAAGACCAAGACCCCTGGTCGGTAACACGGGGACTGAAAGAGAGAGGACTGTACGAAAAGGAGCATTTGGAATCACCCAGGACTCCAAGGCTTTCCACAAGCTCAGTCGTGGGTTTCTTCACTGTGTCTGCCAACCAGATGCTTCCTTTATCCTTCAAGGCTCGGTTCAAAGGTCGTTCCCTTGTCGAGCTTTTCCTGGCTAACCTGACCTGGAGGGGTTGGAGTGATGTGATCTGAAGATGGAGGAAGGGGCCACAGCTAAGGAATGCAGGTGGTCTCTAGCACGCACAGGGCACTCTGTCTACACCGCTGCTCTGGACATCGCAACTCGGTATGTAGTTTTCTGTCTGTGTGTCTGTCTGACTTTCTCATCAGAGGGGGAGCTTCTTGGGGACTGAAGCTATAGTAATTTCTCCTAAAAGCATATTGGATTGAGTAGAATTAAGCCAGGCCCTCCCCAACCCAGACTTGCGGTACTGAGTGTCTCTGCTTTCATTTCGACCCAACCCAGCCATTCACAGCTCATCACCGCAAACGGGAGCACTCCCTCTGCATCTTTGACAACCTCTCTCTCAGTGTCCTGTCTTGGCATCAATATAAACGTTACCATGGATACCTAGTGTTTTATTTGCATACCTCCAATTCAAGTCCTTCCCCAGGAGTTTTGAATCAGAACCAAGAGGTTCCAGCCCAGACCGGTTGCTCCTTTGAATAGAGGACTTGTTAACCCAGCTGCCACTGTTTTCATTGGAAATTTTCTCCTCCCAAGTTCTGTACAGATGGGGAGGGAGAAGCAGGAAGCAGCGGGCGGAGAGGGGAGGAAGGACTTTCTGCGCCTCCACACTGCCCCGTCCCTGGTTTCAGCGCATCCCTGAGGCCTAACAGCAGGCCTACCCTGGAATCCTTGAGATACTGTGGGGTCTTCCCAGTAGATTTCCTGTTTTGCTTAGCTCAGCTAGAGTTCATTTCCATCCCTCACGACAAAAGCAGTCCTAAAAAATTCGGAATGGAGTGAACAGAGTGTTGGCGCATTATATATAGGGTACATTCCCAAACCAAATATGGTAAAGGCTCACTTACCCAGAGGTCATGAGTGTGTCCCCTTGCCCACACAGAATGCTATGGAAAACCCAGAAGGAAGAAAGAGTGCCTCTCGTTCTATCTGCCTGACTGCAGGGCGAGGCCAGGAGGGGACAAATCATAGAGCAGAGTGAAGATTAGGAGATGAACATGGATTGGAACTTTGGGAGCAGAAGCCAAAGATGCCAGGATCTACTGGTCAAACAGAGTAGGCAGAAACCAAAGAGGAGCGGGCCAGGGTCCAAGCAGGTGGGAGGAAGCCACCCTTTGTGCACCAGAGAGCCCTGATGAATGTTGTCTGTGAATGGACACCCCTCTTGAAGGCCAGGACCATTGTCACTGGCACCTTCCATCTTTGCTAGAGCCACTGAGTCCTGAGGCCAGTTCCTGAGGCCCGGTCAGGCTTAAGGGAGGCTCACAGAGCTATGCACTGGTTCCATGAGTAGTCCACGGGGCTGGACTCCACACTTCTTCACTCTTCTTTGGGAAACAGTCTTAGCAAGCTTGATTAACCAACTACCCAGCCCACGATGGATGGGAAATCCCACATTAGAATCGGGGAGAGATGCTATTAGAGGAATCCCAGTGACAGTGGCGGGAACTGATAGGCCACCACAGGGCTTCTCCACCTCAGCACAAACGACATCTGGGCTCAGTTGATTCTTTGTTGCAGGGAGCTGTCCTGTGCATTGCACAATGTTTACCAACATCCTTCTGCCCACTAGATGCCAGTAGCACTCCCTCTATTCGTTGTCAAACAAAAATGTCCCCAACGTTGCCACAAGTCCCTGGAGGACAAAACCATGCCAGGTAGAGAACGACTGTGCTATAAGAAGAGAGTGACAAACAGTTTTAAAATATTCACAAGAACAACAACGAAACTGCAACAGCCCAGGCCAGTTAAAGGGGCAGAGCTCAGCATCAGTCCCTGGCCCTCAAGGGTGAGTCGTTTATAGCAGAGTCACACCATGCTTTCCACTGACCCAGAGCTTCCCTGGCTGGCTCTCCTGCCCCTCTATCACGCTGACGGAAATCCCCCCAGAGTGACAGAGCTGTGCTGGCCATCCCATTTAAGAAGGCCCCTTCTCAGAAAGAAAGTGGGGAGAAATGTGCCCCCACAGGGCGGCAGCACTTCCCTGGGGAGGACGGAACCATGGGATTTTTTTTTTTCCTCTCTTTAGCATCCTTTGACAGTGACTGGCACATAGCAGACCCTCACTAAGTGGAGTTAAATGCAATTTTAAAGGTTTCTACACTGACTCCATACTGTTTTGGGACTCATTGGAGGCCGAGATCCTCTCAATACTTGGAGGGCCATCCGCAATTCTGCCTCCCTGCCCTGGGGCCTCTCTCCCATGACCCTTCCCACCTCTCCCAGAACCTTGACCTCCCCCCCACACCCCCACCCCCGCCCCACCTCCACCCTGCCCCATGCTTATCATGTAAGTCAAGAGGAGGTAAGAGGCTCTTAGCCCAGTCAGAGCCCTGCTGTGGTGCAGAGTCAGATATATGGGGTGTTCGAGGTGGCCAGCGCCCACGGAGTCTTGACTTGTAAAGAGGTACTGCCGTCGACATCTGGGGTCTCTCAAATCCTAGTCTCCTCTTTTTGTTCAGGACGTCAAAAACCTGACCTGAGTCGGATTAACTGCTCTCTGGCCTCTGAACAGGATGGTTGTGTGTGCACACATGTGTGTGCAAATGTGTGGGTGACTGTGGGCGTGCTTGGGAGAGGGAGGGAGGATGTGGGACAATGTTCACGTGTGCGCATGCGCTGGCAGGGCCCGAACGCAAGGTTTCAGCTTCAGGTTATTCAGGGCCTGGATTCGGTTGCTGGAAGCAGGTATTGGGTTGGCCAAAAGGTTCGTCCAGTTTTTGGGTTTTTTTTTTTAGGTTTTATTTTTTGTCGTACGCGGGCCTCTCACCGCTGCGGCCTCTCCCGTTGTGGAGCACAGGCTCCAGACGAGCAGGCCTAATGGCCATGGCCCACGGGCCCAGCCGCTCTGCGGCATATGGGATCTTCCCGGACCGGGGCACGAACCCGCGCCCCCTGCATCGGCGGACTCCCAACCACCGTGCTGCCAGGGAAGCCCGGTTCGTCCAGTTTTCTCGGTAAGATGACTCTAGTGGCACTTAGTTGTCTTTAACTTCATTCAAAACAGTTTCGTTAGTTTGTATGTGAGAGCTGTCATATCAGTCTGCATTTAAAAAAAGACTCATCAAAATTGGTGAATTTTTGTGTAGCCATTTTAATATGGAAGAAAAAAAGCAACATTTTCGGCATATTATGCTTTATTGTTTCAAGAAAGGTAAAAACACAACCAAAATGCCAAAAAAGATTTGTGCAGTGTATGGAGAGGTGCTGTGACTGATCGAACGTGTCAAAAGGGGTTTGCGAAGTTTCGTGCTGGACATTTCTCACTGGACGGTGCTCCACGGTCGGGCAGACCAGTTGAAGTTGATAGCGATCAAATCGAGACATTAATTGAGAACAATCAACGTTACACCACGTGGGAGATACACCGACATACTCAACATATCCAAATCAAGCATTGAAAATCATTTGCACCAGCTTGGATACGTCAATCGCTTTGATGTTTGGGTTCCACATAAGCGAAAAAAGCCTTCTTGACCGTATTTCCGCATGCGAGTCTCTAATTAAACATAATGAAAACGTTCCGTTTTTAAAACAAATTGTTACGAGAGATGAAAAGTGGATACTGTACAATAATTTGGAATGGAAGAGATGGTGGGGCAAGTGAAATGAACCACCACCAACCGCACCAAGGCCGGTCTTCATCCAAAGAAGGTGATGCTGTGTATATGGTGGGATTGGAAGGGAGTCCTCCATTATGAGCTCCTTCCAGAAAACCAAACGATTAATTCCAACGAGTACTGCTCCCAGTTAGACCAACTGAAAGCAGCACTCGACGAAAATCGTCCAGAATTAGTCAACAGAAAACGCATAATCTTCCATCAGGATACTGCAAGACCGCAAGTTTCTTTGATGACCAGGCAAAAGCTGTTACAGCTTGGCTGGGAAGTTCTGATTCATCCGCCGTATTCACCAGACAGTGCACCTTCGGATTTCCATTTATTTCGGTTTTTACAAAATTCTCTTAATGGAAAAAATTTCAATTCCCTGGAAGACTGTAAAAGGCACCTGGAACAGCTCTTTGCTCAAAAAGATAAGTTTTGGGAAGATGGAATTATGAAGTTGCCTGAAAAATGGCAGAAGGTTGTGGAACAAAAGGCTGAATACGTTGTTCAATAAAGTTCTTGGTGAAAATGAAAAATGTGTCTTTTATTTTTACTTAAAAACCGAAGGTACTTTTTGGCCAACCCAATACCTCAGCTAGAGGCCTCTTTCATCCCAGCGGCGTGGGCCTGGGCATTTCCTTTTGCACTAGAAACGGGTGCTGCCATTAGTCATGCCAGTGGCTGGACAGTGGGGAGGCTGGGCTGGAGAGCCAAGGCTCCCTCCGAGCTGGGACAGGGCCACACGGTCAGACTTTCGTCAGGGACAGAAAAGAATGGCCCATGGCAGGCATACAAGGCTCCTGGACCATAGCCACTGGACAGGAGGGTCACATTGCTGGACGTCAAGGTTGAGGCACACAGCCTGGCATGGGCCCCAGGACCTGAGTAGACCTTTACAATCACCTTGGAAGAGGTCGAGGGGCAGGGAAATTTGCATCATGGGAGTTCCCAAAGGCTCCGTCCTAAGAGATCTGATCTGAAATCCAGGGCTAGCCATGGAAGAAGTTGGGCTGGTCATGAGTCCGGTCCCGACTGGGTGCTAGTTTCCAGTGCAGGGTCCATGACAAACTCTTGTTCCTGCAGCCAGGAACCAGAGACACTGAGAATGCCAGTTGCAGGAAGACCCTGGGGCAATCCTTCAGGGTGGCCAAGATGAACTGGGAGTTCCAGAATAAGCAGCAGAAGGTACAGTAGAGAAAAGGATGAGGATTCACACTGAGAACACACTTTGGGGGACGTGTCCCAGGCACCTTGCCAAGTGCTGCGTCATATACCAGCTCGGGGATCTTCAAAGCAAAGCCCAAGGGCACTGGGGCACTAGACGATTCAATGGACAGATGAGCAAACCGAGGCTCAGAAAGAGGAGATGATTTTCCTGACATCACACAGCCATTAAGAGCAGAGCCAGCATTCAAGCAAGGTCAAGAATGAGGTACAGAATGTCCAGCCATCAATAGACTCGTTAAATAAATAATGGTTTATTTATGGAATACTAAGCAGCCATTGACATTTCTTGGTAGAAGAAATTTAATGACCTGGAAAGATGTTCAAGATATACAGTTGAGTGGAAAAAAAAAAAACAGGTTACAAAACAGCATGTGCAAATGGGGTGTTAAAAAATAAAATACAGAGGTGCGATTTCCAAGAAAAAAAATCAAAATATTAGCAGAGACTATCTCTGGATAACAGGAGTAGGTGTGATTTCTATTCTATGTCTTCATCCATTGTTTCTTACAAGGATCATTTTGTAACAAGGACAAACCTGACAGAAGGAGCCCAGGTTGTGTTTGGGGGCGGGGTGGGGGGGGAAGGGAGGGGCTGGATTCCAGGGCTGAACGGACCGGAGGGTGTGGTAGGAAGCAACACCCTCCTCAGAACACTTGGACTTCTTCTGGATCAGGCAGCAGGCAGAGTTGGGTGCCTGCCTCTGCTAGGGGAAGCCCGGCCTGGCTCTGTGTGCACCCGTGATTGAGTTCCACCCCTTTGGGTCTGTACTCGCAGGGCAGGTGGGCGTGGGGAGAGGGCAGCGTTGGACTGGGTTTATCCTGGGTGTGCGTCGTGGGGAGAGCCGGGGAGAGTTGCTTAAATGCATGCCTTTTTGCCAAGTCTTCAGTTTAGGGGCGACAGGGGGCTCGCTCAAAAGTCACGAGTGGCCGTGTGAGCTCAGTCCTCTGGAACCGTGGCTCTCAAACTTCTGAGACCCAACAACAAGCCTGAAAACATTTACAAATATTTTATAATACTTTAATAACCTGAAAGTAAATTTGTTGATAATACAACCTACCTACAGGCATAATAGATATTGTCAGTCAATCTGATGCCCTAACTGTATTAGAAAGGAAAGAAATCGTTTCTAATAAAACAACAAGTATTTCAATATGTAAATGCTCAGGCAAGACTATACAGTACTAGACAGCATCCCCTCACCTCCACCACCGCCACCAAAGGCACACACAGATTTCCAAAACTCTCCTTAGGGGAGATTCAAGCCAGAGGACCACTGGTTAGAGTAATCATCCCTGATGTATAGTGAATGCTTTCTCAGAGCCAGGCTCGCGCTCTCTCTCTCTCTCTCTCTCTCTCTCTCTCTCTCTCTCTCTCTCTATATATATATATATATATATATAGTCATCTAATCTTCACAACACTATGAGGTAGATGCTCTTATAAGCCCCATTTTACAGATGAGAAACAGAGGCCCAGAGAGGTTGAGTTACTTGCCTAAGGTTGCACAGCAAGTGAGCCGGGGAGCTGGGATTTGAACCCAGGCAAACTGGCTTTCCTGGGGGAGGAGGCTCAGCCTGAGGGAACTGGGTCAAATCTGAGGAGCATGGCCCCAGGCCCTCTGAGCTGCAGTGTTTCTCAACCTCAGCACAATTCATATTATGGGCTAGATAACTCTTTGTTGCGGGGGCTGTCCTGGGCAGAGTGAGAAGTTTAGCGGCATCCCTGGCTTCCACCCATCAGATGCCATTACACCCCCTGCATCGGCAACGACCAAAATGTCGCCAGACATGGTTAGAGAGCTACTGGCTTAGAGAATCAAGGTAGAATCTAGAGAAGGCACAACCTGAGCCAGGTCTGCAGATACGGGAGAATTTCTGGAGCTAGAGAAAAGCGGGGCAATGCCCTAGGGGAGGGATGGGAATGACATGGGTATGGCAGGAGTGGGTGGTTCTATGGAGGACATGGGAAAGGGGGTCTGGGTGGCCATGTGCACAGAGATAAAGAGAAAAATTGAGGGACTTCCCTGGTGGCGCAGTGGTTGGGAGTCCACCTGCCGATGCAGGGGATGCGGGTTCGTGCCCTGGTCCAGGAAGATCCCACATGCCGCGGAGCATCTGGGCCCGTGAGCCAGGGCCGCTGAGCTTGCGTCCGGAGCCTGTGCTCCGCGGCAGGAGGGGCCACAGCGGTGAGAGGCCCGCGTACCACCAAAAAAAAAAAATTTTTTTTAAAAGAGAAAAATTGAGATCATGTGGCCAGAAGGAGGGGCAGCTGCCTTCCTTCCTGGTTCCTCTCCTGACCTCACATCCTGCCCTGAGAGAGGACCCCTGATGAAGACAGCACCAGCAAACGATTTTGGTTGAGAATCCCACATTGATCAGAATTTACTTGGCTTTTCCAAGCCCACTGCACCCCCCTCTAAAGGTTTGCATGACTTTCCGACCCTCAGATGAATCACTCCCACACGTGGAGATCCATCTCCCTGTTTTGTAACCTCCCCTCATTCTTAGCCAGTATCCCAGCCACACCTTCTTGGGCCCTGAGAGCCATTTGCAGTCTCCTCAGCAGGCAGGCAGAAGGAGAAGGGGTGGGGGACTCCTGGCCTGTAACCCTGAGAAGGGCGAGGAGCAGGGGAGACAAATGCCCTGGGCTGATCAGTGAGGAGCCCCCTGCAAAACCTCCTTCACCTCTTGGCTCTCAGTTGAGTCCCTCTGCGGGGAGAAGCGATTCTCAGACAACCCTTCGGCCACTACACTTGGCTCTGGACTGGAATAATTAGATCTGGAGCCAGGAATGATGTCATGCCTCTGCGGGAGACTAGAGGACGACTTTGAGCAAGGCACTCACTGTGGCCTCAGCTCTCTTCTTTGTCTAGTGAACTAGGGTGGACTTGGTAATTTTTAACACTCTTGCACTGACATTCTGATTTGAAGATGAAAGCCTAGGCAAGTCCCCCTTGGAAGGGTATGGCGGCCATGGCTTTGCAGACCCAACTCACTTCCCCTCCTTCTTCCTCTAGTTTCCCCGAGAGCCTCTCTCCTTCCCCAGGTGGTACTGATGCGGCTGTCAATATGATGCCCTACCTTATTCCAAAAGTGTAAGGGTGGGTGAGCGTCCCAGGTAGAGGACACTCCCTATGTTGATTGGTTCATTAATGGACATGCTCCTGTGTGAGCCAGTTAAGACTCTTCCCTGCGATATGGAAGACAGAAATGACGTTTAAAGGGACTTATTAGGCTAGAAAGGTGTGAGTCTAAGGCTACCAGCTGTCATCTTCCTGACACAAGAAGAAAGCCAATCTATAGAATAAAGCCAGGATACAGAGCACAACAAAGCTGAGAGCCCAAGAGACAGATAAAGCCTTGATGATATTGTTTGAATCCCTGAATCAAACTGTGCCTGACAGTGATGCCCAGTTGTGAGTTAATTCTCTTTTTGCTTAAGCTGGTTTAATGTGGGTTTCTGTAACTTACAACTGAACCAGTCCTAACTAATACAGCCCTTCAGCAGTAGGGCTATGCGAGGGGGTACTGAGTATATGGAGGGGTAGAATCTGCCAGCTTATACCTCCAGCCCAAGGCAACAAACCTCAACCGCCCCACATTTATCTCTCCTGCCATGTGCTTTGACGGTCCCTTAGCCTCAGCCTTACGGAGGGGCACTCTTCTAACCTAACTTATGACCCAGTGCCATCGTGCATGTTTTTCAAGCCCAAAGCTTGGTAGCAGCTTTGAAAAAGGATGTCCTTGCCCCAAGTCACATAGCACCCAGGAAGACAGGCAAGTGGAATCTGTAATGCACAGCTTTGCTATGGACTGAACTGTTTCCTCTCAAAATTTGTATGCTGAAGCCCTAACCCCCAATATGACTATATGTGGAGACAAGGCTTTTAGGAAGCAATTAAGATTAAATGAGATGATACGGGTGGGGTTCTGACCAATAGACTTGGTGTCCTTTTAAGAAGAGGAAAAGATAAATCTCTCTGCAAGCACGGGCTCCAAGGAAAGGCCACATGAGCACAAAGCTAGCAGGCAGCCGTCTGCTCACAAGGAAGAGGGCCCTCACCAGAACCTGACCATGCTGGAGCCCTAATCTCAGACTTGCAGCCTCCAGAACAGTGAGAAGATAAATGTCTGCTGTTTAAGCCACTCAGTCTATGGTATTTTGTTATGACAGCCAGAGCTGACTGAGGCACACTCCTCTCCACCCCCACCAGAAGGCCCCATGTGGTGGTGAAGACATAATTCTTAGCCAAGAGCTCTCAGCATTTCCCACATGCCAGGCTGTTCTAAGCGCTTTCCATACTTTAACTCACTGAGTCCTCATAACAATACTGTGAAATAGACAACATTACAGGTTTCCCCTGATATCTGAAAGCAGAGAGTTCCTATGAAAGCTTTTGTAAGCTGAAATGGCATAAGCAAAGGATTTACCTTAGGAGATGAAGCACAGATGCTCAGACACAGTTCAAAGCTATGGTAACTTGATGCTGAGATGCTGACTGTAATTCCTGGGAAGGAGCTTGGTGCGCCACCCTCACTGCTTGGGGTGCACGCTGCCTCTATAATGCTTGCTGCAAAACTAACGCTGAACTCTATCTTCACTTTACGCCTTTTTTTCATAAAAGCAAAAATCCTCTTTGGATTTCAGTTAGCAAAAACAGGTACTAATGTAGGTCTTTTGTAAAAGCGAGGTGGCGTAGAGCAAACTTTCAAAAAGTGGGAGATACCTGTATAACCATTATACAGATGAGGCAGCTGAGGCACAGAGAGGTTTGGGAAACAAGGTCACACGGTAATACTGTAAAACTGGCTTCTAACCCGGCAATCTAAATCCAGCACTCCTCAACCCTGAGAAACTAAGGAAGGAGAGAAAGGCAAGACTGCCCACGACCACCTGAGAGAATCAGCAGAAGTGGAAGGCCCTGCATTCAGACACGGGACAGTGCTGTGTGGGAGAACAAACTTGGTTCCCAGCTCGGCATAGTCCACGGGACGTGCCCTGCCGCTGCGTGCCCTCCAGGAAGGCGCCATAAGGGCCAGTCTCCATTCAGTAGCCCTGTGACCTAGCCTAAGTCATGTGAAAAATAGGAGGTAGACAACAGGATGCTCAAAGCCCTTCCCATTCATTCTGTGGCTCTAAAAGTACACAGGCACAGCCCCTCTGCATGGGGGCTGCTGCCAGAGAAACTGTATGGAATCAGATCACCCAGCATGTCCCCCCTGGGGTCTGTTCATTCTGGCTCAGGGCCTGGCACGGATTCCAACTCACCCCTGAGGGGAGCAGAATCTGCTTTGCCCCCAAACATCCCCAAGCACTAGAGCTGAGGGCTTACCCCAGGCCCACTCCCTCTGAGACCTTTCTGGAAGCCTCATCCAACCCTAGTGGACAAGTGCCACGACATAATGACCTGGCCAGGCCCCCAAAAATCCTTGTGTGATGGGGCATTGAATACTTCCAAGAGTCATCTCCTTGTCTCCAGTGGTCCCCAGTGCCTGGGACCCTGGGCTGGTGTAAAATGGTGGGTTGCAACCCCTTGTAGGAATGGACTCAGACCCCACCCCCGTGTTCAGATGCCCTGTGGGATGCTGGAACCAGGGACTCGGCCCATAAAGGGCCTCTGGGGTCTCCTTGTAATGGCGCCCAAGGCCCACCAGGTGTCACTGTGTAGCCGGCGCGATGAAGGGTGATGGCGGGAGGATTTTCTCCACCACCGACCCTAGGGATTGGGGAAGCAAAGGCAGGAGGCCCGGGTGGAGCAGAGTGGTGGCCCTGTCCTCCGGCCTGCAGGCCAGCGGAAGCACCCCCTTCGAAGACACATGTCATGATCCGTGAGCCTGGGGACAGCAGAGGTCTCCGTCCAAGGCCTGAAATGAGATAAGGCGGAGGTGGGAGAGCAATTTCCGATCTGTCTGCCAGGCCACGTTTCCCCATCCCAGCAAGCCCGCCCTGGGACTGGGTGCCCTCCCACCCGCTCCAGGAGCTCCCCTCAGCTTCCTGGGGCCCCTTCAGCCCCCACCCACAGGGGCCAGTGAGCCATGGAGACTGCGTGCATCTCTTCAGGGCCAGAGAGCAGAGCCCCTGATCTCACCCCCAAGCAAAGCTGGTTCAAAGTCAGGCAGGGCTGGGAAGACTCAGACTGGTCACTTCCAGCCTAACCAGAGCCCCAAAGGCTTGTCACCCAGAAGCCAGCAGGCCCCGACACTGGCTTCCGTCCCATCCTCCTCCGGCCATGGAGGGAGGCGGGAGGAAATATGTTTTCTTGTCCTCACCTATTCCAGCCTCTAAATCCTGAGGCTCCGCGCACTGGAGGCCCTGGGTATTGCAGTGGAAGGACTTGGAGCATTTTAATTTCCTCAGGCTCCACCCACCTGAGGACAGCTGTGGGCTCACTCGGCAGCTCCCAGAGGTCGAGTTACACTTCTGGCAGTTCTGGTTCTCCAGGTGGGCCTCAAGGGAGGGAATGTCAAAATGAAGAGGGGCGGGCGTCCCCCGCAGGCCTGGGGCTCAGCCCCTCCAGCTCCAAGCCCTTCTGTCTCTGACAGCCACGCAGAGACCACCACCTAGCACTTCCCTGGAAAGGAAAATCAAAGCGGTTGAGGGGGGGAAGAGAGCAGTAGCTCTGTGAGTGACTCAAAGCCCCATGGGTGAGATGGAAAAGGAAGGCAGGGGATGGGAAGAGGCCCAGGAAAAGCAGGGGATGCAGGGGTGGAAGTGAGGAGCCGGCTGAGATAGGGGGTTGAGGGGTTTGGTCTGGGTAATGGCTACTGAAGGTATCACAGGTGTGGTGGGTGCATCGAACTAAAAAATTCTGTTAGCATAAATCTCCCACTGTCCTTCCTTTATGCATCAAAGCACAAATACAAACTGATCACCCACTGGAGGCTGCACTGTACCAGGCAATATAAGGGAGACACCAGATGCATCCTGCTCCGAAAGGCGTTACGGTCTAGGTCTAGGCAGGAAGACAAGACTTAAGAACGAGAACACTTGTGTGTGTGTGCATAGCATGCAACATTGGCTGAGCGAGCTTGTGATAACTGTACAGGTGTGTGAGACCCCAGCTATTAAATATTTGCTCACGGCTGCTCCCTGATCATTCCTAGCATAAAAAATACAACAAACATACAAGACTCCCAGAAGCCCTGCCTTATTTCCAGTGTCTGCTCAAGATTTTGCACCTATATGTGTCTGTGCGTGTGTGTGTATGTATGTGTGTTTGCGTGCGTGAGACCAGGCATATCAGTAGCATCTGTAGCTTTGTGCTTGGGAGTCCTAGATGAAGGAGTTTCTAAGAGTTGTTGCATGTCAGAGCAGCAAAGGAACGCAGGGGTCCCATAGGCCTCTCGCTATACAGAAGGGGAGGAGAAAGTCCAAGGGGCTAAATCATATGCCTCAGGTCACTCAGCAGTGAACAAGGTAATAAAATTGGCCATGAAGCTTATCTCATGTAAGGCTGACACGTGGGCTCACTGGAGGGCAGAGGTGGAAGCGGTGTTGGAAGTGGACTACGGGAACGCTTGTTTCCTCTACGGCCTATGACAACAGAGGGGAAGGTGGGGACACGTGGTGTCGCTGTGCCAACCTGGGACATGACAGTCACGGGGAGATGATGAAGGAAAGTGGTTAAGGGCCGGGCTCTGGAGACAAACTTCTGTGGCTGGAATCCTGGCCCTATTACTTACTAGATGCTTCTTAACATCTCTGCACCTCCATTTCCTTATCTGGAAAATAGCCCGCCCATGCCCCCGGCTCCAGCCGTGGGACAAAGCCGGCACCCCTCAACCTGCCTTATTTTCACCAGGAGGAGGCTAGAGCTTCTATCTGTTTTGTCAGGTTTGGGAATTACAGGGTAAATCAATGAAAAAGGAAGCTCATGAGCTGGGAAGCCCAGAGGGTAAACTCTGGGTCCCAGCAGCGGTCTCCGGCCGAGGTGGGCTTGCTGGAATCCCGCTGGCCAGGAGCGTTAGGCAGCAGACTGATGCAGCTCCTTTTAACTTTTATCATTTGCTTTACTCTCTTCATTTCCACCCCTGCCCTGCATCATCATATGTCAAAATCAGCAGGAACCATGGAGCCGGCCTTGTCTTCATTTTAGGACAGAGGACCCTGCGCTCAGACGAGAATATTTTTCCTGTGGCTGGTGGGAGCCTCGCCAAGCCTGCCGAATCCAGGCTGGCCACAGCTCAACCCTCTAGGCCGGGTACCAGGCCTTCCTTAGCAACCGCCTCTGAATCACGGCAGACAGCACTCGCTCGTGGGATCTGGCCCCCAGGGTGGGTCCCTGTCAAGAAGCCACACTTGAGCCTGAGCCGGGCAGAGCTGGCGAGAGGAAGCGCGTGGGCTCCGCGCTGGCACGGGGCCGCCTGCCCCTCCACCCCTGCAAGAACCCGTGACAAACAACCTTGCCTGGTGCCCGAGCGCCTGCCAAGCCCTGTCGCAGTAAAACCCTGGCAGACTCCGCAAGGAGTCCAATTTCAGCCCAGCGGGTGGGGGGAACCGAGGCAGCGGGAGCCCAATGTGACCAAGCTCACACACAGTGCTGGCAACCAGAGGCGGGGAACCCAGGGCTTCAGGCTGACCCCCGAGCCATCGGGCCACTCCAGGCAAGGCTCTGGGCCTAGCACAGAGCAGGAAAGAACATCACCTGGATTCCTGCCGGCAGCGGAGCCCAGAGAAAGACCCAGCGCGTTCCATCCAGGGATCCTCACTGCGGTCCCCTCTCTCCTGGGGTAAAAGAGCCACTGGGGACCCCCAGGAGCTCCCTGGGGCATCAGGTCCAGGCCAGGAATCCAGCTCTAGAGCCTTCCAGCTCCCAGCTGAGTGCCTGGAACAGCAGACATCAAAACCCTGGCAGGCAGAGGGAGAAGGGAAGATTAGATCATTACAGCAGAATGAAGGCAACCAAGAAACCCAGGGAGGGGAGGAGGGACAGGGGCCAAGAATGTGTTCAGGGCAACCTGAAAACGCCTTTAGATTAAAGCTGGCCCAGACACTGGCGGCTTCCCCACTGCCCGAGTTACTGGCCGAGGAAGACCTGCTGCGTCTCCGCCCTTCTGGGGGCCCAGAGCTGGTCCACACACGTGTGTGGCATCGGCACCTAAGTGTCACAAGGGCATTGGGAACAGTAAGCAAGTTCGGTGCTCTGTGTGCAGACGCACATTTGGGCATAAAACACACATGTGCAGGTATACACAGTAGTGGGTGCGTGTGTTTGTGTGCAGTCTACAAACATGTTTTCACCAAGCTCAACGAGAAGCAATCAGTCATCTTCGTGGAATCTTAGCAACCGCCATCCCCAGAAAAGGCTCCTGCCAGCTGGAGCCGAGATGAGTCAGCAGAGGCGGCTGGGGTGGGGGAAAGAGGCGAGCTCTCGCCCTGGAGCCGGCCTCTCCCTTCTCCCGGCCTGGCTGCCTCGCCTGGGTCACTGCTTTGGCACCGACGTCCGAGAACACATTCCTGGAACTGGCCAGCACAGGCCGCTCAAGGGTTTTTCCCTCCTCCTCCCTTTCCTCTCTCCTCCCCACACCCGCCCTTCAATTTTTCCTTCTTGCTGCAAAACCAAAACACTGCACTCACGAGTTCAGGAGCTGGGGCCAGATGGCAGGAGCCAGCGGTGGAGGGGTTGGGACATAGGAGTTGCCCAGGCCCAAGGAGGCCAGGGGCTGAGGACACCTCCCCAGGGCCCTGCTGGGGACTGCTGAATTCGGCTTAACTCCGACTGGTGCTAAAGTGTCATTGCCTGGGGCTCCAGGGAACAGGATTTCAAGGTGGCCCCCAGGGAAACGGACTGTGTCTGCCTCTGCCCCATAGCAGAGCCTGAGGTTGTTACCACGGATGATGGGCGGGAGGCTGAGCAGAGGAAGAGAAAGGCACCATGATTAGTCAGGGCTCTGTTGCCTGAGCGCAGGTTCATTTTATCTTCACAGCAACCCTGGGGGTGGTAGAATTATCTCCTTTTACAGGTGGGGAGATGGCGGTGTAGACAGATAAAGGGATTTGGCCCAAGGTCATGCAGCTATTAGCAATGGAGCTGGAGGGAATTAAACCAGGCTGGAGCCGCCTTGAGGGTTTTTACCGATGGACCACACATCCTTTCTTCCTGGGCTGCACCTACCCGGCGCGTGCCAGGATCACTGCACCTACATAAAATAAATACAATAAAACCCAAAATGGCTAGTGCTGTCCCTTATCCCTCTCCCCTCCCGAGCGAACAGATCTGGGTGAAAAGCCATCTGCAACCTCAGCAACAGTGGCGGCGGAGGCAGGGGCGGGAACAGCCTGGCCCAGCCTGAATCCCTGGCCTCTTTACTGGAGGCAGGAAATGAATAAAAGCTAAATGAGTCTGAAAATGCCAGGAGGCAGTGTTTATCCCCGTCTCCCTCCCCCTCCCCCTGGCAAGGACCGTGTATAGTTACAGTTTAATCTTGGAAATGCCAGACAGCTGTTCCCCGTTGCTAAGAGACTGGCCCACATTATGCAGATGTCAGGGACCTCAAATGTCTGCCGGAAATTAGAGATCATGTTGGAGGAGCAGAGGGGCCTTCTCTCTGCTGGGGAAGCGCAGCAGGAGACACCCACGCCCCCAGGGTGGGGGTGGTTTGTAGACGGCAGAAATAAGGGGCCCACCCCTTCCCGGGTCTTCCCCTCTGAGGATCTGGATCCTTCGCTGTGCCCACTCTGCTGCCCTGGCTCCCTCCTTCCTGCATATCCCACTCCACATCCATCCAGCCCCTCCACCTTGGACAACTGTACAGATGCCCATCTCCACCCTTCCCCTCCAGCTTTCCTCCTGGAGCATCCTTCTTCCCTCCAGTGTCCTCTGTCTGTTGTGCAATCTTCCCCGCCCCCGGGATGCAGCCGAGCTGGCTGGGACTGAGCTGGGAGGAGAGACGGGCCCCACTCAAGGAGGAGGGGATCCCAATCCCTGAGCCCCCCTCACCTGCAGCTGAAAATGGGTGCACATGCGCGCGCGCACGCACCCTCTGTGACATCCTCCCTCACCGCCCCCACGGAAACCTAAGAGAAGGCCATTGCCATGGTAACCACAGGCTACAAGAGCTGCTGCATCCCTGGTCCCTGGGGAAGGGGAGCTGCCATCTGGGCAGAGGGCGGGGGAGGAGGAGGGGAAGCCCTTTTCCAAATCCGCACTGTAACATGGACCCTGACTGAAAGTGACAGGGGAATCTATCAGGGCCCTGGAGTGGGAGGGGGCAGGCACAGATCCTCACTCAGGTTGGAGAGGGGCTCAGAGAGGCTGCTGGGTGGTGCCAAGGGAGCAATGGCACCCGCAGGGTCTGAGGGATGACCGTCGGGCATTGTGGAGGTGGGAGATGGGATGGGGCCTGGGTGCAGAGTGGGCGCTGAGTGCCTGCTGTTCCCCTGAGAGTCCACTGGGTACCTTGAGGGCAGAAACTTTATCGCACTGCCCTTGCATCCAGGCGGTATCTGCTCTCCCTGCTGCCAGTTGAGTGACCTTGGCTTCCTCCAGTCTCATAAAATAAAGCCAGGCATACTTTATGTGTCATGGAAGGTGGCTGTAAAGATAAGAATGGCGCGCACGTGCGTGTGTGTGTGTGCCCATAGATCAAAGCCCTTTAGAGAAAGGTTCCTAGAAGCCCCATGAAAGCAGGGCTATATTACCACCCAACCAGCCTTCCCTGGAGATGCTGGTGACGCTGCTGGGAAGGCGATGCTATTTACACAGCTTTCCTTCCACATGGCCAGATCTTCCTCCCTGCAAGTGGACACTACCCTCAAAGAGTGCCTCACTGACTTTGTGCCCTGGCTCCTCTAGCCAGCTCCTCCCCTTGCATGTTCCTACAGCAATGGTGATGTGAGATGGGGAAACTGAGGAACAGAGACTTCCAAGACCTGCCCGAACCATCACAGACCATTAGCTCCTCCATGGCCCCTCAGAGCTGCCCACCCTGTACCTGTGTCCTCCAGCCTCAGCCCCTGCCCTGGATTTAAACCCCAGGAGGACCATGACCTCTGTCCCCACCAGTCAGATGTCCCAGGTCCCTCCCCAGCGTGAGCTGGGCAAGTAACCAGACCTCCTTAGCTCTCCTTTCCCCTTCTGGAAAATATAATAGTATGGACATCTTAGGGTTGCTGTGAGGATTGGATGAGATAAAACATGTAACCTGGGCTTCCCTGGTGGCGCAGCTGTTAAGAATCCGCCTGCCAATGCAGGGGACACAGGTTCGTACCCTCGTCCGGGAAGATCCCACACGCCACGAAGCAACTGCCCGTGCGCCACAGCTACTGAGCCTGCGCTCTAGAGCCCGTGAGGCTCAACTACTGAAGCCTCTACGTCTAGAGCCCGTGCTCCACAACAACAGAAGCCCACGCACCGCAGGGAAGAGTAGCCCCTGCTCGCCGCAACTAGAGAAGGCCCACACGCAGCAACAAAGACCCAACTCAGCCAAAGATTAATTAATTTTTTTTTTAAGTATATAAAAAAACACGTAACCTGCTGAGTTCCGGCTAAGATGGCGGTACATTTCCGTTCTTTTATTAAAGTGGAGCCAGTCGCTGGGCGCTGCCTCCTAAGGTGTCAGGTTTCAGCAGTGAGAGAAGGGGGAACTCCTTGGGCTGCATGCACACCTGCTCTCCCCTCAGCACAGCAACCGATTTCTGCCTCTTTGGAAGGTTCTAGACGGGTTGTCCAGGACAGAGCACCTGGGAGAACTCTGAGGACAGGCACCAGCCATAGAGACCTGGGAGGTTCTTTGGGACCTCAGAGAAGATGCTGCCCCAGAAAAAGAGTGGATGGTGGAGGATGGTGTGCCGTCACCCCGCCCTCCCCCCTTTCAGGCCGTGGAAACTGCTGAAACTGCTGAGCCAGGAAGGATTTGGTGCCGAGCAGGAGCCACCGAGACCGAGCATGGCTGGCTCCCAGTTCATTCAGCCACTCGCGGCGCTCTGAGGCCTTCACTTGGCAGGAGGGAGGACGGAGCAGCTGCTCAGTCTCATCTTTGTTCATCTCTCTCCCCTCGGCCTCTCCCCATCCTTTCATTTCCTTCCCCCCAGCTTTCTCTCTCCCTCATTCACTTTCTCGCCCTTTCTCTGTTCCCTCCCCCTTTCATCCTTCCCTTGAAGCCGATTTCTTGCTTTCTCATCCTTTCTTCTTCCTCCGAGCTCAGAATCACACTTGGCAGGCAGTCCTCCCTCCCACCTCCCTCCCTCCCCTGTGTCCTTCCCTCCACCCTCTCCTCCAGCAGCTTCTCTTCCCTCCCCCTCTCCATTTCCTCCCTCCTCCTCCTTCCCTCCTGCTTCTCCTTTCTCTCCCCTCTTATCCTCCACCTTCTCTTCTCTATCTCTTCTTCACTTAAAGGAGACACTCTGAGTCCCCAGACAGACAAAGCCAGGTCAAGGTCATCCATCATGCCCTCCCCAGCCCTGATCTGGGGGATTGGGGTCCAGAGACCAAGGTCAGAGCTGAGCAGAAAATCAGAGTAGGCTGGAGAGAGTCTGTCTCGGCGTCCCGACAACCCCTAGGGCACCTGGAACCCTCTCCCTACCTGGGGTTCCTATGCCAGGCCACCTGCTTCTTCCAAACGCCCCACCTGGCTCCCAGCTCCCTGCTGCGTATGCTGCCAGTGGAGCAGGGAATGTCTGAATCCTGACCTTCCCTGGCTCTGCTTACCTCCTTACTCTCTGCCCTGGTGAGTACAGGTGAGAAGGCAAGAAAGAAATCAGAAGGGGTAATAACCTGCTTCGAACTGGAAGGAAACTGGGGGAGGGTTGTTCCGTATATGAGGGGCACGTTGCACTAGGAAAAGCGTGAGGCTTTGAGACCAGATAGGCTGAGCGTGAATGTTGACCCTACTTCTTAGTAGCCAATGACCTTGAGCAAGACACTCTGCACCTCAGTGTCCACGTCTGTACAATGGGGATAGTAAAAGGGCACCTCCCTCCCAGGGCAGTGGTGAGAACCAGGGAGAGAACGCAGAGGAAGCGCTTGGCACTCGATGGCTGCTCCTACCTAAGCGCCAGTTTTCTCTCCTTAGAGAAAGAAGGCTGCGTGCAGGAGATGGGTTTGTTCTGGGTGTTGATGGATGGATAATAATAGTAATCATACTTCTATTTTGGTTGACACCAGGTGCTATGCTAAGCACTTTGAATGCATTGTCTCCTTTAAATCCCCAGCAACCTTATGAGGCAGTTCTTTTTTTTTTTAATCTCTGTGGCTGGAAGTTGAGGCTCAGCAAGGCTAGGCAATTTGCCCCAAGTCACACAGCAAGGTGGAGAAGCAAAATTCTTAACTCCTCTGCTATCACTTGGGGTGGGGGGTGTGGCATAGCAGAGTGACAGCTGGTAAGACCAAGCCAACCTGCAAACCAGGCACGAGCAGGGAATAGAGGGCCTGGGTGTGCTTAGGGGGAAATTCTGAGGCCACCGCAAGCCCACTGCTCCCCCTTGGGTCCGACTCCGAGCCTTCCTGGTTCCTGGGTCTGTGCTCGGCCAGCGCCAGAATTCTTGCTGTTGAACCAGGTGGGGAAGGGAGGGGTGGGTTCGGGTTCCCATCTCTGGAGCACCACGTCCCGGACACTCCCCCTCCTTCCCACGCACACCCCCTGCAATGCTGATAATCCCTGAGGTTCCGTCCAGCCCCTTGTATGGCAAAAATGATCTCTCTTGTGTTTTTGCCACCCTGTGTTGTATAACGGGGATAATCGGCTCCTTCTCTGGGGAATCAGGGCAGGCCCTGTGGGGCTACTGCCTGAGATTACAAATGGGCGTGGGGAAAGAGGGCATTGGCGCGGGACCGCGGGCGGCAGGTGATTTACGGGAAAGAGCCGGTGGTGAAACCTTAAAACAGTTCCTGGTCGTAAGAGGGGAGCCTGGAGGACATCAGCCAAACAGGTGTAGTTGCCCCACCTCGGTACCCAGCCCCCCCCACCCTTCCCCCCACCATCCCCCCCACCCCAGCTCAGATTACACCACGCCTGGCTTTCAAATAGAACTCCGCAGTTTCCATGGCAACTCACCCACGTGGTCTCCGCCTTAGAGGCTGACGGCGGGGGGGTGGGGGGGCTGTGAAGGGCAGCTGACAGGAGGCAAGAGGCTCTCCTGGAGGGTGAGGGCAGAGTCCCACCCTCCCAGGCCCTGCTGCCCTTCCGACCTTCACCCTTCGTTATGGGGCCCCCGGCTGAGGCCCCACAAAGACCCCAAGGAGAGAGGAGAGGGAGCTCCAGGACAAAGAGGCGGCAAGATCACTTCCCCCAAATGTGTCCTTGACCTGAGCCTGTGCCACTGCCACGGGCCCTGGGACAGCATCTCGTCATCGTCTGGCCTCTGTTCTCCTTAAGGAGGGGTCAGGAGAGAGCCTGAGTAGGAACGTGCCTTCTGTTGTGTCTCATCGTCCCTTCCTGTGAAACGGGGTCGGCGTCCTGTTCTGGAGCTGGGCTTTGAATTCTTGCTCCGCTTCTCTCAGCTGTGTGACCTTGGGAGAGGGGCTTGACCTCTCTGAGCCTGTGTCCTCTTTACAGTGGGGATGGGCACATCCACTTCTCCGTGTTGTCAGAGGGGAGCACATGAGACAACATTTGGGAAAGTACTATGTGAAAAAAGAAACATGTAAAAGAGAGAGCAGCAGAGAAGCTCCAGGTGAAATAGGAGGGCACTCAGAGCCCACCCTTTGCCTCTCTCTGTGGCCAGGGGCCCAGCTGTACTACAAAGAACCTGCAGTTCAGAAACCCTTGTATTAAAGCCCTGATTTTTTTTAAGCCCTCACCTTCCTGTACTGACTGTGTCTTGAATGATCTTCCCAGGACTTGACCCTTTACCAAGAGCATCTCCTTCTGGCCAAAAATCTAGCGTAGAACCAAGTGCCCCGCGAACGTGCCTCGCTGCCCTGCCTCCGTCATTCTGATGCATTGGGCCGGTGAGGCTTTCCCTGGAGAGGACAGCAGCACATCCTTCTCTGGGTGTTTCCGCCCTTTCTCCCCTCCTGTCTTTAGACTAAGAGGCTCCCTTGTGGTCTCTGGCTGGCAATTTCTCTCCAGCCCTGCTTGTGGGGACTCACCGGGGCCTGGTCCCCTGAGAGACAGCCAAAACCCCGGGAAGCCGAGCTTGGCAGGGAATGCCAAGGACAGGGCGAGGAAGAAAGAGGCCAGAACGCCTGCCACACTCCCTACCCCAGCAAAAGGGGCTTGAACTTGGCCATCTGTGTCTCTCTTCCCCCCAGTCTCCAGGCACTGGCTCAAGAGGAGCCCCACAGGCTACATGCAGTCAGCCACCCTCTGGAGCCAGCATGTCCCTTCCCTTCTCCCAAGAGGCCCTGGGTTTCCCTGAGCTGCTTCCTCATGCCCCGGGACCCTGAGTGGGCTGCCTGCCTCCCTCCCTGGGCCTCTCTCCCTCATCCATCAAGTGGGGGGTGATCTCCGAGGGCCCCCTTGGCTCTAAAACACTGACTCGGCAACTCTCTGCAGCTGGCAGAAGCGCCTGGCCTGCAGCCTCCCGCCCCACAGCCCAGCCCCATCCTTTCCTTTGTCACCTCATTCGGCAGTGCCCCCGAATCCCGGAGAGGGTGGCTTTCATTGTTTTTTCTTTATTTTTATCAAAGGGTGTTTTTTGTCAAAAATTGTGTCTCCCCTGAGACAACGCAGCCTCAGAGCAGGCTCCCCTTGTTTCCATGGTGACAGCAGCTGGCTCACATGTGTGGTTGCTGTAGCAACAAGGCTGGTGGTTCTCCTCCCCTCCTCCCCTCCCGTCTCACTTTCCCTGCCTGCCTCGTCACCTCCTTCTCCTTCACACCACAAATATTAGCGAGAGAAAATTGAAAACTTCACACCACCTGGGAGGCAAGAAAGAGCAATGGAAGTTCCCCACCCCTGCCCGGCACCTTGGGAGCCGACTGGGTCCTGGCCGCTGGCTGGGCCATCGCCATGACTGGGCCCACGGGGCGCATCTGCAGGGGCCCTTCCTTCCCCCTGCTGCGATGTAGCTGCTGTGATCCCCAGCGGCGTGGGGTACGAGCAGCCTTGAGCGCTCTAGACAAGGAGCCAGGCGAATCCTGCCTCGGACGGGGTAGGGGCCTGTGTTCTCCCCGCCCAGGACAGACCCTACCCCAGACGTGTGTCCGGCACCTCACGTTACATACAAAGCCTCTTCCTGCCACAGAGTAGATGTGTGAAAGAAAAGGAAGGCTTCTGGGGAGGAAATCAATGGCAGGAGAGATGCAGGCAGAGGAGAGAGGGAGCATACAGGAGAGTTCTGCCTTGCTTGTCAGTAGATGTTATATAGGTTATGTGTAATTTTTCCCACTGACATGTAAGCCTTTAAAGGGTGGGAGCCCTACCTGACTTGTCACTGATGAATCCTCAGTGTCTGGGGGGAGAGAGAAAAAATAATATACACCAAAATGTTCATAGTGACTTTTCTAGGTGGTGATCTTATTAGAACCTTTTTGCTTCCTTTCTTCAGCTACCGTGTATTAAATGTATAAAAAGAATAAACAACAGGTTTATTTGTTTGATCTTGGAGAAAAAAAGGAAGGGAACTTGAGAGAGGCCAGAGACTGGAGCAAGTCGGAGGCTCTTCTCCCTAAAGGCTGGAGCAGGTGGTGGCATGACTACCTGACCCGGCCTCTCGCGTCACGCGCTGGGGCCGAGAGAGGTGAGGCGATGCTCCACTGTGGCCTAAAAGAGGCGCCAGGGATCTTAAGTTAGAGCAGGAGAGAAAGGCTGTCAGCCCAGGGAAGGGCAGGCGGGGTGAGACTCTGACATCTGCGTGTATCAAGGTGACAGCAGTGGGGCTCTGAGGCCCAGGACACAGTAGCAGCCCAGGCAGGCCTCACCCCGCCGTATGTACTTCAGCCCAAGGTGGGCGCTGGCACGCCCTCCCCATGCCCCCGTCCCGGCCCTGTCTCTCAGGCCTCAGGCAGGGAATTTGGCTCCACTGTGCTAGAGCACGTGTGAAAGCTGCCTGCGGGCTGACGGCGCCAAAGGGGCAAGGCCCAGATCTCCGTCTCCAGTCTCCTGAGAGGTAGGGCGGGGAAGGCCTTCTCAAGGTCAAAGAAAGTGTCACGCAGATTCTTGTCCTCAGCCACGGGCACCCGTCTCTGTCTCCTTCCCCCCACCTGCAGTCAACACACTGGGAGCGGACCCAGGCGTGCCTCGGAAATCCGAGCACCCTGGGGGGCGGGCGGTGGAGGGATACAGGGGCCTGAGAGATCATGCGAATGTCCTCACCGTCCCCCCATTCGATGGACAGACAGACGACAGGGGAGGCGAGGGCTGGCCTCGGCTCATCCCTGTCAGCTAATCCTGCCAGGCTTAAAGGCAGAGAGAGGGACAGGAGGAGAACAAAGAGGAGAGGCAGAGGAGGGAGGGAAAGCAGGAGAAAGAGGACACCCGCTCTCCCTGCCACCCCGCCAGCCACCGGGGAGAGAGCCCTGCCTTGCTCCGCTGTGCTCCTCGGTGAGGCCACCAAGAACAGACTGGGAGGCGCTGAAGGTCAGGGATGGGTGGGGGGGCGCGACATGCGGGAGGGTCAGGATTTTTTGTGATGGGGGGGGGGTTGCATTCCGTGCTTGGTAATTTAAAAAGCTGAAAATTCAGGTTTGTACTTTTCAGGTCACAAAACCTTCATAGCAAGAAAACCACCACATCACAAGGCTCTGATTTGCCTGGTACTACCCAGTCTGAGCCAAGGCTCTGAAGCAATGCTGTCTTTCTGCTGTCTCCTCACCAAAGCCAAGTAAAAGTGCCTCTAGGGTACCGTCCAGCTTCCCTTCTCTATGGTGTGGGAGGACCAAGGGTCAGAAGGCCTGGCAGTGAGTCGTGTCCACTATAAAGTCTCAGAGAAATTGCCTCTACAACACCCCGGATGAGAGCTTCCTCCACCCTCTGCTTGAATGCCTCCTTTGACGGGGATCTCATCTTCTTATAGATACGTCCTCTCCCTAATCCTGGGTTTCAGTTTTCTCTCGCTAATATTTATGCTACCTTTTTCATTTAAAAAGAAAAAACAAAATAAAAAGCCGTGCTTTCTATTCCGTTATCTTTACAGAGACGATCAATGACAAATAGCATCTGGGTCTATCTGTCATCCATGAAGGCTAAACTAGCCCTCACCCCAAGCAGGTTTTCCTGATTCTAGCCAAACTTTTAAAACTCCCTACTTTCCCTTCACCCCACCCTCTGAAACACTGTTTTGCCCTTGGCCCTTTCTGCAAGCCTGAGCCCCATGCGGAGGGCAGCAGGCTGGGTTCTATTCTTGCCATCTCAGACGCTCCTTTATTCTTGCCCTTGGTTCTGCGTCCTTCCTCCAGCTTTGAATGTGTCCTTCTCCGGCCTGAGGTCATCTGCCAGCTCTGTGATGATGCACTTCATCTCTTAGGCTCCTCCCCTTCTCCTTCTCATCAGGCCCTTTCACGGTTACACAGTCAGAATTTTGTTTTCAAGGGCCTCCCAGACCAGCTCAACATTCTTCTTTTAAGGCTCACCTAGAGGATCATGCCTGTCTTTTCCTTCTGTGTTTGGGATGTTACCTGACCAAGTTAGGTATGCTAGTGTCCTCCTCTCAGTTTCTTTGAAGTGGGAGATTGTATTCGTTTCCCAAGGCTGCAGTAACAAATTACCACAGACTGGGCGCCTTAAAACCACAGACATTTATTCTCTCAAGGTCTGGGGGCTAGAAGTCTGACATCAAGGTGCCGGCAGGACCGTGCTTCCTCTGAAGGCGCTAGGGAAGGATCCTTCCTTGCCTCTTCCAGCTTCTGATGTTAGCCAGCAATCCCTGACGTTCCTTGGCTTGTAGGCTGACGACTCCGACTGCTGCATCCATCACCACATAGCTTTCCCTGGAGGTCTCTCTGTGCCCGTGTCCGTATTTCCTTCTTCTTATAAGGATACTAGTCTTTGTTTTGTTTTTTGTTTTTTTGCGGTACGCAGGCCTCTCACTGTTGTGGCCTCTCCCGTTGCGGAGCACAGGCTCCGGACGCGCAGGCTCAGCGGCCATGGCTCACGGGCCCAGCCGCTCCGCGGCATGTGGGATCTTCCTGGACCGGGGCACAAACCCGTGTCCCCTGCATCGGCAGGCGGACTCTCAACCACTGCGCCACCAGGGAAGCCCAAGGATACTAGTCTTTGGACTTAGGGTCCACACTACTACTCCAGTATGGCCTCACCTTGATTATACCTGCAAAGACCCTATTTCTAAATAAGGTCACATTTGCAGGCTCCTGGTACATGTGACTCTTGGGCGGGGGACACTGTTTGACCCAGTGGGCGCCCTCACCCTCATCTTTCACTTCTCTCTCTCCCCTACGCCCACCACCCTCAAAAGCTTTCCAGTCAGCCCGGCTCTTCCTTCTTCACATCCTGCCAGTCTGCCCCATTTCACCATCCTGACAGATGGGCCCTTTCCATTCAGCGCCGACTCCGGGGCCAGTCTGAGTCCTGGCTTCCCTGTTTCAATATGGGAACTTGAGAATGTTACTTCACCCCTCCGGGCCTCACTTGCCTGGCCTGCAAAGTGGGGATAATAGAACCTACTTTATAGGATTGTTGCGGTGATCAAGTGCATTCCTCTTTGCAAAGAGGAGAGCGATGCCTGGCACGGACAAGGCCGCAGAGTGCGAGGTACCATTTCAGGCCTTCGTCATGTCAAACATGGATCACTGCGGCGGCTCCCGAGCCAACTGCTTTCCAGCTCCAGCCTGTCCTCGAAACACAAATCCTACCACGTCACTCCGTGTCATCTACATGTGTTCCCCTGCCTTCAAGTCAGGTCCAAAAATTTGCAGTGAACACAGGACCTTTGCCAAAGTGGCTCTGACCTACTTGTGCCCCCCCCATCTCATCGCTCGCAGTCCTGTGCGTGTACACGCGTGTACACACACACACACACACACATACACACACACACACAAAGCCACACTGTGACCTAAACGTAGCTCTTGGGAAGCCCCAGGCGCTTTCCTGCCTCTCGGCCTTTGTACCGCTGCTCCTCCCCCCAGACGTCTGCTCCGTGTCCCTCGAGATAGATTAAGCTGGGTCCACCGTCTCCAGGACGCTGCCCCCTGCCCCCAGAGCCTTCCAGCCTGCGTCTGGGCTCTGTCATCTGGGGCCCTGCCCTTGTGTCTGCCCCTCACAGCTGTGAGCTGCTCCAGGACCAGGACTGTGTCCTTTCTCTGCATCTTTGGAACATTCCCTGGGACACAGCCGGTGTGGATGTGAACGAAGCGCATGTAAGGAAACGATACCTTATCGTCCAGACCCTGCAGGACTCCTCTGATCTGCCTTCCTCGGGCTCCCATTTGACCTGACATCCGCCGGTCTTCACCAGGTCCCTGGGACCCTCTGTCTCCTGCCAGCCCCCGGGCTTCCTCCTCCCCAACTTCCTGCCGTTCTGTGGCCTTTCCTGGCATTCTGGGCCTCTCCAAACAGCCTGCTAGAGACTCCGCCCCTCCGGTTTCAGCTGAACTCCGTTCCTTTCTTCCCTCACTTGGGCCACTCGTGGGGTATCTGTCCTTCTCTCCAGGCTGCTGTTTGCCCCTGTAATCGGACTGTTTGCATGCACGTGCTGTCTGGGGACTCGTTCGTGGGAAAGACTTTCCTAGCGCAGTTGTGCGGGGTCGGGTGCCCAGGAGCCCCTGGTTGGGGGAGGGCGGCGCTGGGAGGCAACAGAGGGTGTAAACACTCACCCCCCGGGGTGTGTGTGGGGGCTCGCACTCAACACCGGCCACCCCAGGGCACCACCCCAGGGCACCTGGGCCCCCCGGGGCGCCTTGCTGGCAGAGGAGGAGGTGGTGGAGGAGGAAGCGTTTCTCCTGGGGTGTTGCCCATGGGAAAGAGCCTCATGGGGCTGCTGCGGGGCCGGACTGCAGGCAGAGGGAAGAAGGGCCGCGGGGTGCCCTGGGCTGCGGAGGAGCAAAGGTCCCCTTCTGGAAGGGAGGCTGCTCTGCGTGACAGAATTGCCCCTAGCCCCAGGCCCCAGTCAACAGAGCCTCGCCTGACCCCTTTCTTCCTTTGGGTGTGGGGCGGCCTGGGGGGCGCGCAGGAGCAGGGCTGCCTGCGTGCAGTCAGCTGGTGGTCTCACAGGGATCTTAAACTCACTGTCTTCCCCCTACCTCCCAGCCCCAGAGCCTCAGGGCTTCTCTTCTGGATACAAGGCAGCCCCATGCCCGCAGCACCTAACTGCCCGAGCCAGAGGCCGGGAATTTCTCTGGAGGCCTCTCTCCCCACCATGCACGTTGAGCCAGTCACCAAGAATGGTCATTTGTACCCCAGAGCACTGCCCCGCGGCGGCCCCCAGGCCCTTGGCCACACCAGACTGTGACACTGGACGGCTCTGATGGTCCCTTCACTCGCCCCTGAGTTCCCTCTCTCCCAAATCACAGTGGGACCACCCAGGCTGGAGGCCAAAGTGAATATACAATAAATGGCTTGTTGATCTCGCAAGACAGCATAGGACACAATCATATGACCCATGTCTCCAGGTTTCCTGACCACCCTACCCTCTCCACTAGCAGCCCGAGTGGATTTGCTCATTCACATCTGATCTTGTCTCTGTTCTGTTCAAATCTTCCACAGATTTCCTCTGATCTCAGAAAAAAAAAAAAGGTCCAGACGTGTAACTTGAAGGTCTCCTGGGGCAAGATGGCGCTGCAGGGGAGGACAGCTGGGGGCCTTTTCCACCCAGACCTACTCCAGACCCTTCCTGATGGGATTCACTTTCTTCTCTTGACTCTTAAGCAACACCCCTCCCTTAGAATTTCCCCAATTCCCAAGCTGCTGGAAGTGAGCCCCCATCTCTGGAAGTTTCCCTGAGTAAGTTTATCTCTAAGCCTTCCTTCTACCCTGCTTGGGAAGGTATTGACGGGTGGGCACTGCCTCCTTCTGCCCTAACCAGCTGGAAGGCCGATCGTGCAAAACACCTGGGCCCAACCGAGGGACCGCAAGTCTCTCAGCCCAGAGCCCCAAGGGCAGCACCGAGCTCTCCCTTCTCGCTCCAGCCCCCCGTCTCCCCTCCATTTTGTATCCGAGGCCCATTCCCTGCTTTGATGGACTGGTAACCGTTTCCTAGCTGCCCCAAGCTCTTCTCTGCATTATTGATGGGCTCCAGTCCCTTTACTACTGACACAGGCTGATCTCCTGCTCCATTCAGAGGGTGAGAAAGCCAAGGCCCTGGTGAAAAAGTGCCCCTTCTTTGCCCCTCCCACCATCTCTTTTCTTCTCTGCCCTTTTCTTAAGTCAAGAGGGTCAAGAAGAGGGTCTGTGCCACACACACCTCCAGGGTCACTGGGGCCCTTCAGCCGTTTGCCGCTTCTCATCCAGACCTGCTGCCCGCTCTGTGGGCCTGGCTCTACGGAAGGTTTTGGGAGAGCTAAGGGGTGAGCTAGGGAAATCCTTCCTGCACAGCGGATTTGGGTTTCTCCCATCCTGTTCACAGCCCTGGGCTCTGCCTTTCAAGTGAAGCAGGTCCCTTGGGGACCACTGGACCTAAGGAGACAGGAGAACAGGTCTTCTTGGTCATGTTCCTGCCCCATGGCTTTGCTCTCCTCCGCCCTCACCCCCAGGGCTGGTGACAGGCCACCTTGGGCCGCTCCCACCACTGGGCTGTGTTCACCCCACTCCCAGTAGCTCTTCTCTTGTCCAGTCTTCCCTATTCCATCCCCAGGCCCGCCTCCCCAGCCCCAGCTGCGCACTGGGGGCACCAGGCAGGTGTGGTGGGGAGAGAGGCCCTCCCCCTGAAGCAAGGAGGCAGGAGCTGGGCCACCTCCTCCAAGGCTCCACAGCTGCCTTCCCTGGTGACCCCACATGGCTTCCCTGGAGGACGCAGACAGACGACAGGGTCTAGAGGGGCCCTACCGTGGCAGGTGGGGGCAACGGGTTAAAACCACCCAATCACCGTGCTCTGAGCCCTCACCTAGTCATCATATTTACTCTTTAAACAACTCTTTGAAGCAGGGAAACAAGCTGAGAGATGTTAATGTGACCAAAGTCACCCAGCCAGCAAGGCCCAGATTCTCTGACTCTAAATCACCGCTTCGAGCCAACTCCTGGCAAAGGAGGTCTTTTTCTAAGCATCCTCCATGCCCGCCCAAATCCGCCCTTGCCACCTTTCCAAGGGCCGGTTCAGCAGAGCCTGGGGAGGCCACGCCCAGCTGACGGGGGATGCGGCAGTTCCGCCTGCCCCAGAAGGACCCAACTGCTAATCAGAAGCACTGGTATCCAGGCAACCAACCTCCCCGGCTTCAGATAAGCAGAAACAGCTGGGAGCTGCCCAGGCTGGGAAGCTGTCAGTGGGGAGGGAGATGGGGGAGCCAGCCAGCCAGGCGGCCTTATTTTGAGCCTGCTATTCTCACCTTCCCTCCCAGGCCACGGTTTGAGAGAGGGCCTTTCCCCCAAGCTTGCCCTTGCCACTGCTGCGGGGGAGGGGTCTCCTGGGGCTCTACCCAGCCCTGAGCCCAGCACAATTTGGGGGAAGGGGGTGGGGGGTGGGGGGGACTGCTGACCCTCCCTCTTTCTGTGAGGAAGGGAGGGAAGAAAAGTTAGTCACAGGCGGCCAAAGTACAGGGGCTCTGGGGTCACCTAATACACAGCACTGGTTGAGGTTCACTTTTCAGGGCCTCTAGGCCTCATTGAGAGGATTTCCTCTTCCCTCACATCAGGCCAGCAGGAAGCATCAGTTCAGCTGTATCCTCACCCCACCTGTGATGGCAGCAGTAATTGGCAGTGGGTGGCACGCCTACGGGCAATGTGGACTACCAGGCCATCTGGCTCAGTCTCAACTCTGCTGGTTACCAGCCTGGCCACACCCCTCTGAGCCTCAGTTTTCTCCTCTGTGAAATGGGGATGAACACACACACACACACACACACACACACACACACACACACACATACACACACACACACACACACACACACACACACACACACACACACACACACACACACACACACCCCACCCCCGCGCAGGCTGGAGGTGGGAAATAAGTGAAAGTACATGAAATGCCCAGCACAGCGTATGGAGCTGTCGGTGCCAGTAGGGCCTTCTTCCCATCCTCGTGTTTGGGCCTGCCCCGCCCAGCCTGGGCCAGCTCTCCCACACAGGTTCTGTCCTCTCCCCAGCTATTTCTGTCTCCTGTTCTAAAGGTCAGGGCCCTTCCCGGGATTTGGCTGCTGCCGCCTCTTCTCTTCCTCTAAGCGGTGTCAGTCCCATGCTCCAGGGACAGTGGTCACCCCAGGTGGTTCCCCCTCCCTCACCTTTACCCAGGACTGGCCTGGGCATGCCTAACCCACTTTACACACAGTTTTCCAAGGCTGCCGCTCAGCCTGGAGCATAGCCACTTTTGACTGACTCACTGACCGCAGCCAATGCTCTTGTCGCTCCTTCAGCTCCGGGACTACCAGGGCTCACTGCTGACCACAGGGACTCTTCCCCTGAGTTCCGCCTCCAGGTGATGCCAGGCCCTCCCCAAGGGCTGATGGGCCTTCCCTATGAGGCGGCTTAGGAAAGGACAGGAAGAGACGGCACGCCCACCCCAGTCAGAAATCATCACGGTAAACTGCAGGATCACACGCCGCTCCCCTTCCCACGCTGCCCCCTCTCCTCTGCTGGCGGGAGGCGTGTCATCTGGAAGCCCCCCTCCACCCCGCCCCCGCCTCAGGCAGCCAACAGGTGCTTCTCATCCCCAGCATCTTGCAGACCAGCACCCCTGCGCTGGGGGAGGCGGGAGAGGAGCCGGTGGTTGAGTGATCCGCCCTTGTAACCAGAGCTTCAGCAGCCGGGCGGTGACTAAGGAAGGCTGCCGGGAGGGATGTGGCTTCCTGCCAAGTGCTGCTAAAAAGCCTCCAGGAGACTCATGCTCGCCAGTCCCCGCAAGCACCCCATGGGATGTGACCGACCCCCCAACCGTAGGCTCGCAGCTTCCCCGTGTCAATAGTGCTTCACATCGCCATTTCATGCAGCCCTGACGACAGGCCCCCCTCAGAGAGAGGACCGGTTGTCATTCCTATTTTACAGAGAATGCGACTGAGGTCCGAGTTCCCCCAGTGTCCAGTCCCACTGCGCCCGTTCTTCATTTTCACAGACGAGGTCCTTCAAGGGATCACAGTGCGTCCTGACCGAGAGGCAGGGGTCCGGGGCTGACGCTCCCCACCCCCACCCTAGGTATGACCTCACCTGAGGGCCCAGGAGGAAAGGTGAGAGGATGGGGCTGCCCAAGGCCTGCACTGGGACAGGGATGCTGACAAGCACAAAGGGGAGCTTATCAGGGGTGGTGGAGAAGGAGAAGGGGTTGCCTGGTGGCCCAAACCCAAGAAATGCAGAAAAGAGAAAGAGGCAGCCTCTGGACCTGGGGGAGGGGGTTGCGGGGGTGGAGCAGCGGCCACCTCTTCCTCCAGCCTGGCCCCAGCCCATTTCTCCTATTCTTTCTGGCCCCTCGAATCTCCTCCCCCTCCCCTCCATTTATCCCACTCCGGCTGCAGCGTTTCCTGGAGAGGAACAGAGAGAGACACAAAACCAAGATAAATAGAACTGAAGGGGGCTCGGGGAGGAGCATTCCAGAGCTAAAAATAACAGGGTCAGCTGGCTAGAAGTACTAGGAGGCCTCTGGGCCGACCCACCCCTGCAGGGCGGCCCCTGCCAGCCCCCCACCCATCCCTTAGCTCTCAACTGGGTCTCCAAATCTGAGAAGTCAGGAATGCTAATCTGCTGTCTCCACACTGGCCCCCAGGTGTAGGGCTACAGCCAAGGCAGGCGGGGAGCTCATGGCAGCTAGGCCCTCCCCCTCCATGGTGGCCACTGGAAAGTCTGGGCAGCTCCAGTGGGGCCACAGCTCAGCAGCTGACCCTCCGTCCTGCCTTTTCTATTGTCGTCGTCATCATCATCATTTTGATAACAGAGGAGTTTGCAGTCCTATCAGCAAAGGACAGCTCCTTCAGACCAGGACGGACCTTGTTCTTCCTATAAGCACAACACCCCGGCCCCCTAGAGTGGCACCAGATGCCAACTCTCTCCCCTCTAGCAGCTCAGAGGGATCCACTGCAGCAGCTGAGACCAGTCCTGGAGCAATCACACCTGTCAGAGTTCAGAGCCTTCTGGAAGTGTCAGCCCGCTCCGCCGAGGCTGGGACCAGGCAGCCTGTCTTAGCCTGTGTGGGTCCGGGTCCCTGAGGACTCCCCGGGTACAGTTCTGTCCGTCTAGGGGCAGCTGCGTCTCTGCTGAGAAGAGGTCGGGGAGCTGGGGTTGGCCTGATAGCTTAGGCAGGAGAGCCCTTTCCTCATATCCATGATGCCCCTGGAGTGTCCCTGCAGGAGTCTGGACGGTGAGTGGGCGAGTTTCAGGCAACCATGCCTGGCTGCAGTAGCCCCACAGACGTGAGGACGCCCTTTCCTAAAAAGCGGGGAGGGCTTGGACCGGGCTGCACAGCATCAGCCCAGCCCACTGCTCCACCCACGCTGGGGTTTGCTCTTCTCCTGGCCATGGGCAGAGAGGAAACAGAGACTCTTAAATCCAGAGCAAGCAGGGCCGGCTTAGCTGTGACTTAGCCCCGTGGTCTTTAGCCAGCCGGCAGAGGGGTTTTTGAGCGGCTGTGGGAGGTGGCTGCTGTCCTCCTGAGATGCAGGGAGGCTACAGAAAAAAAGGAGTGTTCACAATCGCAGAAACTCAGTCTCCTTTCTGACTGGCTCCTGGGTTGGGGATACCCCAGCATCCTGTCAGCCTCTGCTTGAATACATCCAGTGATGGGAGGCTCATCCCTGTGAAAAAGCTCCGGTTATTAGCAATCTCTTCCTTGTCGTGTTGAGCTAGACTCTCCATCCCTGTGCCTCTCACCATCGGGTTCTGCCCTCCGGAGCCACAAAGCTGCTTCCCTTAAGCAGGAAGGCCCTTCAGAGGTAGAGCACTGTCTCTCCAACAACTGGGTCGAGGCACGCTTTCAAATGCGAGAACTGGGGAAAGAATTAGATGATTCAAAATCATGCTGCAGTGTTGATAATAACACTTCCCAACTCTGCTCGTGACCCCGTGTCTCGCGCCATGCACACGGGGGCTCTTTAGGTAGCGGGGTGGAATCGTTTACTGCCCAGCCTGGGTAGACTCTGGGGAGGAAAGAGTCTCACGTGTCCAATAAATATTGGGTCTTTCTCTGACAGCAGCTGGACACGGCATTGTTTACCAGATTGATTGGATTCCTCAGGCCAGAGACCTGGGTGTCCTGGAGACTCATCTCATTCCCTCCCCACCCCCACCCTGAACACGTCCTCTCAGTTCCCCACCCCACCCTGTACCCCCTCTCCCCGCAGGTCTCATTTCTACCCACTTTTCTCCATCCTCATGGCCAGCACCCTAACCTAAGTTGCCTTTACCTCTCACCTCCTCACTCTCCACTTCCAGATCCACCCCCACCCCACCCCCCAGTTCATTCTCTACCTAGAAGCCAAAGCATGGGTCAGAGCCCATCATTCACCTGGGTAAACCTAACAGTGGTTGTCAATGTGCCTCGATAAAAAACCGAACTCCTCACCATGGGCTATAAGGCCTTCAACACCAGGTTCTGCCCCACCGCCTTGACCATTGGCCTTCCGGAGCATGCCAAGTCTTTTCCTGCCACAGGGCCTTTGCACTTGCCAGTCCCTCTCCCTGGAACATCATTCCATTAGCTCTTCACAGGCCTGGCTCGTTTTAACCTTCAGAACTCAGCTCGACTGTTACCTTCTCGGAAAGACCTCCTGTGACTACCCTACTTTAATTACAGCCTCTGTTATAGGGCTTTTTTCATTTAATCTCTGTCACTTACAATGTATTTATTTGCATACTCATTCGTTTATATTATTGTTTGTCTACCACACAAGCATATAAGCTCCATGAGAACAGGAGCCCTGTTTGTCTTGCCCCCTGCTGGACCTGCTGCATCCCACATTGGGCCTGACACACATGGGCACAGAGGGAATATGTGTTGGATGATAAATAACACCCTTGCCCTTGCCCAGTCTACAGGGATATTTGGAATCCAGCCCTCCTTGGAAACAGAGAGATGGACATGGAAACCACCCAAGGGCCTCCTGAACTCCATCAGAGGAGGATTGGCATTGAAGAAAAATTAGCCAGTTCTCCTGGGTATATCTGTTCACTCATTCACTTAGTAATTCCTTCAGCAAAAACTGAGCACTTCCTGGTAGCCAGAAACCATTCTAGGGACTGAAACTTTAGTGGTGAACCATACTGGCAAAGTCCCTGCTTCAAGGACCGTACACTCACACCATAAACCTTGGGTAATAACCAAGTAAACAACAAAACGATTACAGATGGTGGTAAGGGTACAGCAAAACCGGAAACTAGGTCTTGGGAGTAGAGTTTGAGGGAGGTAGTATGTTAGAGAAGGTGGTCAGGGGAGGTCTGAGGGCTGTGAACACAGGACAGGTCTGTTATGCACGAACTCCCCCTCACACACCCCCATTTTCTCACCAAATATCAAGATGCTATGGGTAGAAAGACAAGACTAGGCGGGAGGGAGCCAATGAAGTGTACCCTTGGCTGGCTGGGTCCCCATAAAAATGACACAGCTAGGTAGCTGTGTCCCTGGGAAGCTCTGTGTCCACTGAGCCCTTTAGAACCTCCCGGCAGCCTCAGACTCATGGGGCCTGTTGCATAAAGGAAAGTGGCAGAGATTCCTCCTGTAGAGCCCAAGGTCAGCACTGCCGGGTCCTCTGTGTTCCATACCCACCTGCCCGATCTGCTTACTTAAAACGAGGGGTGGCTGCAAACCGATGCCCTCATAGGTAGACCTGTCTTATGGTTCAGGAAACGGGGCTCCACCCTGACGCGGTTAGCAAAAGGAACTCTGCAGGGAGTAAAAACAGAACTGTAATTAAGTGTGTGATACCTGATTTGGACACTAACACGACCGAAACAAGACAAAACAAAATGCTGCCCATCTAGGTGACGAAGTTCAACCAGTTGCACGTCTGCACGTGAGGGGCCAGCACACTCTGTCTGGGCACCGGCTCCTTCAGGTTGCGTGCAACTAGGGGGCAGTGTGTATTTGAGTGGAGCCCCCTTGTATTTCTTGTTTCCCGTACTTTCTTATCTCTTCCCCTTTCGGCAAATGTGATCTAGTCCTCGGTGGGCTCTGGGGTGGGGGTAGAAGCTACACAAGAATGGTAGGAAGGAGTTCTCTTCCAGAACAGTTCATGTCCCTATTTTCTGTCTTGGGGAGCACAGTCCCGCCTACCTGCTGCCCTGGGAGATGTCCTGGACGCTTCCACTTCATCATCCTTTCACTCAAGCACCAGATACAGTCACTTCTTAAAGAGCTCTGATCTCCTCCCCACCTCCTGCTGGTGCCCTAGGTCAGGCCATTGTCCCTCTGCTGGATTGCTGTATAAACCTCCCCTTAACCTTGCATCCACCTAACCTAACCATCCCCTCACCTCCACCACCTCAACCCTCCTCCACGGGCCCTCCACAGGCACAGCCATCTTTCGAACACACATCTGGCCTCGCCCTTTCTCACCGAGGGCCCACAGGCCTCCGAGCGCCTGGCTTGTCCCCCTCCCCATTCCTGACCCCGCCTGTCTGGCTCCCGTGGCAGCCCCTCCTTCCACGCTGGATTAGATGAAGCATGAGCTTCCAGAGGTTCGCACAGCACCTCCCTGGACCCCATCTCCCCCGAGGAGGGCAGCACGGTGCCCAGAACATGGTGGCGACGCACCGGGCCAAGGCGACCTGTCAGATCTTTCCTCCTCAGCGAGCCGGGTAACCACGTGGAGGCAGCCGAGGCCCCGCGGAAGGAGCCAGCAAGCCGGGCCAGGCAGCAGCTGGCGTCGCCATGGAAACCGTGCGCAGCGCCACCCGGGGCCTGGCCTTTTCACTCTGCCTCTTTGGCCGGCTTCCTCAGCCACCCTGAAACCCATTCACCCAGGCGAGCCGGGGCCTCGCCCCTGCCCCCCACCGGCCCGCCCTTCTGTCCGCTCCGGCCGGCTCTTCCTCCCCCACCCCTTCCTCCCCCTCCTCTTCCTCCCCGCCACCCTCCCTTCGGCAGCCTTTGCCAAAGCGCTGGGAGGGGAGAGCTGGGCCAACGGAGGACTCAGATTTTCAATTCTAAGCAGATTTCCCCTGCACAGGCAGAGAGCCCTTTCATGCATTTTTTTTCCCTATTATCATAAACGCAGGAACTTGCATTAGGATGAATGAGCAGAAACTCCTGTCTTTGTCAGAGCCTTGGCAGAACGCCAGGCGTAGAATGACCTAAAACATTCAGAACTAAATGGAGCTGGAGAGGGGGTGGAGATCCCTCGCCAGTGAGAAATGCAATAGTGGGGGGCGGGGGGGGGCCCTTGTTTCTAATTATAATGATAGTATTCGCTGTGTGCCCAGACACCCGGCTCGGCCTTTTGCACAGCTTCTTGTTTAATCTCCCCAAATTCCTATGTCCTATATATGCACACCCCACCCTCACCCCCACCCATTTTTATAGATGTTGAAACAGAATCAAGGCCCTAGATCACACAGCAAATGACTGATGGAGTGGGATTTGAACCCTTCAGACTCTGGAGCCTGGACCACAGCTTCAAGGTCACCTTCCTGTGGGCTGATTCAGGGCACTGCCACCAGTTCCCATCACCCAGGCCCCCTAACCTCCCACCCCACCCCACCCCCCGCCCTCATTTCCATTTGTCAGTGTGCTTTTGCAAATCAGACCGATTCATCTGCTTGATGCCCCCAAATCAGATAAAGACGGGAGACCCCTGGGCGGGGGTGGGGTGTCGTCCAGACCCAGTCCAGGCACTTTTGTGCTGCCTGCAGGGCAGAGCCCTGGCTCTACCAACATTCACATCACATTGTCTCCAGAGCGCAGACTCTGAGACGGGGCAAGTGCTCAGTGAATGTTTATTGCGCGGGCATTGAAGGGCCCCCATATCCCGCCCCGCCCCCGCCCCCCCCCCCCGCCCCCTGGCAGATCCAGGTCCACCTTTCCCCACCCTTTTTGTGCCCTGGAGCCTGACCTCTAAGGATTGTGTCAGGGAACTCTTGCTCTCTGGCTTCTGCCTGGATTCAGCCAACGGGATGCTGCAGCCAGAGGGGAGAAGCAGGAGGAGAAAGAGGTGGGGGTCTTTATTCTCCGCTCCCTTCCCTGCCGGGCCAGGGGTTGGCGGTGGCCGCTTTCCTCTGCTACAGGCCTCAGCTCCCGTCCCATCGTCCCCTCCTACAGCTCAGCTCGGTCACACTCCCTCGGGCCCACCCTGTTGTGAGCCCTGGCGTGCTTTTTAGTTCTCCTTCCCTTGTCTACAATTTCAGAAATGGTGCTCTCAAGGAGCTGCCCTCCAGCATCCCGTTGGAGCCTGCAATCTTCAGTTTCCTGCCACGGCTCAGTCAAATACAAGCTCCTGCTCTGTGTCATGCCCTCTTGCAGGTGGCAGGAATGCAGCAGTGAACAAAGCAAACAAAAACCCCTTCCCTCCTAGAGCTGGCATAGAGTAAGACAGACAATAAGCAAACGAAATATACCATATCGGGAAGCAATGAGTGCTATGAATGAATGAACAAACGGGTAAAAACTTGACGCGTGCTATCACTTAGACATCACAACTAGACTTTAGAGATGATCTAGTCTAAACCCGTCACTTTGCAAATGAAGGAAAGGAGGCCCAGAGAGGATGCCCAAGGTCACACAATGAATTGTTGGTAAAAGATTCCAGCTGTCCGGCCTAGATTCCAGCTGTCCTTGACCCTGTCATGGCTGTGGCCAGAGGGGTGCAGTTCAGCCCATGGAAATGGGGGGTGATGCAAAAGGCTTTTCCCTTCTTGTTCTTTCCCTTCTTTAAGGACAATCTTCCAGAAGCAATAGTGGGGCAGCAGTGAGTTTCCTGGGAGGCTCGGGCAGCAGGGCAGCAAGGAAAGCGTCACCAGCAGGAGTAGTTGGGCGTGCCCCTGTTCCACGTTGGAAGCACCTTGCCACCCACCCGAGCAGAGGGCACTGTGGGCCCTGGAGCCCCCAGGATGCTGGAGCAGGGGTGAGTGCGTGGAGAGGCCTGTGGACCAGGGCACTGGGGGTGCAGAGTGGTGGGAGCTGGAGGAAGGGCTCGCCCTGTGGGCCTGGCTGTTTGGGAAGGGCATGTTCTTCTGTTGCTGACTAAACCCCAGCCCATGTGCAGGGCTTGGCTGGGAACCTGTAACTGCCCTGTCGACTGGGCCGTCCATTTCCCAAGCCCCACAATTCTTCCTGTTCCACCCACTCACCACCTTGGCATGCCCCCAGTGCCCCACTGGGTGGAGGGAAACAGAGGGAACCAAGTCTGAAGTCTGCAATATGCTGTGTACAACTCATGCATTACCTCAAAACGTGATCATCTTTGCAACTATCTATGAGGTGAGTTATTATCCCCATTTCACAGATGGAGAAACAAGCTCATCAGAGTTGTGTGACTTGCCCAGGGCCAGAGAGGGGGAGGATTCAAACCCAGACTTGCCTAACAGGAAAGTCTGGTTTCTTGCCCCACATGCCTCTCAGGCTCCTGCCAGCCCACCCTTCCAATTGGCCCAGAGCATGGGCTGCGGGCCAGGCCCCTCCCCCCTTTCCGCTGTCTCCTCGGCGTTGGCCGCCCCTGGGCCTGCAGCGTCTCGGGTCCATGCCCAGTGTAGCTTCTCTGCCATGTGGGCCTGCACCAGGATCTTGGCCCCAAGGCCAAGCTGGGGTTGCCATGGCAGTGCCCTACCCCTGGACTGCCTTGTGGGCCCCACAAGCCACTGGAATGTCTCAGAAATCCCACCATTCAGGCCAGCATCCAAACCAGCTCTCCCAGACAGCCACTCATTATGAGCAACAGGAAAATCTTTTCAGATCGTGTCCTGGTTTTCAGTTTGGAAAACAGATGGCCACCATTGCGAGGCCCCCATACGGCCTTTATTTCCCTTTTCCCTTCCATTCTGTCCTCTCTTTGTCTCTCTGCCCAAGAGCATGTGGTGGTTACAGACACAGACAGAGCCTGAGCTCAAATTTTAGCTTTTCCATTTCCCAGACATTTGACTTTGGACTCGTCCTTGGGTTTGATTTCCTTGTCCTTCACAGGGATGATAACGATCATATCTGCATCCTTGACTTTTACATGAAATAAAGTGACTTACTGGATCAGAATCTGTCCCCTTCTCAGCAAGGCCTTCCCAACCCTCTCCTCTTAAAATTACAAGCCTGTCCCCACCCCATCACCCCTTCCCTCTTTCCCCTCTTTATTTTTCTCCAGCACATATCACCGTCTTACACACTATTTCAGCTGTTTCCTTTGGTTGTCGACTGTTTTCCCTCCACTAGAATGTAAGCTCCATGAAGGCAGGGATTTTTTTAAAACTCTGTTTCCACAACTTGTCCCCTGTGATTAGAACAGTGTCTGGGGCACAAACACTCAAAAAATTTTTCTTGATCAAATGGATGAATGGGGAAGCACCAGTGGCCCAGGTATACTGCTAGGCTGTGATTGTGAGGCACCTGGCATGGGGCCTGGCCCCTGGGTGGCTGGAGGTTGGCCGAAGCTATTGTCTGGTTCCTTTCACTTTGCTCTGCCCGCACCCACACCTCAGGCCTCCCAGTGTCACCCTTCAGAAGCTCTGCTGGGAGCCCGCAGAGGGAAGCCTTGGCTGGGACAGACAGCATCGTGACCCAGGAGCCGGCCACTCCAGCTTCTGACCCATCCCACAGGACAGCCCCCAGCTGCCAGGCCCTCCCTCCCCTCCTTTCACCCACGCGGGAGGTTGAGTCAGGACAGAAGACGGGAACAGTGGCCTCAGGCCACCCTCTCACTGCTCAGTCACCCAGCTCTGCCCGGGGCTGCCGCAAGAAGGAGCCCCAGGCACAGGGCAGGCTGGGAGCTGGGCAGGCAGTTCCAGGCAGGGGACCTGGGGACAAGGAGCTGCCCTTCCTGACTGGGGTCCCTCTGCAGGCAGCTGGCGTGCTGTGCGCTCCCCGGGGCCACCTCCTCCACAGGGCCACTTTCACTTTCTATGCTCTCCACCAAAGCAGGAGCGGCCAGGCCCGGGGCAGCAGCATCAGCTCGTGGAGATGGAGCGAGGGCGGGGGGGGGGGGGGGGGGGGGGGCGGGTCAGAAAGACTGGCCCCGGGGGAGAAAGGGGGCTCAGCAGCTTCCTGTGCCCGTACCCCTGAGAGTAAATCCCAACTAAGGATTCCTCCTCCGTCAGGGATACTTTCCAGAGCACCATCGAGATCATGATCTTACTGGATCCACACTCTGGGGCAGGGGGGATGGAGAAGACAGGAGTGAAAAATCAAAAGCAGGGAATGTCCTCCAGGCTCAGAGGTGACCGAAGCCACAGAACCAGGACACGAAGAACACCTTGTACCATTTCCATTTTGCCACATTTCCTCACTTTAACCGGAGGTCCACCTTTGAACTCGTTTCCCTGCTCGATCCCTGTCCACCTAGGAGGAAACTGAGGCATGTTGGCCTGGCAGGACCTGGAGTGGAAACGGGGCTGGCGCCTCCCAGATGCTCCTGAGGGAAAGGAATTCTCCACTTCTGGATTCCCCAGCAGAGCCAAATGTGTCTCAAGAGAGAAAGTGACCTCTGGAAGCGGGGGCCACCCAGAGCATCGGTAACTCTAGAAGAGAAATTGTGTTCATTCTCATTTTCTAGACAGTAAATAACTGGCCTAAAGGTGCACAGCTAGCAACCGAGGGAGGGGGAATTCTCAGCGAGGTCCGGACTACTCCAAAGCCTTCCTGCTGGTCTCGGGGCGGTAGCGACCCCTGTAGCCCGCATCCGTAGGCCCTGCTCAGGGACACTCCCGCAGGCCCTGTTCCTTTACCTGACGGAGTCTCTCCAAGCCTGCCCTTTGAGGTCTTGTGTTCCCTTTCGGGCCTGCCCCTCATCTGCGCACTCATGGATTAAATGTTACTAAGTACCACTTGTCCCAGACACTGTTCTAGGGACTGGGGACACAGCGGGGTCACACAAAACGGAAACAGCCTTTGCTGTCAGGAAGCTTTTATGGGGACTTCCCTGGTGGCTTAGTGGTTAGGATTCCGGGTTGTCATTGTGGTGGCCCCCGTTCAGTCCCTGGTTGGGGAGGATCCCGCAAGCCACGCGGTGCCGCCAAAAGAGAAAAACAAAAAAACCTATAGAAGAAGGCTTTATGGAGGGAGGAGTAGACAGACAAAAAATATGTAAACAGACAGAAAGATAAATGCAGGTAGCAGTAAATGCCATGAAGGCAATAAAGCAGAGGAAGTCATGGAGAACGAGGGGCAGTAGGACGGTCAGGGTCAGTCTCTCTGAGGAGGTGAGGGACATTTACGCAGAGATTAGGGGAGCCAGGCAAAGATGGGGGTGGGGACGAAAGCTCTAAGCCCAAAGTAGGGCTGCCTGCCCAGGACAGCCCCTGTTCACACATGTTGTCCTGGTGTCATTTTTAATAGTGAAATTTAATTTCATTGTCAAGAGTGACACGTTTGGAAGATGTTCCTCATGAGGGGTTGAATTTAGTCTCAGTGCGGCGGGAAGCCATTGGAGGAAATCATGTGATTGATGTCTTGAAAAGATCTCACTGGGGCAAATTAGGGGGGCAATAGGGCAGAAGAGCCAGGCCAGGGGCGGCTGCGGCCACCCAGGCGTACGGTCATGTGCCCTCGCGCTAGATTCCAGTGGGGGGTCTTAGGGAGCAGAGAAGGAGCCCAGGGATCACCCCCGCTTCCCCCAGCCAGCCCTGGCCATTTCTGAGACGACCCTCAGCGCCAGGGACCTCTCCTCACCTTTCCATCATCTGTGCCGGCGGAGCCCAGCCAGCCCCTGCCTCCCTCCCACCTGCATCCAGCCCCTCCCAGGCCCGGCAAGGCTAGCCCCCCACCAGCCAGGCCCACCCCACCTCCCTGCAGGAAGCCGGCTGGCAGCCCTGCTGCTTGACCTTGAGTTGTAGGTCTGGCATTTCCAAAGTCAAAGTGAGTCACTTCCTCCCTGGGGCCTCCCCCTGAGCGGGCAGCTGGCGGCCGCTCCCTGCCCCCTCGCTGGCCAGGGCTGGCGCTGGCACAATGCGCTCTGCATGCTAGATGCTCCCACCCGAACCTCCGCCCCAGGCTCATTTGTCACCCGCTGCTGACTCAGCACTTCTGGGGAAGGCTTTCCTTTTGCCTTAGAGAAGGAGGCCCTGAAATAAGGCGGCTCTGGCTCTCCCTTCCCTTCCCTCTAGGACATGTGTGCGCGGGGGTGTCTGTGCCTCTGTGTGCCCGTGTATGTGAGTCTGAGTGTCACTGGGTCTGTGTGTGTCTCTGATGTGTGCCAACATGAGTGTGCATTTCTGGGTCTGTGTGTGTCTTCTAGGTGTGTGTTTGTGTGTATGTGTGTGTATCCTATAGGTCCTTGTATATGTCTGTGGGTGTGTGTCGGACTCGTGTGTGTGTGTGTGTGTGTGTGTGGGTGTGTGTGTGTGTCCGTCTGTCTGTCTGTCTGGGTGAGTGTGGGGAGGGGGCTTCCCCATCACATTGCGGGCCTTTCCCCTCCTCTCTCCTTCAGGCCCAGCATCCTCCCCTCAGACCTCACCCTGACTCCTGAAATGACCCTCACCTTACCTCCCCTGGTCCCCTCAGCCCCATCTGTTGCCTGCACCCTCTAGCTTCTGTCCTCTAAACACAGGAACTCAGGGATTACAAGCATGAGCTCTGGAATCAGACAGATCTAGGTTTCAGCCTTGGCTCTGCACTTGTCGGCTGCGTGACCTTGACTGAGATTCTTACCTTTTCTGAGCCTCAGTTTCCTCACTTATAAAGTAGAAGTGATCATATCTCCCTAAAAGAGATAAATAGTCTCGTGATGGAGCCTGGCATACGGCATGCTGCAAAGGGTACCTGCTATTTCTTCCTAAAGCAACTGGCCCAGTGTCAGGCACACAGCCAGGGTCTAATGAACAGTAGTCAAGAACAAAAGCACAGAGAGGCAGTCTCCTTGGCCACTGGGGAAGGGAAGGGTGTGGGAGACGGTGACCTGGATTGGGAGCTGGGCAGGAGCTGTGTGCATGACAGCTAAAGCAAGGAAAGACAAGTGGTGACCTGATTTAGTGCTGCCTGGGGCAGCCAAGGAAGCAAGGGAGGAAATCGCAGGCCAGGGCCTTGGAGCTGCCCTGCCCTGATCTTCCCCAAACTGAGTGCTACTTGACACCCAGCGCCAGCACGCCTCCAAGGGGAGCAGCAGAACCCCTCCCCACACCCCACCCCCAGAGCAGCCCTCCTCTTGTGTCCCTGGGAGACCGCTCACATGCATTTGTTTAGATCTTCTTAACAACCCTGTGAAGGAGATTCTTGCATCCCCATTTTGCAGCTGGGAAAACTGAGACTCTAGGAGGTTAAGTTCCAAGATCACAGTGCTGACCTGTGGCAGAGAGAACCCTGGCATTCCAATTCCCAGTCCAGTACTCCCTGGATGTCTACACCATCTGCCCTCTTCCCGCACACACAGATATACACCAGCTCACACTTCGAGGGCCCTCCCTCCCCACCCTCAAGCACCCAGCTACGCTGGTACCACGCTCTCCCTAGCACTAGCTCCTGCAGCAAATTCCTCCCAGGGCCAGCCAGTTCCTGCTCCCCTTTGTTAAAGGTAGACTTTCTTCAGAAAGGTGAGTATTTATTGTCTCAAGGCCTGCAGTGTGGATCCTCTCTCCATCTTATTGCTATGTCCAGCAGGAAAAAGGAAAACCAGTTTGGGATCGGGACACTGGGCCTGCTTCCGGTGGCAGGGGAGCCCGGGGCAGGCAGCCCACACTTCAGAGTTGCTGCCTAGGCTTGGTCCTGGAATCAGAGGGTAAGAGGTGGAACCAGCTGGTGGGCAACCCAGGGATCCAGGCAGTGAGAGTAGTGAAAGAGTGGGGGCTTGGAGGGCAAGGGACCCCAGTTCATGCCTCTGGGGTCATGAACTCACAGTTAACTAGCTGCGTGGTCTCGAGCAAGTCACTACTCCTCTCTGGGCCTGAGTGCTCACAGCTGTGAAATGAGGGAGGTTGCTCTCAGGTTCCTTCCAGCTCACACACAGCCCCAGAGGCTACTAGACCTCCGTCATGGCTAGGTCAATGCTATCAGATGCTACCAAAGACGTAGATACCAGGAGACACGACCACCACCACACTCTGCCCCCGCACTGCCTCCTACTTTCCCTGGGAAAGCAGCAGACAACGGGCCATGTGGGCAGAAGGAAACAGCATTAGGGGTCTGGGTACCTGGAGATGGGACTTACAAAAAGCCCAAAGGAGAAACGAGCACCAGAGAGCTTCTTTTGCTCCTGACTGGCCCTTCCTGCTCCAGGGAATCCAGCACCAAGATGGAGACGGGACGCCAGTTCTCTGCTCAGCTCAGGCCTGCATCTGTAGGTGAGGCCAGGAGTCATTTCCGCTTTGGGGGCCTGTGACTCGTGGGGAGAAAAGGGATGATAAGCATCTCCAGCCTTCCTGATTCACAGGGTTATCCGAGCATGAGGCAGGTCCCCTTGCAAAGCAGACATGCCCATTTCTGTCCAGACACAGTTCGGGCGGGCAGTGGGTGGCTGCAGCCTGTCCTTACATGGGGCTGAAGGGGCCCAGCCACCCAGTGACTCACTCACTTACCCAGCCAGCTAAAACCCAGGCCCCACCCTTCCCTTCTTCTGCTATCCACAAAAGCCCCTTAACATAGCAGTCTTGTCACATGGAGACTAAGGTAGGGAAAGGTTGGCAGATGACAACCAAAGGCAAAATAACCAAGAAGTCATGTGATCACTTACCCAACTCAGGATCCACCTACCTCTGAGCTTCCTGGTGTGTGATTTTATTAACCAACCCCTTACTATTTAAGTTGTTTGAGTTAAGCATTTTATTTTTGCCATATTCTTGCAGCCCAGAGCAGCCCACTCACCACTGCCCCCGCCCAGTACGAACCTGGTGGGCCTCCTGGGAGTGTTATCCTTATCTCAGACACTCTGCTAGTAACAGGGCTCCTTGCCTATCCTAGAGGTGCCTGAGATTCCGGGGGGGATCAGAGGAACAGATGTGGTAGCCTGATGAAGGTGGTGACTTTTAGGACTGCAGGTCTGGCCGAGGGTGTATTAGGAAGTAGAACATGGAGAGAGGACCTCAGCAGGAAAATTGACACATTCCAGCTGTCAGGGGTTGAAGACCCTGCAGAGTGAAGAACTGACATCCCCAGAGCAATTGTGGCTTGAGACCCACTAGTGGATCATGAAATCAGTTTCGTGGATTGCACCCAGAATTTTTTTAAAAAAGAATAGAAGGGAAAACATAAGCGTGGGTTACATATGGGAAAAAGGAAAGTATAGTTTCCGTACAGCTTGTTTCAGTGTATATAAACACTCATCTGAGTAACGGGTTGAGATGCGAAATGCATTTCTCACCGAGGGTGTTGGTTTTGAAAGTTTGGAAGCCACTGCTCTGGAAACAAAGGCGTGGAGCCCATAGGGCGCCCTTTGTGTGTATGAGGGGCAGGGGTCTCTTTGTCCTGACGTTTGGGTCCAGCCTCCCCAGGTGTCTGGGGGGGGAGCAGTTGACCCCCACTTTCCTGAGCATAGAAGGAGCCATCCCCTTTACACCACCCTGTGCTCTTTTTGCTGCTTTCCTTAGCAGGAGGGGAGGGGTAGGGCTTTTACTCAGATTCTCCATCTCCAGAATGTTTTCATGTTTCCCAAGGAACTCCACTGGGCAAGTTGGTCAAGATCTTTGGATACAAGGTCATTTCAGAGCCTTCTCAGCGGCAAGCGCCAGCCTATCCCCTTCCTTGTCCTGAGAACCCGTTGAGAGGCAGAGGCCAGCCACCGAGGAGGTCAGGAGGTCTGGCCCCTCGGGAAGTCTTTCCTCAGATGCCCTCCCCTCCCATGTCCATAATTTGGCAGAATCTTGAACGTAGTGGGGCGGGACAGAGAAAAAACTAGAAAGCTCAACTTCTGCCACCAGGGCCGGAAGCCCCACTGTGGCCCCAGCTGGTGGTTAGCCCCTGTTTGTCATTTTGCAAATCTGGTCTACCCACCTCCAGTGAAAACTCCCAGCCTCACCCCAGGAAGCCATGACTAATTACAAAACACATTTTCTCTCTTTCTCGTTCTGCTCACTTCCCTGCCCACAGTGCCTCCCCGCACTAGCCCCAGCTCCCTCGCTAGAGGAGGGTTGAATGAACTCTTGGCCTGGCCCCTCCTCACCAGACTGCACCCTCTGGGGTTCTTTCCTCCCACTCAGCTCTCCTTTCACTTTCTAGTCACTCTCACTCTCCCTTGGCTTCTTCCCCTGGAGCCCTGGCCCTTTCTATACGCGGGGGTCACTGCTGAAGCCCTGAGCTGCACCCAATTAGTCAGGTTTTGATTCCACGCCAGTCAACAAATATTTATCCAACGCATTCTGTTGCAGTCTTCAAGTAAGCAATGATGGCGACCTGGGCAAGGTTCCTGCACACACAGCTTCTAGAAGCCTGGTGATACGGAGACACAATCAAATGATTAGAAACAGTGCACTACAGCTTGATCCATGGTGCTAGTGAGGCCATGGAGAGGGACAGCTAAGCCATCCTGGGGCAGCCCGGGAGGGCTCCCTGGAGGGGAAGACGTCTGCACTGAGGCCTGAAGGGCTTGGAGTTGGCCGTTAGCCAGAGGAAGAAAGGGAGGAGTCGTTCCAGGCCAAGGGAACAGCCTGTGAACGGTGGCCTGTTGGTGAGGCTGGCTGGAGTCCACCGAGTAGGGGGTAGTGAGAGGAGCTGGGGTCCCCAAAGGCAGGAAGGAGGCAGATCTAAAAGGACCTTGAGGGCTTCCCTGGTGGCGCAGTGGTTGAGAGTCCGCCTGCCGATGCAGGGGACACGGGTTCGTGCCCCGGTCCGGGAAGATCCCACATGCCGCGGAGCGGCTGGGCCCGTGAGCCATGGCCGCTGAGCCTGCGCGTCTGGAGCCTGTGCTCCACAACGGGAGAGGCCACAACAATGAGAGGCCTGCGTACCGCAAAATAAATAAATGAATAAATAAAAGGACCTTGAAAGCTTGCTAAGCTATCTGGATTCGGTCCTGAGGGTGATGGGGAGTCACTGAAGGGTTTTAAGCCAGAGTGACATAATTGCACAGACAGCGTTAGAGGGCAAGACTGGACACGGAGAGGTGGGTCAGGATCGGGTAGCTGCAATGAGAGGAAGCAGATGGACGTGAGCCATACTGAGGACGCAGGGTTGATTGGGTACTGGAGGTTGGGGAAAAGAAGCAGGCAGGGGTGACCCACAGTTCCTGCATAAATGGCGGTCCTCTCTGTTCCCTACAGGAGGAAGAGGTTGGTGGCGGGGAGGGTATGGGGGGCTGGATGACAAGGTTCTGGACAGTTTGAATTCCACGTGCCTGCGGGACACTAAGCCATTGGCTACAGTGCTCTGTGCCCCCGAACGGGGGCCTGGGGCAGAGTTCTAGACTGGCCGCCACCTATGTGCAGTGGTAATGGAAGGCAAGGTGAGGTGCAGTGTGAGAAGACGTGAAGGTGTGAGGGCCTACAGTAGAGAAGCCACTGGCAGAGGATGACATGACACCAGCAAAGCACCGGAGAAGGAGAGGCAGGAGGACAGCTCAGGGTGGGTCGGGGCAAACCCGATGCTTCAGGAGTGGGATGCGGTCCGGGTGTGGCGCGCTGCTGAGAGGGCGGGAAGAGGAGACCAGCAAAGCTCCCGTGAGATGGAGGGCCATTTTCGTAGTGAGAGCAATTTCGGTGATGGTGGCAGAGGAGAGGGACAGAGAGCAGTTTGGTTTTGAGGCTGGGGAATGGCAGGTAGGGAAGGGAGCGTCCTGAGGCTAGGCCAGCTCAGCAAGGCCTGACAGGCCCCAAAAATCCTCTTAACCTTCCAGTAAAGCGTCATTAAAATGTCTTTACGTTTCTTAAGAGATTATTTCTTATTTTGTGCCCAAACCTGCGACCCCTGGAGGCCACATGGAACTTGACAGGTCCTTGTCCCCCCTCCCCCCATTTCCAGAGCCGGTCCAGAAAGGATTTACGAGTATCACTCAGTCTCTCCTGTTCCCCAGGTTAAACACTCCCATTTCTCTGCATTCTTCTTTCTCTATTCTCAGGCCTGTTTCTGCCACGGGTTGCTCTCTTCTCGCCACAGTCCAGCTTGTTTGCTCTTAGAATCGTGCCCAGATCCGAACACCGCCCACCTGGGTATGTTCTGTCAGCATGCAGGGTGGGACCGTCACCTCCCTCTCTCTAGACGCCATTTTCCGCAAAGCTGCCTCTCCCAGCGTGCACTACCCTCCATCACAGATCTAACTCTAAGACTGGAAAAGAAGCGGATATTCTTTGAGACCTAGACTAGAGTTCAATGTCTTAATTTGATAGGTACAGAAACTGAGTACCGCTAAGGCCACAGAGGTAGGAATTGGTGGGTGAACAATCAGAACCACCGGCCCATGCGGTGGGCACGGCCAGCCATGGCCCAGGGTAAGCCTGTAGCCTTGGTTGTGGTGGCGGCAGCAGCAGCGACTGCGTGTGGCCCGGCAGCCCTCAGGAGCTGTCAGTGGCAGCATATACTGGTAGAAACATTTTGGGGGGGTATCAAAAATAATTCAATCCAAAAAAAATACAGGGCTGTTTATAGATAAATTTTTAAGGCTGTTGTACCAGTGATGGCTAATTATTCCATAATATATTTTCTCCTCTTCTTCTTTTAGCAATAGAACCCCCCAACTTTTAGTGGGGCACATCCTACTCAGTATAAAGTTTACATTTCCAGCAAGGTGTGGCCACGTGATCAAGTTCTGGCCAGTGGGTGTGGGCAAAAGTGATGTGCAGTTTGTGGGTTATGTGCTTGGAGGGAAGGGATCTTCCATTTTCCCTCTCCTCCACTTCCGACGGCTGGCATCTGGACCCGGAAGGTATGGTGTTGAGTCTTCTATCAGCCACATAGGCAAGGGCTTCAAGATAAAGGGCATTTGCCTCCCTGACAAAGCAGAGCCACCCTGTCCGCCACAAACTGCTTAAACACCTACTGAAACTGGAGAGATAACTTCTGGCTCGTTTAAGCACCTGTTACTGTGCGTCTTTGTGAAAGAACTGCATCCTAACTAATACAGATGTTCATTTCAACATTGTTTATAAGTTTTTTTTTAATGGAAATGCCTGAATGTCCATCAGAGAGAAAGTAAGTAAGGGAGCCATGGTAACTCCACACAATTAAGTACATGAAGTCATTAAACAAAGAATGAAATAGATGTATGTATAGGAACTGTGTTCCTGGTAAAATATTAAAATGAAAAATGCAAGTGGCAGGACAATGTAGAAGATGCTATGGCTTGCTGGGTTTCCGGGGCAAGTCACTTCCTCCCTCTCCTGTAGAAGCTACAGGGGACACATTCTGCCTTGCCTTGGGTGGTGTGGTTTGAGGATGGATGTGCTGTGGCAGCCTTTTTGTTCCACGAGGGAAGATCCTAGAGTTGGTGAAGGGGGGAGGGGAGCAAATACTGAGTGGAGCCTAAAGAGAAAGTCCACCTATCAAAGGACAAAAAAGAGTCAGAGAACCAGGTCTCTGAGGATACTGAGTGGCTGGATCAAGCCTGAATGGAAGTCAGCTTTGGATCTGGAATTGTGCAGTTACTGAGACTTCAAACTCCATTTGTTTATTGGTTTAAGTCAATTTTAGCTAGGTTTTCTTTTGCTTTATAAAGATGACTCATAGGATATTTATTATGGTTTATTAGTAAACAAAATATTTTTAAATCTCAGTTTCCTTAAAAACAGATTAAAGAGGTGATGGTACTTCTAACCATGAAATTCTACGCAGCCAAAATTTAAAAAAAAACAACAAAACAACTCTGTATGTGTTGATATAAAAAGATATACCCAAGATATTTCATTAAGTGAAAAAAAGTGAAGATTATGTAAAGTGTGCTACCATTTGTGTGAGAAAAAAATAACGTGTAAATGAATATGGTTCTAAAAATGCCTGAAATATCTCTTGGAGGATACTCAAGAAATTGGTAACAACGAGAACCTAAACAGCTAGGAAACTGAGAAGAGAAGGATGTTTATTTTTCACTGTCTATCCTCCTTTACTCTTTGAATTTTATACCATGTGTATGTAATACCTGTTCAGAAAATAAAGTTTTAAAAAATTTAAAAAGAAGAAGACTCCTAAGTGATAGAGTGAGCACACAGGAATTTTATAATTGTCACACGTACCTGCAAGTGCGTGCAAGTGTCTAGATGTTCCTAAAAGTCTGGAATGATGTGCACCAAACTGTTAATAGCGGTTACCCCGAGGAAGAGGAGTTGGAACGTGTGTGTGGAGGGGCAGGGGTGTGCAGGCAGCAGGGGATAGCTTATCAACTGGACATTCACCCCGCACTAACATTTCTTGCCAGGCGCTGTTCTACACTTTACACGCATCCATTCACTTAATCCCCATCCCAAGAGCTGATGAAGAGCACCTCCATCACCTCTACTTAATAGATGGGGAAAGAGGCGGAAAGGAGCAGCTAGAGAGGGCAGAGCTGGGATTTGAGCGGAGACAGTTTGGCCTCGGGTGGCCTGTCCTTACACATGGCATTATCCCACCTTTCTGACCCCCTGGGCGGGGCTGCTGGGTCCCAGCCATGCACTGGCACGGGAAAACCCCTTTGTCACGGAACCCTTCACAAAACCACCTGGAGGGCTCCAGGGAATACCACCTGAGTCTCCCACTTTCCCCAGCGCTTAGCTGACAGACGCCACTCCCCTCGCCTTCCCCACCTGGAAAACAGGAAACTGGAAGTTGACAAGCCCCGTGGGACTGCATTTTGTTTCAGCTTTGTTTGCATTCCCCATTTGTCCATACATTGGGAAATGTATAAAGAATTGACAATACCCAGTGCAGATGAGGTTATGAGGAAGAAGGTGCTTTGGTGGGACTGCAAGTGCTTTGAGGGAGACAACTGGATAAAATCCATCCCATTTAGGAAAGGACGTACCGTTAGAACTAGCCATTCCACTTTTAGGAAGGTATCCTACAGAAACATTGAACAAGTATGCTGACTGCAGCATTCCCATAAATTGTAACAGGCTGTGGAATTCTAGGCAGCTGTCAAAAGGAATCAAGTAACTCTGACTTAAGAACAGGCACAGAAAATGTCTGTGGTAGAGTGTTTTATTTTATTTTTTTTAAAGAAGCCAATTTTTTTTAATTTTAAAGATTTATTTATTTATTTATTGGCTGTGTTGGGTCTTCGTTGCTGCTCGTGGGCTTTCTCTAGTTGAGGCGAACGGGGTCTACTCTTTGTTGCGGTGCACGGGCTTCTCATTGCAGTGGCTTCTCTTGTTGCGGAGCACGGGCTCTAGGGCGTGCGGGCTTCAGTAGTTGTGGCTCATGGACTTAGTTGCACCACGGCATGTGGAATCTTCCCGGACCAGGGCTCGAACCCGTGTCCCCTGCACTGGCAGGCAGATTCTTAACCACTGCGCCACCAGGGAAGTCCTGTGGTATAGTGTTTTAAAAATGAGTTGCAAAATAGTATGTAGACAATAATCCAAGTTTTAAAAAAGCAATAAAACAACGTGTATAGAAAACATGTATATCTATAGAAAATGGTCTGAAAGCGTATACACCAAAATGATGACAGTAGGAAGCAGAATTCGGGAGGAAATGGGAGGTGAAATAGAACTTTTCATTTTTCATCTGTGTGCTTCAATATCGTCCACATTTTTATAAGAATATCTTAGCTTTGTAATTAAACTTTTAAAAAATTTGTAGTTAATAGATGAACTTTTCATGGCCCAAGCATCAGTTTGCCAACTGTCCCCTCTCCCTCATCGCCCCCTCCCTTCCACATGCTGTCTCATCTCCTTCTCCCATTTACTATCTTTGGACCTGAGACTCCTGAGCTGGCTGCAAGGCTCCAGAGCCCCTCCAAACCACACTCACTAATCCCTGCCTAATCCCGGCTCCCCAGCAGCTCAGACCGGCTGCTGTCTGCTCCTGTGGGAAGTGGGCAGGAGTCCCCTTGCTTTATGCCCATCATGAAAAAGGAAGCAGCTGTGGCCCTTTGGATGCTCAGAACTCCAGGACATGTCAGCCTCTAGAGAGGGGACCCGGCCTCTCCCCGGAGAGCATATTCCTTCCTCTCCTTCCTGAGCTCATCCATTGCAGTCAAAGCATTTTCTAAGAATTGGGCGAGACTCCAGAGATGGTCTTGTCCAAAGGTCTTACTTTGCAGGTGAGAACACTGCATCCAGGCCAAGCCTTTACCATCTGCTTCTTTCCAGATGCCATCCCTTAATTTCAGAGTCTGAACGCTCACTCTTGTTAACTGTTCAGTAAAGGATTTCCATCAGACATAGTGCCGTCTGTATCAGTGCTTCTTAGCCGTGATAGCACAGAGGGATCACCTGGAGAGATTTGCAAACTACTCACACCTGGGCCCTACCCCTTGTGGTTCTGATTTGTTTTAACTGGAGGGCGGCCTGAGCACTGGGATTTTGTTACTCCCTAGGTGTTCCCAGCAGGCAGCCACGGTTGAGAACCACTAGTCAATACGGTATGTTGTGATGTGTGCGTGTGTACATGGGCTGTGTGCATATATAACCCATGCATGGAAACCTATACACACACACAACATGCAAAGATGGATTTCCCAACACACAAAGTAACACATACTGCTGAGGTCACCAGCAAAGCAAGACACCCAAAAAAGTGAGAAAAAAATTTTTAGAATGTGATATTTAAAAATGAGAAGGTCAGCATGGGGAAAATCAGAATCTTCACTGGGTTTCTTTACTTGTTTTCGGATGGGGTTTTTCTTGTACTACACGCGGGGGAAGAAGGCCCACAACCCTTTCCAGACGGGGCCCCAGTCTGGCTCCACACATCCACAAAGAGGGCTGGTTGCCCACAGTCATGCAGCAGGTTTTCTGGTTGAAGTGTCCAGTCCCTCTGTATGCAGCAAACCCTCACCTGGTCACTCCAGGCCAAAGTCCTCAAAGGCAGAGTCCTGGCATGGGGCTGGGGGCCAGAGGGGCCTAAGAAAGCCATGTTCCCAGTCCTCCAGGAGCTCCAGGCCCTGCCCCCACCCCACAGGAATGATGTGACCAAAGGAACTGAGCCCCTATACCTGCAGGTGGCCCCAAGGATTGGGGGCTCTGACCTCAGGGTGAGGGGTACACACGTATGAGACGTAAGCACGTAGGCCTGCCTGAAGTAGAGGAGAACTGGCCGGCTTCAAGGTCGTTTCCAAATCTTAGTTTGATGAGTCAAGCATACAGAGTGAATCCAAAGGAAGTCCTATGGGGAAGAGATTGGTTGGTTTTCATCTGGGCAATAAGGGAAGGATTCCCGGAGGAGGTAAAAATTTGAACTGTGCCTTGAAGGATGAGCAGGATTTAACAGGGAAAGGAGAGAGAGAAGACAGAGCGGCCCCCACTCCTTCACTCCTCCCGCTTCCCCTCCTTGACCTCAGAGAACCAGGCTCTGCCCCAGGAGCCCTCTGCAGCCTTGAGGACAGAGAGCTCTCAGGGTGGCCTGGGAAGGAGGCAGAGGGTGCCCCCTCACTCCCCTCTTGGAGCATATATCAGCCCCACAAGTGAGCATGCCTCTCTGGACCTGCTGGGCTCAGTCCTGACTCCTCTGACCTGGCTTTGAGGTGCCTAGCCTTCTTCAAAGCCCCTGCCTCCATCCCTCAATGCATCACAGCTCCAAGTCGAAGCTGGGGGGAAACGCCCTGAGGCCTTCCCTGTAGGCCCTTGGCGCCAAGATCTCAACCTGGAATTGCCTCAGAAGGACCTGGAGAACTTACAGATATCAGAAGCCAGGACCCCACCCTCACACCTGCAGAGTCTGATCATCTCAGGTGGGTCCTATGTTTTGTGAAGGTTCTTCCAAGGATGCGGATGGCCAGCCAGGATTGAGAAGCAGGGTCAGTGCCCCAAGGTAGGGGAGAGAGGAAGGCAGGCAAGACAGAAGGAGGGGGCGGGGAGGGACAGCTGCCCAGGGGAAAAGTGCAGAGGCGCTGGGACAGGTGGAGGACAAGGCCCAGCAGAGAGGGGATTCTACAGAAAACAAGCGTTCAGTGAGTGGCACTGAATCCTGCCTCTGTTCCCCGGGCTCTCGAGGTGGGGGAGGGGGGCTAGGGACAGCTGTTCACCACCAACCGGGACAGAAAGACACAAAGGCTCCCAAAGAGGGCCTCCTGTTGTCTATGGTCAGTGCTCCTCTGAGAGCAAAGACTTTATCTCATCTGTTCACTGCTGTCTCACCAGCACCTGGCACATAGTAGATGCTGCTGAACGTGATGACTGAATGAACTTTAAATGCCAGCCCGTTTCCTCGACCAGGACTGTCAGGTTTTCTCAGTCTGTGAGTTTCTCATATGGAACAGGGGTTAAGATAGTGGTGCTTGGAAAGAAGGCCTAAATAGACATTTTTTAAAGAAAAGATGCAGATGGCCAACTGGCACATGAAAAGATGCTCAACATCGCTAATCATTAGAGCAATGCAAATCAAAACCACAATGAGGTATCACCTCACACCAGTCAGAAAGGCTATCTTCAAAAAGTCTACAAATAATAAATGCTGATGAGGATGTGGAGAGAAGGGAACCCTCTTGCACTGTTGGTGGGAATGTAAATTACTGCAGCCACTATGGAGAACAGTATGGAGGTCACTTAAAAAACTAAAAATAGACTTACTATATGATCCACCAATCCCACTCCTGGGCATATATCCAGAAAAGACGAAAACTCTAATTCAAAAAGATAAATGCACCCCAATAGTCATAGCAGCACTATTTACAACAGCCAAGATATGGAAACAACCCAAGTGCCCATCAACAGATGATTGGCTTAAGAAGATGTGGTATGTATACAGTGAAATATTACTCTGCCATAAAAAAGAATGAAATATTGCCATTTGCAGCAACATGGATGGACCTAGAGAATATAATGCTTAGTAAAATAAGTCAGACGGAGAAAGACAAATATGTGATATCACTCATATGTGGAATGTAAAAAATAGTACAAATGAATCTATATACAAAATAGAAACAGACTCACAGACAGAGAAAACAAATTCATGGTTACCAAAGGGGAGAGGGAGGGGGAGGGACAAATTAGGAGTATGGGATTAACAGATATAAATTGCTATATATAAAATAGATAAGCAACAGGATTTACTGTGTAGCACAGGGAATTATACCCAATATCTTGTAAAAACCTATAATGGCATACAATCTGCAAAAAAAAATCACGATGCTGTACACCTGAAACGAACACAATATTGTAAATCAACTGTACTTCAGTATTTTCTTTAAAAAGAAACTACTTAAGCTACACACGCACACAAAATAGTGGTGCTGGGGAGAACTTTGGGAAGGTGGGGCAGAGAAGGATACTTGGCTTGGGCTCCTTTCCATCCTCTCACCAACCCCACTTCCTTGGTGTTTTGGAATCTGGATGTAAGGGAGCGGGCTGCAGGTGGCTGCCCACAGCTGCCCTTCCAAACCAGAAGGTTGGAGGAGGAGGAGGGAATGGGGCGGGGGGAAGAGTGAGCAGAGAAGAGGAGTGAGCTAGGAGCTTGAGGTAGCTGCCTGCAGACTGAAAGGTGCCTGATCTGTTCACAGAAAGGCGTGAGGCCAGGGAAGGCACCACGTGGTCTCTGCGCTCCTGGCATCTTACTCCAGAGCCTTAGTAGAGAGGACCCAAAGCCTGTCACTCTGTGTCTCACCCCAGGAACATCCGCTCAGGCCTGGAAACACTTTTCCCACAGGTGGCGGGAGCACAGGGCAGCCTGGTCCCAGCCTTAGCGGGTCTGATTTCCCACACATCCTGACCTCCAGAACTCAGCCTCCAACCAGGGCCCATGCATCCCTAACACACACACACACACACACACACCCCAACAACCATCCCAGTCAAACTCTCATCCTGCCCATTGGGTCCCGGCTGTCTCGAGGGATGAGGACAACGCAGGGTTAGTGAGTGGCTTTGTCAGGTGCATTCCTCAAGGCCCACGAGGAAGCTGTCGTGGAGGAGGCACTGGAACAGATAGCCTCTGGCCCCAGCTCCTCTCTGGGGTTGGGGCAGGGTGCTGGTGAGGAGAGCTGGCTGCATGCTGGGCTGTGTGATGCCCTGACACGTGGCCAAGGCCACTGTTACGTGGTCACAGAAGCTGGAGTTGTGAAGTCCCCTCATTTCACAAGCAGAAAACCAGGCCCCACAGTTCTGAGCACAGAACTGGGACTTAAGACCAGCTGCCCACCTTCTGGAGAAGGGCTCCTGTACCAGCCCACCTCAGGGCCTTTCACTGAGCCCTGGGGAGTACCAGTTACCTGACCTGGCACATGTGTTTCTAGAACAGTCTTCTGGAACACCGTATGAATCCATCAACAGGCCTCCCTGTGCCCCTACCTAGCCTAACAACTTAGGACTGGGTCATAGCTCTCCCTTCCCTCCCCAAGGTCTTTGCATCAATATCACTGAGCTGCTTGATTAAAATGCAGATTCCTGAACCCCATCTCCACTTTTCAAATCAGGATGTCTGAGGCTGGAGCCCAGGCATCTGCTTTCTTATCTAGTACCCCTTCCCCAGACCCTCTACAGCTACCTACAACCAGCCCACAAATCTGGCTGATGTGCCTCTAAAATGCAGGTCCAGACCCATCCTCCAGAGATTTTACTTAAGTTTGGGGGAGGTTGGGCCTGGGAATCTGTATTCGTTGCAAGCATGCCCCGCTGACTCTTGGAAAACACTGCTTCACCATTTGGGGTGAGGTTCCTAATGAACCCCTTGGAGGGGTCGTCAGATTGGCCTGGGCAGTAGTAGCTAATGACCGTGTGTAGGAAGACCTTCCTGGCATGGGGTCTAGAGGTTTTACAAATCCCTCCAAGAGGTCCCTGACCCCTAATAAGTTAAGGTCAAGGAGTCTTGGTTCTAGAATGATGGATGAAGAAGAGGGAGCCCAGAGGGGGTGTCCCTTTGGGTCACCTATGGCTAGAGGCCTGGGTTTGAATCACCCCCTTAACCAATGGATACCCCAGTCCTGCCTGAAGGCTGAGTCCCATGGTCATGGCATCCACCCCAGCCACCCTGCCTGTCTCCCTCTCTCCACACCTCCTCCTTCTCCTCCTGCCGTCCCCTTCCCAGCCCCACTCCTCCCCCCCACCATCCGTCTCCTTAGGATGTAGCCATGTGAGGGATGCAGATTTCAGAGGCAAACCCATGATCCTGTTGCCACCGCTCTGAGCTCTGGCTTTGGGCACGCTGGCCCTCTTTCCAGGTTGGGAGCTGCGTGTGAGTCTGTATGGGGGTGGGGTGGGAGGGAGGCACGGCTGTCCACAGAAAGGCGTGAGGCCAGGGAAGGCACCACGTGGTCTCTGCGTTCCCGGCATCTTACTCCAGAGCCTTAGTAGAGAGCCAGACTCCGTATCTCCCAGCACACTCTCACCTCTCCAGCTGCCACACTCCCTACAGGAGTGGCTCCCAGAGCAGGGTGAGGGATGTGTGGAGAGGAAGTGGGGAAGGAAAGGAGAGCATCACTCTCCATTTGAGTAGCACCAGGCAATTTTTCCCCCGGGGGTCTCTATCCCAATAAGAGTTGATAAAGGTATGACGCTCTTTCTATCACCTGTGGGTGCCTGCTTTGGAAAGCTGGGTGTGCTTGGGGGCTCAACTACAAGTGTGTGTGTGTGTGTGTGTGTGTGCAAATGCAGATGTGAACGTGGCTTGGGTGTGCTCACAGGAGCCCATGGTACAGCCTCTGGAGAATGCAGTACCTGTGTGCACAGGAAGTAGATTGAGTCTGTGACAGGTGAGTTTGTATTTAAAGTCTATTTAAGCTGTATTTGTGGTCCTAAGTAGGGCACATAATGTAGCAGTCCCTCTGGCCAGGAGTTCTTTTTATTTTTAAGAAGATGTTGGGGTTAGGAGTTTATTAATTTATTTTTGCTGTGTTGGGTCTTCATTTCTGTGCGAGGGCTTTCTCCAGTTGTGGCAAGCGGGGGCCACTCTTCATCACGGTGCGCGGGCCTCTCACCATCGCGGCCTCTCTTGTTGCGGAGCACAGGCTCCAGACGCGCAGGCTCAGTAGTTGTGGCTCACGGGCCTAGTTGCTCCGCAGCATGTGGGATCTTCCCAGACCAGGGCTCGAACCCGTGTCCCCTGCATTAGCAGGCAGACTCTCAACCACTGCGCCACCCGCGAAGCCCCCAGGAGTTCATTTTAAAGCCATCTTTAATGAGCGCTATGGCCTCTCATTCCGGGGTACCTGAGCCCACTCCTCACCACATCTGAAGCAAGGGTCTTTGTCCCTCAGGAAGAACAGGCTGGGACCCTGCCCTTCACATTTCACGACACCAGGAACCCCAGGCCTGTCTGAACACTGGGAGGTGATTTCTAGTCACGGGCAGCCCCTCTCACCTGTGTTGCAGGCCTGGGTGTGTGTCTGGTCTGTCGCAGAGCTCAAGGCTGGCCCTGGGGCAGTGAAGAGGGGAGGGGGCAGGCCGGAGGTAGAGCTGACCAGAAGGTGCCCAGGGCCTGAAGTCCCTAAAGCAGCCGGTGGGCGGTGGTCTGCAGCCCAGCTGGCCCATCTAACTTGTCACTGAGATGCTGGTGTTCCAAGGCTATCTTCCATGGTGTTCGCATTCCAAATGAGAGGCAAGACAGCCGAGAGTGGAATTTCAGGTAGTGGAGTGCAGTGGTTATGAACGTGCACTCACGAAGTTCAAATTCTCCACCTTGACCTTGGGCAAGTCGTTTAACCTCCTTGTGCCTCTGTGTCCTCATATGTAAAATGGGGAAAGAGTAGCACCCGCCTCGCAGGGTTATAGGATTAAATGAGTACCTGCCACCTGATGCATACGAGCGCAAGCGTGAGTAGCATTATAATTTGCGGTATTTCTAGGAGAGATCTGTTTAGAAGTGGAAATGTCTTTCAGTGCCTCTCAAACCATCTCCACAGGTGCTTTCCACATCTCATGAAAGGCCAACCCAGCTGCCTGGCCAGGACAGGGACTTTCAGAGACCAGGTGGCTGGTGTGTCTAATCTGGATTAGGCCATCGGGGCCTTTGAAATGCGAATGAGGATTGTGTTTTGACTCTGGTCAGTTCAAGGGGAAGCAATTAGAAGCACTGTTTCCCCTGGGAGGAGGGCAGAAAAGCCCTGAGGTTTGGGGGTCTGACGAGGAAAGCCGGGGGAGGGGCCACTGGTCATCAAACCACTACAAGGAGAACTGGAGAAACCTGTGATATCACCAAGTCCAATCCTCCCATTGTACAGATGGAGAAATTTACTCTCTGGTGAGTATTTATATCCTCTGGGACTGCGTTTCCCTATCTCCCGAGCAGAGGTGTAACTCCATTCTGCCCAGCTGCTGGGCATGTGTAGGAGGCAGAGAAGATGAGATGGTGGAGCCCTTGGGAGAAGTGCGTTCTGCCATAGACGTCACCCTGGCTGGGCCCAGGGCTAGTTAGGCGGAGCTGGGGGGTGGGGCTCACGGTTGGGGTCAAGTCCCTGGCCCCTACCTCCGCCTGACCCTTCCCTAATGGGACCTGGCAGTCCAGGCTGGTCCAGTAGGAGTATGGCAAAGGATGAGATGAGTGGCAGTGGCCACTCAGAGGGCCCCTCGCGGCAGTTTTGCAGCACCAGCCCCTGTTCTGTGCCCTCTTTTGGATCATTTTTGTGCTGCCCTAATTTCTAAGAACTTAGAAGCTCCTTCAGCAACCAAACTCATCATGGGAATAAAAACTCAATTCAATCCTCCACTAAAAGCATGTCCTCCATTGAAACACTTTGCACAGATATTGGATTCCAACAAGTCCAGTTTTGAATCCCCATCCCACCACTTACGGGTGGAACAACATTGAACAAACCTTGTCCCTTAGAGCTTCATTTTCCCCATCTGTAAAGCAGGGAGAGTCATCTCTGCTTTGCAGATTATTGAGAAGATAAAATTAATTCAGTCATTCATTCAACAAATTTTTACTGAGCACCTACAATGTGCCAGGCATTGATGATACAGCTCTGAATATAAGAGAGACAGGGCACGTGCTCATGGGGCCTTCAGACAGGTATGAACCAACAGTGACCCCAGAATCTATGTTAGGTTGTGTTGAGTGCTGTGGAGGAAAAGCACTCATGAGGAAGTACTGGGAGCTCCGTTCTGAAGGATAACTAGGTGTGATCTAGTTCACTGAATCTAAAACACTATTATTTTAGATAACACCAAGAAAGAAAAACTCTAGTAATTAACTATGACTCAGAGCATTCTTACCCTTAGAAATGTTATTTTGTGCTTACTGAAAGAACTCTTTTAGGCTTTCCTTCAGCCCCAGAGGAGTTTCCTATCTCCCACCCAATTTAAAACAAAGAAGGTCTGTAATGGCAGGGATCAGAATAGGGTAAAATCCAAGAGAAATCCACCTTGCCCTGCAGCAAGCTCGCCTGGTCTAAAATCTCCAGGCAGATAGGCTCCCAGACTGTGGTTCAGTGGAAAGGGGAGACAGGACAAAAGGGCGTGTGAACCAGGCAGAGAGAACGGTGGGAAGGTTGGGGAAGGGGTCCTGGCAGAGGGCTCACTGCTGGGCTAAGCTTCAGGGCGAGCAGAAAAGTGGCCAGAGGGAAAAGAGCCAAATGCTAGACCAGTGGATCTGTACACACCGTAGACTGTGAAATGCATACTGCTGTCAGAGATTGGAAAGATGTATCTTCCGCAGAAGCACAGAGCACCCCGGTTCCCAGAGCTTGGTTTCTAAATGCCATTCTCCACTGAAAGGAACCAGCACTTTGGGGAAACGCCCAATTCCAGGGCTGACTCAGGCAAAGAATAAAATGACCCTGGAACATTTTGTTGTGCCAGGAAGTGATGATGTGCTTAGAGAAAAAATAATACTGAGGACATGTCAGTAAGAATGGAGCCTTAAAGGGGTTTCTCCTGGACAAATCTGGCATAATTTGAGCACTGAAATAAATAATGAGTTATAGAATATAACCCAAAGATCAAAATAGGAATCCATGAGTCCATCCTAAAATAAATAAATTAATGAACATACAAATGATTAGGGAAGAAAAGAACATTCTTCCTTAACAAAAAATGCAAAGGAACAAATGTAGAAGAAATGATGGAATTAGAAAATCACCATTTACCAATCATTACTCATCATAATATCAATTGTTTTAGGCAAGAATCATGAATGGATACTACAACCAGCAGGGGATGCGACAGAAGATATTTACATAGTACACAGAGCAGAATTTTTTTTTTTTTTTTTTTTTGCTATAAACGACTTTAGTAGGACATTTGGAGACGCTTGAATAAGGTCAGAAAATAGAGTTGGATAGAGTTGTATAAATACTAATTTTCTGATTTTGATAAATGTACTGTGGTTATTGTATGAGAATGTCCTTCTTTTTAAGAAATCTGCACCAAAATATTTAGGGATAAAGGGACATGTCTGTCACCGATTCTCAAACCCCTCAGAAAAAAAAAAGGACTATAAGTGTACGTACACATAAAGAGCGATGCACACACACACAACAAAGAGAGAGAAAGAAAAGACATTGATACAAGGGTAGTATGGTGGTAAATGTTTAACAGCATTTCCTGCGGAAAAGGCCCTGATTACCAGTTTCTATGCTGTAGATGCTCTGCCTCCACAGCCATTTTCAAGCCACCAACGTGAGGTCACTGCACGGGGAGTTGGGAAGAGACACACAGAAATGGCTCTAGCATCTAACACACCAGTACAAATGTAAACATGCCGAAAAGCCAACATTTGGGGAAACTGAGTGAAGGGAATACGGGAATTATTTATACTGTTTTTTGCAACTTTTATGTAGCCCCAAATTATTTCAGAGTAAAAAGCTGGTCTTTTTTCGTGTGTCTCTTACAGTTGATAAAACTGGGGAAAGATAATAGATGAGCATCCAGGTAGAGGCACCTGCTTGTGCAAAAGCCCTGAGGCTGGAGAAACACAGTTCATTTGAAAACAGAAACAAAAACCAAAGAAAACCTGGTGACCGGGGGCAAAGTGAGTTGAGAGGTGGGCAGGGTTCAGGACACGGGGATCTTGTAGGCCATACTGAGGGTTTGGGTCCTGGTGACAACAGCAGGGAGGAGCCATCTAAGGGCTTGTAGCAGGGGTGGGGGGAATGTGGCCTTATTTGCGTTTATCACTCTGGCCCCTGGCTGACCCTCAATAAACGGTGGCCATTAATACTGCCTGGTCTGTTGGACTCTTTGCTGTCACTTCCCTTAGGGACCTGTTTGCTCAATTGGAGTTGACAGCAGGCGGCCCCAAACTCACTTCTGCCAAGTTGACTTCCAGAGGTCCAGGCCCAGCCCCGCCTTCTCCCCTCGCCCCACTCAGCCCCGGTCTCTGTGCGCACAGACCTGCCCTCTTCTCCATCAGTTTCCTTCTGGGAGTCCCAGAGCCCACTGGGGCCTGGAGAGGTTTGAGTTCAAGGTGGAATGAATGGACTGTTTGATGGGGATCTCCCAGGGCAACCTCCAGGCTTGATACAGTTTGAGTGGCTGTGGGCTTCCTTTTTTCCAGATGAATCACTGCTCTGTGTGTCTGACTGCGTGCGCCCCCCCCCACCGCCCCCCGCGACGTGCCCTGCAGTAACGGGAGCGGACTGGATCTGTGCACAGAGCAGCTCCTCCTGTGACTTGCCTTAACTGTGCCAAGTATCCTGCTAGGCATTCCTGTGCACTCCTCTTCCAACCCTTACAGCAACCCATGAGGGCACGCACCATGAAGTGCATTAAACTGAGGCTTTAAAGGTTTACTGGAGTGCTCAAGTTCACACAGTTGACCCCAAAATTCAACCAGGCCCTCTGGCCCCCGCAGCCTCCACTTCTGCCCACAGCACCACCCTGCCTCTTCTGGTGGCTCTTGGGCAACAGTGTCATGGGCATTCGGGCCACGTAGACGGGGGACCTGACGTAGCTGAGGACCCTGCTGTGCCAGGAAGGGGTTAACTGGGATGCCCTCAGCAAGCTCTGGTTTGGTGAGGCCGGTTGCCACAGCAACAGCAAGGCTGGGGGAGGGGGAGGCCAGCACAGCAGGCTCTTCTAAATCACTGGGTGTATAGCCCATATGTTTATTCTGTGGTGAACCCCTTCCAGGGTCCTCTGGGACTGCACGTGGCCACCAGGAGCGGCTGTGCAGGGCAAGGGTGAGGGCAGGGGTTCCCTGAATCGGCAAAGCCAGGACGCCCTGGCCCTGCTGCAGCCCCTCACCCAGGGTGCTCTCACCAGCACACCCTGGGAGCCTTTCCCACCAGGAAGACCCAGGGCTTGTGCTTTCAGCTTCCAGATCCCCAGACTAGGTGGAAACCAGGAAGAACACAGATTTGGGACCAGAAGGAGTTAATCGATCATTCATTTATTCATTCTTTTACCAGATACTTAGTTCTTGCCCATAACAGACCAGTCACTGTGCTAGATGCCGTGACCTGAGTTTCAGCTGGAAGCCAGATGGGCTCCGCAGATGCACTCATGGGCCGGAAGGCCCCACCACATGCTCTCTGTGTCACTTCAGGCAAGTCTCTTTCTTTTTCTGAGCTTGTCTGCAAAATAGGGTCCATTTTGCAAAATGGTGTTGTGTGGATGAGACGATATATTTGAAGCATTTACCAGCACGTAGTAGGACTAAATATGCAGTTATGACATAAAGGCCTGCAGGCCGATCCCCTTTCCCTCCAGCCTCAGGAGGAGCCAGGTGATGATAAGATTCACCAGTGAGGAGCCCCAGACTCTGGACCCTGAGGCAAAATCTCCACACTGACCCAGGTAGAAAGCCAGGTTCTTCCCTCACTGGGCGTGTGACCTGGGCTTCAGTTTGCCCATGTGCGATGCAGAAAGGATCCTCCAACACTTACAGGAGGGAATATACCTGAGCTGACGGGCAGCATCACAGCGAGCGCCTGACCTTTCCGTTCTACCATCTGAGCCACACCCAGGTCAGAGGAGCCCAAGGCTGCTACCGCCAGGCATGATAAGACCCCACTCCTATAAGCGATATCATGAGATATTTGTCTTTCTCTGTCTGACTTACTTCACTCAGTATGACAATCTCTAGGTCCATCCATGTTGCTGCAAATGCATTATTTCATTCTTTTTTAGTGGCTGAGTAATATTCCATTGTATATATGTACCACATCTTCTTTATCCATTCCTCTGTTGATGGACATTTAGGTTGCGTCCATGTCCTGGCTATTGTAAATAGTGCTGCAGTGAACACTGGGGTGTATGATATGTGACTTCTAAAAAAAAGCTACATACAGATGAACTTATCTACAAAACAGAAAGAGTTATAGATGTAGGAAATAAACTTATGGTTACCAGGCGGTAAGGGGGGGGAGGAATAAATTGGAAGATTGGGATTGACATATACACCCTACTATATATAAAATATATAACTAATAAGGGCCTACTGTATAGCACAGGGAACTCTCCTCAATACTCTGTAATGGCCTATATAGGAAAGAAATCTAAAAAAGAGTGGATATATGTGCATGTATAACAGATTCACTTTGCTGTACACCTGAAACTAACACAACATTGTAAATCAACTATTCCCCAATAAAAATTTTAAAAAAAAGACCCCACTCCTGGTCTCACACTCCAGCCTGGATCTTTGCCTACAACGGACCTCAGCAGCTATCTGTTGATTTGATTCAAGCTTGATTTTCTAAGCTTAGCTACCCTAGCCAAGGAGAAACACCCCTCCCAATGCCTGTCCAAGACTCTTCCCTCCCTGTTCCCTAATTAATTTGTTCCCCGTCAGCCCTGAGCTTGACTACGTGACCTCCCCACCCCACCCCACTCCAGGCCTGTTTTCATGGAAGGACCCCTGAAGTCCTCAAGGTCAACCCTGGAGCTACCCTCTGCAGCCTCAGCAAGAGCAGGCCTGGTGGGGGACAGGAAGCTCAGCTGGGCTGATTACAGATAAACCCAAAACCAAACCCATACTTAGGGAATCAGCAAAGAAGAAAAACATTTAAGAATTTTGCATTTTATATTTCAAAAAATACAAAACTTCAAAATAGTCATCATGGGAGAATTGAAAACGTTAAAGGGCTTCCTCACACTTATTTTGTGGCTTAGTATTGATTTCTTTTGTACTGCTCAGGGAGGTGGAGATGGCCTAATCTTCTCGGAGCTTGGTGCCTCTGGAAGTTTTAATCACGGCCTGGGAAATGGAAATGCAGCACACAGTCTGTGGACTCCCCTCAAGTCCATCCCTGGAGACAGAGAGGGAAGACGTCTTTCTCTTGCTTCACTCTGACACCAAAGGAGGTGAGATTAAGCTTGGTAGGAGGTGCTGCTGAGACATCCAGGATTTGCTTCTCTCTCCACTCTTGAATTTTCTTCTCCTCGGCTGGGTGTCAGGGGACATATTTACAACAGGACAGGGCTTACAGAGCGGATCATAGCTGTCATTTGTTGGTGAATTCTTCCTAGAAGTTCGATGGGTTGGGAGGAAGCTGGAATGGGGGCCTGCAAGGTTGGCAGAGGAACTGCAGAGATGAAAAATCTCCAGGTCAGCCTGGCCCCTGAGCGGGAAAATCTTGAACAAAGGCTCAAGCCAAAACGTAAAAGAGAAGGACAGACAGACAGACATGCCTAGCAAACATGTCCTCCTGTGAGGAAGTCGGAAAACACTTGCACAGCAGAAGGAAAGGATGAGGGTGGGGAGAGAGGAGAAGGGAGCCCAGGGAAAGTCTGAGGATTTTTTTTTCTTTCCTTCTTCCTTACTTCCTTTCTTTTTTAACAGATTTTTTTTAAAGAGCATTTTTAGGTTCACAGCAAAATTGAGCAGAAAGTACACAGGGTTCTTATGTGCTCCTGTGCCCACTCACACACAGCCTCCTCCCAACCATCAACATCCCGACCAGAATGGTACACTTGTTACAATCAATGAACCTACACTGACACATCATTATCACCCAAAGTCCACAGTTCACACTAGGGTTCACTCTTATGTTGTACATTCTATGTATTTGGACAAGTATGCACCACTGTAGTATCACACAGGAGAGATTCACTGCTCTGAAAATCCCCTGTGCCCCACCTATCCCTCTCTCCCTCCCAACTAACCCTTGGCAACCACTGATCTTTTTACCATCTCCATAGTTTTGCCTTTTCCAAAATGTCATAGAGCTAAAATCATACAGTAGCCTTTTCAGATTGGCTTCTTTCACTTAGTAATATGCATTTAAGATTCCTCCAGGGCTTCCCTGGTGGCGCAGTGGTTGAGAATCCGCCTGCCAATACAGGAGACACGGGTTCGAGCCCTGGTCCAGGAAGATCCCACATGCCGCGGAGCCACTAAGCCCATGCGCCACAACTACTGAGCCTGCACTCTACAGCCCATGAGCCGCAACTACTGGGCCCACCTGCCACAACTAATGAAGCCCATGAGCTTAGAGCCCGTGCTCTGCAACGAGAAGCCACTGCAGTAAGAAGCCCGCACACCGCAACAAAGAGTAGCCCCCACTCGCCACAACTAGAGAAAAGCCTGAGTGCAGCAACGAAGACCCAACGTGGCCAAAAATTATGTAAATAAATCTATTAAAAAGAAAAAAAAAAAGGTGAATGCAAGAAATCCTACCTTAAAAAAAAAAAAAAAGATTCCTCTGGGTCTTTTCAGGGCTTGAAAGCTCATTTCTTTTTTTAGTGCTGAATGATATTCCATTGTCTGGACGTCCGACAGTTTATTTATCCATTCACCTATTGAAAGACATCTTGGTTGCTTCCAAGTTTTGGCAGTTATGAATAAAGCTGCTATAAGCATCTGTGTGCAGGTTTTTGTGTAGACATAAGTTTCAACTCCTTTGGGTAAATACTAAGGAGCGTGATGGCTGAATCGTGTGGGAAGAGTATGTTTAGTTTTATTAAAAAAACACCAAAGTGGCTGTACCATTTTGATTCCCAACAGCAATGAATGAGAGTTCCTGTTGCTCCACATTCTCACCAGCATTTGGTGGTGTCAGCGTTCTGGATTTGCCAACTGTATGTTTTCTTTAGCGAGGTGTCTGTTTAGGTCTTTGGCCCATTTTTTATAAATCAACTTATTATTGAGTTTTAAGAGTTCTTTGTATATTTTGGAGGCCAGTCCTTCCTGAGATCTGTCTTTTGCAAGTGTTTTCTCATCTGTGGTTTGTCTTCTCATTCTCTTGAACCTTGGCTTTTGAGTTGATGGTTCCGGCCCTTGACTGAGCCGGCTATGGTATAAGGTTAGCCATTTCCACCTAATTCAGGACTCCTCTAGTGGACAGTCTTTGCTCCGTGCACATAGGAGGCTGCTGGCAGAGACCTTATCAGATCTGTACTGTGGTCTGCTGGCCTCTCCCTGACCTGCCCAATCTGGAGTTCTCTCTACTCCTTCCCAGGGGCTGCTCCACACAAACTCCTGGGCACAACTAACTCTGTCTCAGCACCCGCTTCAGACCTAACTGACCTAGCCCTGGGGAGGAAAGAAGTCAGAGTGATGGGACAGATGAGTACTGAGGGGAGTCAGGGAAGGCCCCACTGATAATGTCAGGCTGAAATCTGGAGCCGAGACAGTGCCCGGCAGCCAAGGGGTCCGGAGAAGGGGGCAGCAGGTATAAAGGCTCTTGCCTATGTGACTGAGGCAGGGGTACCTGCCTGAGGAGTGGGAGGAGATGAGGACAAAGGTTCAAAGATTGGGATGGGAGCACATCCTCCAGGCCACAGTCAAAGGTTGGATTTATTCCAGATGCAGTGAGTAGCCATCAGAGGGTTTTCAGCCTAGAAGTGACACGATCTGATTTGCATTTTTTAAATCTCACACTGGCTGCTGGGTGGAGAATGGATTACAAGAGGAGAAGCAGGGAGAGGAGTTGGGCATTTTATTGCTTTGGTTCATGTAAGTATCCCAGCGCAACAACTTCTCCCCTGCAAAGACAATCATGCCGGTCATTTGCACAGAATCCCATGCACACTCACTGCAAACACTCACACACCTCACAGTCACTCACACTCATAAAGACCCACTGACTCTCCTGGACACATGTGAACATGCATGCATCCGTGTTCCCCCATGTGCACAGAGGCACACAGTCTCATGCACACAGGCTCTCCCATACACGGCACCAGCAGATATTTTCATGCAGGTACAAGCACAGGCACTCCCATTTATACACACACGTCCTCACACATGAGATGCTTTCATGCACACACACACACACACACAGGGCTACACAGACACACCATTCCCCATTTTCCAAAGAGAAGCAGGTCTGAGCAGGGGAGGTAGCTGGGGAAAGGTGTTAGGGTTTTTACAAGAGGAGGTGTTAATTGCGAATAGTCACTGGAGAAACAAAATGCCCAAACGAATGCCTGCTTCACCCTAAACTGCACCTGACTGTTGGGTCAGCCAGTTACTAGCCAGACTGCATTAAAGCCTTCATTCATCAGGTTGCCTCAGTCCCCAGTTCTATAGTTCCTCCTCATTCAGGCACTGCCACCCCCCTGCGCACCCACGCCCAGCATCCATCAGCTCTCACGACACTCTTGAGGACTCACAGTGAGGCAGGCCTGGGGCCTGGGACCCTTTGCTGCAGGGCCGCGAAGCTTGCACCTGGACACACCTCCCCTCCAGCTACAAAACACAAAGAAACTATATGGGACTAAAAATAACTGCGGGCCTGCGCAGTTGGGGCAAATTCTGGACCCGAAAGATACAAAAAGACCAAAAAAAAACCCAACTGCCATTTCTGAAGAGCCAGGAGCAAAAATGGGGTGTCAGGAGCAAAAGCAGGGTACTGAGCATGCCCCGTGCACTTAACACCACCTGAGGGGTGAGAAAAACACCTAAGCCACCCCTCCGGCCTGATCCCTGGATACACCCCTACCACTACCCCGTATAAGGAAAAAGCTTGCCCCCCTCAGCTAGCCAGCAAACAAGGGAACCTGTTGTTTGTTCTCGTTCCCCGCTGCTGCAGCAGGGCCCCCCCCCCCTCCCAAAGCCTTGCCTGAATTTCTCTTCTGGCCTCTGGTTAATTTCTATTGATTGGGGAAGGCCAAGACCCGGGGTCGGTATCAACAGGCCATGGGGGGAGGGCGTCTGCCCCTAAATCCCTGGGAAGTGCTACAGCTAGTGGGAGGAGGAGAAATGGGAGATTTCCTTTAGAGCCTCACCTGCTAAGGGGGGTGGAGGGCAGAGGACAGGCTACGAGGAGGTGGGACTCCTCAGAAAGGCCTTTTCAAGGCCCTGGAGGACCTGCCCCACCCCTCCCTTACCGCTGGCTTCTCCCATCACTTCTTCCCTTCTGGCTTGGAGCCCCAGCTCCAGTGACCTGGCAGCAACCAGGAGCTCCTCAAACACACACCTTCAGATCTTTGCACATGCTGCCCCTGCTGCCGCCTGGACCAGCTTCCTTATCCCTCCAGACTTGACTTAGGAGCCACTTTCTCAGGAAAGTCATCTCTGATCGTGCCACCGTGTCGCTCCGATCAGATGTTCCCCCTGCCCCCGTGCTCAGCTCCATCTCAGGGCTCCCTGTGCTGCCCAGCACCCACCGGGTTCTACTTGTCCATCTCCCCTTCAGGGCAGAGAGCATACATGTGCCCAGCACATGAGGTGCTCAATAAATTTTTTTTTTTTTTTGCGGTACGCGGGCCTCTCACTGTTGTGGCCTCTCCCGTTGCAGAGCACAGGCTCCGGAGGCGCAGGCTCAGCGGCCATGGCTCACGGGCCCAGCCGCTCCGCGGCACGAACCCGTGTCCCCTGCATCGGCAGGCGGACTCTCAACCACTGCGCTACCAGGGAAGGCCTCAATAAATATTTCTTAACTAAATGAGTACATGAAGGTTACTCCCAGGTGCCACTGAAACTAGAAAGAAAATGATTTCTGAAAAGGATTCCTTGTTCCCTTTTCTTTCTTTGTTACTCCAGGGGCCACTTGGCAACCACTAAGGCTCCAGTTCACCCCATAGGGTGCCTGAGGCCGTGATTTATCTTCTACTTATTCTGTCTTCAACCAACTCTGGTATGTGTTGCTGGAATAATGTCAGGTCCCCTGAGTTGGGGCAGGAGATAATGGGGGAGATTTGGAAAGCGGGGTGACACGTGGTGGAGAAATTCAAGTTAATAATTCCCTATAACTTACTATGGGGAGGAGGTGGTGCACCTGTGAGAGAGAGAGAGAGAGAGAGAGAGAGAGGGAGTGTGTGTGTGTGTGTGTGTGTGTGTGTGTGTGTGTGTGTGTGGCATCTGTTGGCAGGAGGATAAGGTTGGCATTTGAGGATTGAAAAGAGCAAGAGAAGGTCCCAGGAGGAAGAAGACCTTAAACAATCTAGGTAGGGCTGCAGCAGTTTGCTGATAAAGGAAAGGGCTGGCTGGGCCATCCTCGCCGCCGTGAAGTCTGTGCTGAGCCAGGACAGCGGGCTCAGTGACTCAGGACCTGGGCGGTGCTGGCGGGAATGGATCCTGCTGGTCAAGCAGGATCCTGGTCTTTCTGACCCCAGCAGAATCCTACTTCTCTTCCCAAAGAGCAGAGAAATAGGAAAACTGATAGCTCTCATTTAGTGAGTGTCTACTACAGAGAAGGCAAGTCCATTCTACTGCCACTTCCTGGTCCACAACGTGACAGCCATCACGAATCAATCATGAGGGCACCCATCACCTCTGGGCCAGGACGGGGAGTCAGACTTCTTCTCCACACAGTGCTGCAAGGAGCCATTTCTGATCAGTTGGAACTGGCACGTAAGGTGGACCCTTTTGCCATCACCGGTCTCCTAAGTGCCAAGTACTTAATAAATCTCTCATGCAGTTCTCCTGACAGATCCAGGAGATGAAAATTAACTTTTATTTCCCAGATGAAGAACAAAGACGGGCCAGCCTGGTTGAGGAACTTGACCAGGTTCACACAGATAGTAAAAGTTGGGCTGCAAATTCAGACCCTAGTAGGTCTGTCTCCAAGTTCATGCTCTTGCCACTTTACCAGGCTGCCTGCCTCCCGTGGGCATCGGTGCCACCATGTTGTGGGCATTGGTGGGGGCTCTGTTGCCTCCCAGTCTCCAAAGTTTCTGTATCATTTGAGATTCCAACAGGAAAGAGGTGTTAGCCTCAAACAGGGCAGTTGAGGAGTCTTTCACCCTTTTACCAAGGGTGGGCAGTGCCAAGGGCAACCACAAAGAACAGTGAAGACCCTGATGGGACAGGGAGGGAGCTGACCGGAAGCTGGAGAGAGTCATAGCTGCAAAGGGAAGTAGAAAGGGGAGCAAATACCCCAGCCTCTGTCCTCTCACCCCCCAAACAGTCCCACTGGACAAATCCAATCGCAAGCAGAAGGCGTGAGACTTCAGCTGATGTGGCCCCCACACCGGTCAGCCTCCTGGACTTCAGAGTCGGAGCGGGAGTCCGGGGGGAGGCTAGAAGGATGGAGCTCTCGATGAGCAAACTGAGAAAATCACCCATGTTCTTGCGCCGTTTGGGGGCCGAGGGTGGGACTTTCCCTTCCTGGGAAGTTTTTATGGGCTAATAGTGTTAAGTCCCAGTCCAAGGGCAGGAGAAGACCGATGTCTCCACTCAGGTGGTCAGGCAGAGAGAGAAAATTCTCCCTTCCTCCACCTTTTGGTTCTATTTGGGCCCTCAACTGATTGGATGAAGCCCACCCACATTGGGAAGGACAGTCTGCTTTATTCAGTCTATAGATTCGGATGCTAAGCTTATCCAGAAACAGCCTCACAGAAATACAAATATCGGGGCATCGTGTGGCCCGGTCAGGTTGACACATAAAATTAACCATCATCACACCGTGGATGGCAGAGGGGTGACGCCAGCAAAGGCATCCTAAGCAGACTGCCCTGCGGTGTGACCCTGGCAACGATGCTGACTACCTAGCAGCCCTTAGATCTGCCTGAGCTGCATCTCCAGCCTTCCTGCTGATGCTGTGAGCATCCCCAAATCCTCCCAACAAATCTTTCCTCTGCTTAAAAGTGTCAGAGTCCACTTCAGTTTGTTCCCAATAAGAACCCTGATTGGCACAAGGGCCAGGGCAGAGTGATGATGTATATAGTGGTGAGTGGTCCCCTGGCAGGTGCACCAGGAATGCATCAGACAAAGATGCATCTAAGGACGTCATCTAAGGATGTCAGGGAGGCTCCCAGGTCCTCAGAGGCTCCCAGTTCCATCTAAGGACGTCAGGGATGTCCTCAGAGGCTCCCAGTTCCCCTTGTGAACCTGGTGGCTCCGCCATTCATAAAATTAGGCAAGCTTGCTCTGAGGTCATTCCTGTTTTCAGCTGAGCTGCCTCCGGGACACCCCAGGGGAGTGAATCCTACTGTGTGTGTCCCATTCCCAGACATGGTTTGCTCTTGGAGGCTGAAGACGGACAGACTGCCCCGGCCCCAAGACAAGACCCTGCCACAACCCACGTGTGGCTGCCCTGAAGTTGACGGTCCTGCAACAGACACCTCTCCCTGGAGGAATCCTCGAAGGGAAGGGCCCCACCTGCCCGCTGGGCAGGCACCCCAGTCCCTCAGCAGCCACCCTCTGCCAGAGGCCTGCAGCTGAGGTGTGTTTATCTTGACTGAACTGCCTTGGGAAGTAGTCAGCTGCGTGACCGCCTCCATCCCCACCCAGGATTCGAGTGTCTCTCCGGATGTTCCATATTTGCTCAGGGAATTAGAAGAAAAGCAAAGTGGAAACCACACCTGAGGTAACTGGGCCACAGAGCGGGCAGGAGGGCCAGGGGCAGGGCAGCCTGAGGACTGGCCAGAGGGACCAAGTGGGGTCCGGAGACCCAGGGGGCTCTGGCCTCTCCCTCTGCACCCGGGGCTCCGGCCCGCGAGGCTTGCACACACGTCAGCACCAGGGTCTGACCGGCCAGCAGGACTGATGCCCTGCGCTCAGGGCCCAGGGTCCGTGGGGTCAGCAGGCTGCAATGAGAGCAGTGCGGGCACATTCCCTGCCCTCAGGAGGCCTCGCCTCGGGCTTGTGGGGGACACAGCGGGCTAGGTGCTCTGGTGGGAAACTGCAGGGAGGCACCAGCATGTCGCAGCGGCGCCTTGAACCAGCTCCTCTCCCCGAGACCCCAACCCTCCTCCTCTTCCTCCAGCCCCGTGGGTCCTGAGGACAAGCTGGGCTCCCCAATGTCTCCCCTCACCTTCTCCATCTGCCCTCACCACTGGAGGCAGATCCCAGGAGGTGGTCTGGGGAGACCGAGATGCCTCCTCCCTGCCCTCTCACTGCCCCAGACACACTGTTTGCCTCTGCCCGGCGGTGTCACCGTCCAACCCAGCAGCCCCCAAGCTCGTGGGGAATGGCCCCTTCCCAGGTCAACAGGGAAGCCCCCTCTCCCGGGACAGAGAGAAGCCCAGCCCCCATGGAGTCCTGCACCAAGCACAGTCTTTGCTGAGGAAGCAGAGAACAAGGGCCCCGCCCACATAGGAGAGCAAGGATTGGGGGCCACCGCCCCAGGGACCTCATCAGGCCTGAGCCCGTCTGTGTCTGGGCCACCTGTCGGCACCACCAGCCTGTGCCTTGTCTGAGGCAGCTGACAAAGTGGGAGCCTAGGGCAGGGCATGCACCTCTGCCCACCCTGCTCCCCTCACTCTCTCCCCAACCTCTGCAAGCTGCCCACTCGGAACTCGGCTCCTGTCATGCCCCAGGCTGCCCAGGACAAAGGGGGGTCTAAGCATTTTTGAGCTTCTCTCTCCCCTGGCTCCATAGGTCAGAAGGGAGGGATTGAGTAGGTGGGGGCAGGATCGGGGGGTGGGGGGACGAGTGCTGGAAAATCAGCCTTTCATCTTCGCTTCGTAAAGCAAACCCCCCTCAGCCCAAAGCTGGCTGGCATTGGCATGCGCCATAAATCTCCTGGATGCTGCAGCTGTGACTGGATTATTTATAGCTCCAGTGTTACATTTCTAACACGAAAATATCACACAAAGGGAAAGGTAATGAAATCTCACCTCTCCCGCATGTCCCTCTCTCCAAACTGCAGGGCTTTCCAGAAGCCCCTGTGGCTGAAGGAGGGGTGAGAGAGGCCCCCCACCCTGCCTGCCTCCCTCCCTCCTCCTGTCAATCACACACACATCTCTTCTCACCCCTGCGTTCCCTCTCACACACACTCTCTCCCGTTTCTTTCCCTCTCACACATGCATTTCCTCACAGATGCACAGACGATCCTGTTCTCTCTCTCTCCCTCTCAGCTTCCCCTGCCCGAGCCCTTCCTACCCCCCAGAAACACACACGCATCCTTGCCCTTTTCCTTCCACCATTGCCGTCTCCCTGCGTGACTCACCTCCTTCGCTCGCGTGTTTGCTGTTTTGCTTTGTCAGTGAAGACACCGGCACATTAATTACCAGGCCTGTCCTCTGCAAGGCACCTCAGCTCCTTGTCAATAGCGGGTGGAAGTGTCAGCTTCCATTCATCTCGCTCTGCCTTTAAAACCCCTGTGGGCCTTGCCTCCACGGGGGATCCATGCTGTGGCACACGGCAGTGCGGACGCGCACCCCTGGGCTTGACACCTACAAACACATTGAAAACAGGGGCCACAGAACATACCTGTCGCCCTGCGGGAGGGAATATCAAAGGATGTGCTCTGGGAGTCGGATGCCGGCCCAGGTGCGAGGACCAGGAGATCCTCCCGGTGCTCCTGTGTGACTGTCTTGGTGTGTTATGGAGGATCAGCCTTACGCTACCCCACAGGCACAAATTGGAATCTCTGAGCCCTGTGCAGGCTCCCGTGGAGAGCCAAGACCCAGCCCCTTCCCTGCCTGGCCCCCTCGGCCTCAGTGGCCCGGGCCCACAGAAGAATAATCAGAAAGAGGGACCGCAGCCCAGCCTGACATGGCCCGTGATCCCTTCCATCCAGACAGCCACAGTGGCTGGGATTCTGTGTGAGTGTGAGAGTGTGTGTGTGTGTGTGTGTGTGTGTGTGTGTGTGTGTGTGTGTGTGGTGTGTACTCGCATACTTCTTGTGCTGGGATGAGGGGAAATCACAGACAAGGACAGTTCACCCTGGGCTAGGGGCCAAGGGAAGGGTCTGGGGACAGAAACCCTGCAACTCACCATCAGGGTGGCATTTCCTGGAAAGCTCTGTCCTTTTTTATATTAAAAATACTCCTGGCAAAAAAAAAAAAAAAAAAACCTCCTGGATTTTGCCATTATATCTGTCATCATCACAGTATAAAAATGTATTAAATTAATTATAATTAAATACTTAATTTTTTTCTGAAATCTTTGCTTAAATATTACCTTCTTGGAAGTTAAGTCTCAAAAACCCTCTGGCTCATCCCAGAGCCTCTGAGGACTCACACACCCCAGTTAAAGATCTAGGGAACCAGTCTATGGGATAAGGATATGGGGTATGAAACTATAGTGTAAGCATAAGAACGGGGACTCTTGGACTTACTTACATTCTGGCTCTGCCAATTATTAGCTGTGTGACCTCAGTTAAATCACTTAACCCCTCTGTGCTTTAGAACCTTGACCTGTAAAATAGGAATGATAATAGCACTTATCACACAGGGCTTTTATGAGGATTAAATGCATTAATGCATATAAAGTGCTCAGAACAGTGGCTAGCACAATATAGATGTTTGCAGTTGTTTTTCTGTAGCAGACCAACATGAAGCCACTGGATCAACCGCAGGGACTGAAATTAGAGTCTGATTTCAGACTGAAATCACTCCTGCCTCTCTCCTAGGATGTGCTTCTGGCCCCAGGCCCATGCCTCACCTCCAGCTGCAGGCTTCTAATCGCGCATTCTATCTGCAACGCAGTCAGTCAGAAACATTCTCCTCTATTCCAGGCACTGTTCCTGGACTGGGCATTCAGTATCACACGAGCCCTTCTGGAGGTGGAGGTGGAAACATGCCAATAGCATCTGAACCGCCATCAGAACCGAAGACCCAAAGATGAGTAGTTGTCATCCTTTTTTTCAAAGAGTCCCTGCCTCGCTGCAGGGAGCCAGCGGTAGAGAGAGAAAAGATTGAGGGCACTCAGTGTGGTTATGACATTGTCACACGGCCTGGAACACCCTAGCCTCACATATATATCAGATCTCTTCTTTGACGTCACCTCCGCTGCAGGGCCTTCCAGAACCAACTGTGTGAAACAACAACACTCTCCCCATCCTGTCAATCACTCTCCCCCTCCCTACTTTATCCATCTGAATAGCATATGACATATGCTGACATATTTTGACGTATTTATTTGTTGTTGGTGTTCCCCACTAGAATGCAAGCTTCCTGGGGACAGGCCCTTTGGTTTGCTTTCTCCTGAACGCCCTGTGCTTGCAGAGACTGCGGCAGAGAGCACGTGCTCCATGCGTGTCTGCTAAATAAAGGAACTGTGGGCAAATCACTCTTTAATGTCTTGACTTTCCCTTCAGTGAAACAGGTGAGGAAGCCCCATTCTCACTTGCCACGTGGGGAAACTCTAAATTGAAAAGAGAGAATACAGGGCTTCCCTGGTGGCGCAGTGGTTGAGAGTCTGCCTGCCGATGCAGGGGATGCGGGTTCGTGCCCCGGTCCGGGAAGATCCCACATCCCACATGCCGCAGAGCGGCTGAGCCCGTGAGCCATGGACGCTGAGTCTGTGCGTCCGGAGCCTGTGCTCCGAAACGGGAGAGGCCACAACAGTGAGAGGCCTGTGTCCCAGAAAAAAAAAAAAAAAAGATATTACATGATAATCAGACATGCTTTTGACTCATCCAAAGGGAGATGCAAATAAATTCAGCTGAGACCAAATCCGTGCATGGCTTTGCATTCCCTGCTGTTTAAGCGATGAGGGGCTACTGTCACAAACAGCCCAGGTGTGCCCACTCCACAAGTTCTGCCCTACAGTTGATCTATCTGGTCCTGGAAATTGTGAGCATGGGCTCACATATTCAAGTGGGTGACAGCCTGGGGGCACATAGCTAGCGTGGGATTGTGTGCTTTTGCTATTCAAGAGGTCTTACCTGTGAGTGCTTATGGGGCTGCAGACTCAATCAGGCTGTGTGTGCAAGGTCTGGACCTAAGGAATAACTGGAGATGGCCATATAGGAGTCTGGGTCCTGAACCACTGAGCCAAGTGAGAGGTCTAGGAGGTGGCAGGTCAAGGACTGAGCCAAGCTATTTCAGGGCCAAGCAAGAACAGGTTAAAAGAGATGAGGGTGCCTGGTGGTCGTGGCCAGGGCAGGCACGGAAGAGGGCAGGGGGCAGGGAGATGGGGAAGGCCTCCCATCCGTGTATTTTGACTCTCTGCAGCACCAATAAAATGTCCTCCCTTGACCTCTGTGCTCCCAGTTATCAAGGCACTGGATGGCACACTCAGAGAGAGAAATTTGCTTTGGGCCAAGTTTTCTTCCAACAGAGCCCAGAGAAGGGCTGGAGGCCTGGCCAAAATTACAGTATCAGGGAACTCTACCGTCAGACCCAGAATGGTCTCATTCCTAAGTCATGCTTTCCTGCCACCTTAGAGCACCTCCTAGCACTCATGTATTCTGCACAGGGTTGTTTTTTCATCTTAAACCAGTGGACAAATAAGACCTGGGATTTTCCCTTCCCTGATCAGTGAACTCCTATTCACTCATCAAAACCCAAGCCAAATTGCCCAAGCTAAAGCAGTTGCCCCTCTGTTACCAAGTTTTGTGTTTCTGGAACCCTTCCCCGTAGCTTGTAAGCACACCAACAAGGACTTTGGCTTATTTATGACCACATTCTGAATGCTGAATAAGTGATAATTGACCAGATGACCCAACAAAGCAAGGACAATCCATGCTTCCTGACTCTGAGAGCCTGATTACATCTCTCATTCCTCCCCCCATAAGCCAGGCATCTGCTCAGCTGAGGGGACAGGACGTTCCTGTTTGGCAGGGACAGTTCCAGGTTTTGATGACCTGCCTCAACCAGACTGGTATCTATTCCAAGTTATTGTTTGTGCATACTCGGGGGGGGGGGGTGCTGAGGGAAATGGTTACATAAGCAAGCGAGACCGCATCCGCCTGCAGCAGCCCTTCCTCCTGGTGCCACGGACCCCTGGCTCGCTTTAGGCGAAGGTTCCTCATGTTTTCCCCCAGCCTCCAATCTCCCTGCAACCACCTGGGCAGAATGGAAATGAGAACTCCTGAAAATGGCCAGGAGCTCCTCCCCTTTGGGGGAACCTGGGGTGGAATCAACTGGGAGAATGTCACTGCTCTTGTCTGACGGTGTGAGCCCAGGGGCCTTGCACTCTGGAAGGGCAGTGGGTGTGTTCCACCCTGGGCGATGCAAGCTTCTGCTGCTTCCTCAGCAGCCCAGGCAAAGCCAGTTTCTTGATCCCCCCCGCAAGGCACCAGTAAAGCATCTTGACCCATCTGCAGCTTCTCCCCTGTAGCTTAGAGGTCTCAGGGCTCTGGGACAAAATTCACTTTACCAGCATCCTAACTGCCCAGCTTGTGACTCCCACAGCCACCTTCACTGCTCCTCAATTAGGAAGGTAATAGCATCAATGCGTCAGAATTGACAACTATAGACGACTTCACAGTTTACAATAATCAATCGTCTCATTTGACCCCCTTTATAACTCTTCAAAGGAGGCACTATTCTTACTTGACAGAAAGAAATTCAAGGCTCAGAGTGACTTTTCCAAGATCACTAGTACAGAAGAAACATGAAACCCTTCTGTCTAATCCCAAAGCCTGAATGAACTCTTTCCAAATACCGTCCCCCCCATCTGTGTATTTCATGGGCTTTTCTGGGGGAAGCCCCGGCTGAGGAAAGAAACATACAACCTTAATCCCCTAGAGCTGCAGGGACAAAGCAAAAACTCTAAAAAAGGGCAAGACACAAATCTCAAACTCCACTCTCAGCCCATATCTTTCCTTCCTCCTTCCCTGAGCCTTTAACCAGAGTGGCTGCAGAATGAGAACCCACAGCCCCTGACCTCCCAAGGAGACTCTAGGAGGCTGGCCTGAAACCCACATCCCCGAGGCCGAGGTGACAAGGGGCTGGAAGTATGGGGGAGGACTCAGATTGTGCCTGATTAAGAGCACGGGCCTGCAGCAGAGTCCCTGCATTCAAGTTTCACCTCCACTTCTGTCTAGTGGGGGGGTCATATTCCCTTAACCTCCCCGTGCCTCCGTTTCCAACACTGTAAAAAGAGGAGACAATAGTAGCTCTCTCGTGGGTGCTGTGAGGATAAAGTGAGATCATGCCCAGAGAGCACTTGCTGCAGGCCAGCCGCATCCCTAGCGCTGCAGATGCGGGGCCCAGAGATGCAAGGAGTGGATGGGAGACGGGTTTCCGCTGAGCACTGCTGCTCCGCGACCTTCAGCCAGCGCCTTAAAGCTCTCTGGCTCAAAGGCTCATCTCTCGGATGGAAGATGCTTTGCAGCACTGCCTTAAGGCTTGCAAGTCAAGTAAGGAAAATGCCTTGCACATGTAAAGTGCTCAGAATCCACCAATCCTTTCTTTCTCTCTCCTGGAATGTGAAATTTCCTCCAGAAAACATATAACCTCAGGCTTTGGTTTATCATCGAGAGGGATATATAGCTTCGTATGTGCCACACCAGACACAGTAATAAATGTCCCTTTCCTTGAGGAGGTGAAAGGGGGATAAGCTGGATGGGTGCTGGGTAGTGTGGGGAGAGAAAGAGCTGAGCAGGAAAGTGGACAGTGGCGGGCAGGCAGGGGATGCAGAGGTGCCTTCTGGCTTGATCAGGGGGTGCTCAGGGGAGGCGCACCCAGGAGGTTGGGGGCCAGTCCTCATGCCTCACTCAGGGAAAAGGGAGGAGCCAGAGCAAAGCCCACAGGGCTCTGATCCACCAGCCTCTTGTTTGCTGCTGACATTAGGGAAATGACCTGCCCGCTTTCTGGGCCTGTTAGCTCTCAGCAAAACGAAGTGCTCCAAAAGGTCCTCCCACCTGGAATTTTCTGGGATGCCCGGTATCAGCCCCTTTCTTTGGGACATTCACTGGGGGTGCTAAGGAGGCCTGGTCTTCCTGCTTGTCCGAGGCCTTCTGCCTGCCTCCTCTGTCTCCCACCATCTCACCCTCCTACCCTCTCCTGCTCAGACACACAGGATTTATTTTTGTCCAGGGATTATAAGCAAGGATCTGGAAGAGCCAGTGTGCAGAAGGTCCAGCACTTGCTCGCTCCTCCCCCACAGCGGGAAGGGGAGGAGCTTGGGGCAGGGAGACCAGCCGCAGGTGTGGAGTGAAGGGCAGCAGGCCTGGGCACTAACGCAGCCCAGCCGTCCTTGGCCAGCTGGAGGACTGGACGAGGGCCCGTGCTGGCCCTGGCTGCTCTGGTCGGGAGGACAGGGTGAGCCTGTGGCAGGGGTGGAGTGGAAACTTCTGGGTTTTCCTGACATCACCTCTCCAGGAGGGGCTGATTGGCCCAGGGCTTCCCTCTCCCCTGGGGAAGGCTCTGAGCAGAGTGGCCCAATGCCCTGTATTGCAGGTCAGGCCTCTGTCCCGCTCTGGCACAGGGGAAGGGGCAGGCGAGGCCAGGTTACCGAACAGGCGGAGTAAGCGTGTGCTTAGGGCACTGGCAGTAAAAGGGCATCAACAAAGCGTTTTGGTGTGGTTTGTTTTTTTTAAGAGCTAATTCTTAGTATTTCAAAAATAGCAAGGAAGTAGTCGTCCTGGGAAAAATCAGAACTTTGTTGGACTTCGTCACACCGATTTAAGGTTTAGGGTGGTTTTTATTTTGAATTTGTATGTGAGTGGGTGGGGGGAGGTGCATCTTAACCTCTCAGCTCTGAGGGAGGCTAAAGGTCTTAATCCAGCTCAGGGTAAATCAAGGATCAGAAGGGGGGAGGGGACAGGACAATGGGGTGTTGAGGAGGAGGGAACACGTGACCTCAGCCCACAGCTATATCCCCTGGACGGGGAGGCCTTCCGGAGGGAAGGGGCACTGCCCTATTACACAGGGAAAGCTGCTCTCCCTGGAGAGGATCTGGGGAAACTAGGGTGTGAGACAGTTGCGGAGCGAGGGGTAGGATTGCTCAGGGCCCCAGAACAAGGCCCGACAGCCTGGAATTCCCAGCTCTGGGCCAGGGCTTGGATTTGTTCTACCTTTGCTCACTCTGGAGATGAAGTGGCCAAAGATGGTGGCCCGTTTGGAGGGGGAGCTGGCAGCCCATTTCCTGGAAGACGGTTCCAAGGATGGCACTCAGCCCTCTACGTCCCCTACAGGGTAGTGCACGGACATGGTGCCTTTTCTCCCATCGTCTCCTGGAGTAGGACCATGTTATTCCCAGCCCAACTGCCTTCTGGGCCCAAGCAGGCACCCACCAGCAAACATCTGCTAAGCACCTACTACGTACCAGGCACTCTCTGCCCATTACCTCATTTAACCCTCCTGTCATGTGGTCACCCTATCCGCAGTCTGCAGACGGGGAAACAGGCTCAGAGATGTCCAGAGCCTTCTGGAGAGCACACAGCTGGCTAGTAGCAGGGTAAGGACACAAATCCAGTGGTCTGACTCTGTCGGGCATGCTCCACTTAATACCACAGGTCTCACCCCAGCTCCAGGCCTCCGAAGGGACAGAGCCCCATGCAGCCTCCCTCATCCCTCTCTGGGCCCATCACATCCAGGGCCAGGTGCCAATGTGGGCCCTGCCACGTTCATTATGGGCTAGGAGACAAACACCTCAGGCCCTAGAACCTGAACAGGCTACATAACTTGCAGGGCTCAAGCCAAAATGAAAATGTAGGGCTCCTTGTTCAAAATTATGAAGAATTTCAAGATGACAAAAGCAAAGCATTAAACTATCCCTTTCGAACAAGGTGCTCAGTGTTACTGCACAGGTCCACACCCATAAGCCCGTCCTGCCGAGAACCCACACGATCCGCCAAACAAACTTCTTCCTTTACCGGGAGATCCCATCTCCAAGTCAGGTGGGTTGGATTTCACAGTCCCCAAGAGGACAGACCTTGGGAAGTAAATTGCCCACCAGGGGCTTCCCCGGTGGCGCAGTGGTTAAGAATCCGCCTGCCAATGCAGGGGACAGGGGTTCAAGCCCTGGTCCGGGAAAATCCCACATGCCGCAGAGCAACTAAGCCCGTGCGCCACAGCTACTGAGCCTGTGCTCTATAGCCCACGAGCCACAACTACTGAGCCCACCTGCCACAACAAATGAAGCCCACGAGCCTAGAGCCCGTGCTCCACAACAAGAGAAGCCACTGCAATGAGAAGCCCACGCACCTCAAGGAAGAGTAGCCCCTGCTCGTTGCAACTAGAGAAAGTCCACACGCAGCAACGAAGACCCAATGCAGCCAAAAATAATAAATAAATAACAAAATGTCCCACCAGCCTGGATGCCCTGCCACCAGTCCTCAGGTGCTCAGGATACTACACTCTCATCTTCCAAGTCACATCTGCATGTAACTTGGGATCTGCCAAACTCAGCCCATAGCGTGCTGTCTTAGGTGGGGTGCAGCTTGTGGGCCCGCGGATATCTAACAGTGCAGGTTACGCGCAAACTCTCCACTTTCCTTTTCTGACTAATTCATCCTAGCACCTCCTCCTTCACTCCGTCCTTAATCCCTGCTGGAGACGCCCTCTGCCCAACAGTTAGTAACCATCTAGGTACTCTGATGAGGCTCTAGGGATAATAATAATTTCATTCTAGAACAGTACCTGGCCCCTGCTCCATCAATGTGTGTAGAAGTGGCGGAGGTAGCTTCTGTATAACAAGTGTCACCCAGGTGCCTGGCATTGCTATGGGCATGCCCACTCACGCACATGATCTCATTTCATCCTCCCCACGGCCCAGCAGGTGGGCATCACTGCCCCTTTGGCCTGGGAAGAGACGAAGGCTCTGAGAGGAACGTGCAGAAGGTCCCATGGCGATGCAGTGGAGTGAAGAGACTGGGATCTGGTCCCAAGGGCTGCTTCAACTCCAGCACAAGCTGCTCTTACACCTGCCTGCAAGGTGCCGTCTGACCCAGGAGAGGGCCCATAAATAGATAAACACTGTACAAAAGGGCCAAGGACTCCGCAGATCCCTCCATCAGCCTGTGCTAGCTTCCTCCCTCCACTCCCAGCATGAGAAGCACCCAAATCTGTCCCAGGCAAGTCCCTCCACCTGTGCTTTCTGTTCGCCAAGCCCTGCTCAAGTGTTTTATGGGCATTTACACATTTGATCCACCCAGTAGCACTAAGAAATGGGTACAATTCTCATGCCCTTTTTTTGGCAGGGAAACTAAGGGACAGGAGGACAAAGCAAATGAGTGGAGGCGCTGGGATTTAAACCCAGGAGGTCTGCTCTTAGGTCTGGTCTTGACGACTACACACCCCTGGGGGCACCCTGCCTGGACTCAAGTCCTGGCACATGGGCAGCACCCCATGTTAGCTGTGCAACGTTGGGCAAGCTACTTACCGTTTCTGTGTCAGGGCCGTTCATCTGTAAAATGAGGATAATAAGAGCACCTACTGCATAGGCTGTTGTGTGGACCAGGTGGGGTAGCAAATGCAAAGCGCTGAGAACGGTGCCCCGCACACAGCAGGCACTTAAATGACAGCTATTATTAATCCGACTTTCCAGTGCCCTATGCTGCCTCTCCTGCTGTCTCCTCCCCTCCTGGAGCCTGTCATTCATTCATACCGATCCCCCTCCTGGTATATTCAACCTCTCCTTCTAGTTCTTTCCCTATAAACATGCTTATGTCTCCCTCAACTTGGATCAGAGAGACTCCCGCCCCCCCGCCCCCTCGCTGCCAGGTTCACTCCTTCCCTTCGGAGCCAAGACCCTGGGACAAGCTGGGCCTTTTGCTGTCCCCTTAGTACACTGCGTCCTAGCCTCTGTCCCCTCCACTCTCTACACACCTCTCTGGCCAGGGTCTCCAGGCACCTCCCTGCTGCTAAATTCAACGGACACCTTTTGGGCCTTATCTTCCTCCGTCTCAGCCCAGTGCCTGACGCTACTGACGACCCCATCCGGCGGCATCTGCTTTGGCAGGCAGGATGCCACTTGCTGTGATTGTCCTCCCTTCTCTGCTGCTGCCCTTCTCCTCCCGGGCTCCTCCTCTCCAGCCCTGGAAGGTGAGTGCTCCCAGCATTGCATCCTCTTCTCATTTTCTGCCCACTTTCCCTCAGGGACCTCACCTAAACTCACACCTCTGACTACCACCCACAAGGCAGACAGCACCTCTCAGTTCCTGCCCAGACCTGTCTGCACAGCCCGGGCCTGCAGGTCCACCCTGAGCTGGCCCGTGGCACCTCAGACCAGCGCCCCAAACTGACCAGACCTCTTCCCCTACCCCTGCGCCCCGTGCTGCATTCCCTGGGCACCTGAGCTGAGGATGAGCCTGCCTCCTTCCTTCCTCTGCCTCACCCTCAGGCACCTGCCAGCTCTCCTCCTTACAGCTCTCGGATGCCCCCACCCACTCCCCGCCAGCCATCACAGGCCCTCCTGAACTGGCTTCATCACCTCTTGCCTGGATCACTGCAGCCGCCTCCTAGCTGGTTTCCCATGCTTGCTTCTCCTGCCGGATCATCTAGTCCTCGCGCTGCGGCCAGAAAGACATTTCCAAAAGGCACATCGGACGGTGTCCCTCTGCTCACACATCCTTCAGTGGCCCTGCGTGATTAATGCCAAGACCCTCAGCTTCGCTCACGAGGTCCTGCTTGCTGGCCCTGCCTCACCTCTCCCCACATTCCAGACCAACCAAGCTAAGTCTTCGTCCTTCTCTGGCAGAAACTTACTCTCCTGCCCCCTAGCCCCTTTCTCCCCTCTCTCTCCTTCCCTCACAGGCCCCACTTTCTGGAAGGGGTCTTCCCCAGTGATCCAGATCTGTGCTCCTGGGGCCCCGTGGTCACAGCACCTAGCCATCCCCTCCCCCTCCCAGCACTGAGCGTGTGTATGTGTGTGTGTTGGGGGGCGGGTGTCAGTGATGGGCGGGGCCTGAGCCAAGCACGAACAAGGGTAGGAACAAGTAACCAACGTGCACTGGGAGCCGACCAGACTGGGTTGTGCTGACACTGACACGAACTATCTGTTTTAATTCTTCCAACAACCTGGTGAGGGGTGTTCCCATCGACAGGGAGGGCACTGAGGCCCTGAGACATCAAGCAACTTGCCCAAAGCTAACAGCAGAGCCAGGAGTGGAACCCAGATGTCAACGGATCAATGGTTGTGGGGTGAACCCAAGTCTTCAGTGAAGCGTGGACCTTTGATAAGTGTAGAAGGAGAAGCAGGGGGCGAGAGGAGGACGAAGGCGAGGGGAGCAAGACGGTAGAGCGGAAGCGGCAGCCTGGCTGTGTGCCCTCCCATGGCCTGGGCTCCAGGCCCCTCTGGCAACCTCTGCCGTCCGGAGGGAACAGGAACCCTGCTGCAGTCACTTCGCCTCCGTGGGGAGGAGAGAGATCCCTGGGAAGAAACCACTGGCAGGTGCGACAGGAGATGAAGGGATAAGGAGGCCGCAGGCTCTGACTCAGCTGGTTCCCAGGGAAAAGGGCTTGACCTGGCCCATGCGGGATTAAGAAAAGGAGGCACAGGCTCTCGGAGGCCCTCCCCACCCTGGCCCCTGCCCCCGCCACCTGCTGACCCCTTCTGCCCCTGTTGGGGAAGGGTGGGTTGAGGACGGTAGGAGTGGGTTAAGGCATCCTACCTCCCCCTGCCCCAGTTGTGGTACTCAGTCACCGAGGAGACATGAAGGCCCTTCTGGGGCAGGAAGCAGCCTGGAGCTGAGAAGCCACCTCTGGGCAGATGGATTGGTCAGTATTTTAAGCCCAGGTGAGATGGAGGACCTCACAGCAGCTCCTCGTCTGGCCCCCCTGCTCCCTGGGAAGCTCAGCCGCCGTTCTCTCCCCCTCCCCTAAAATGGTCCTAATTCCAGAAGGCTCCCAGGCTCCCTCTCCAAGTCCCTGGGTCCCCTTGCCCCACTGGAGTGGGCCTGTTGGCAACTTCCCGAGTCAAGAATCAGTTGCCTACAGCTCCAGGCAAACGGGGGTGGGGGTGGGGATTTGTAGGAGGTGGTCACGTGACCGTCTGGGCGGAGACCCAGGGGCTCAGAGTTAATTCCTCCGTGTTCACATGGCCCAGCATTCCAGAGCTACCTGTCCCCCGGTGCTGGCCGCCAGCGTTGCCCCCGGCACCCTCAGCAACCCAAACCTGTTCTCAGAGGCAGCTGGACCTCCTCGAGCTGTGGTTTCTGAACCACTGCCCATGGCTCTGGATTTCACATGCTGGCTCCTCCTTGCAACAAAACCCAGGCCTCCCTGGAAGGGTTTGCACTGGTGGAGAGTGAAGTGTTGGGGTGTGGGCCTGGGGAGCGTGTGAACGATCTTCCCCTGTGAGAGAGGGAGTGAGGCCAAGCTGGGGGGGGGGGGGAAGTTACTCACTGCTCTGTGACTTGGTTGCCTTGTCTGTAAAATGGGAGTAATGACAGTACCTACTATGGGTATTTTCCTGTCAAAGGAGAATAATGGCAACGAGCAGCCTCCAAACCTTGCCATAATAAAGGAACAACAGTATATGACCATGCCTAGCCCAGAGGGTCCAGAGGTTACGTTCAATAACATTTCTCCCTCGCTCTTTTCTTTTAGCCACAGTTTCCCGGTCTGTCACCTAAGAGACCTGAGGAAGCAGTTCTGCCAGCTTCACCAAGCTGCTGTGGGGGATGGGAAAGGGAGAAGAATGTGGCAGTAGGGGAAAGCGCTGGACACTGCAGGGAATACCTGGTGTCCATGGCCACTGCCCCATCCCCATCCCTTCCAGAGAACACCCCCCAGCCACAATGGGGCTGGCTTAGGAAGCCCAACGCTAGCACCACAGCGATGTAGGTAGGTATAAGTGCACCGGCGTGGGCCAAGGGCACACACACACACACCTTGTCCAGGAGCCAAAGAAAAGTAATAGCTAATCCCTGGCTGTGGAGGTAGAGGACACCCCAGACCCAGACTGGGGCTCTGACCAAGTCTAGTTCCTTGCCCTGGACCTTCCTTCCTGTCTGGCTTATTCTAAGATCTACGCCCAGGAGATATATATTATAAATCTAAGCTTCTTTGTGCATCTAATGCTGCTGAAAATATACACAAAATAACTACCAGCAGTGCTTCCCTCAGCGGAGGGGAACTGAAGACCTGGAAGGAAGGAGACTGACTGACTTTTCACCGAGTATCTTTTCATGCTGTTTGATTTTCTTTTTTGCCATGTATATGTAATACCTTTTTAAAAATTAAGATACTCTACCCCTGGGATGGAGAAATAGTGGAAGGCTTTGCTTGCCATGCTGAGGAATTTGGACTTTATCCTGTAGGCAACAGAGAGCCAAGGGAGGTTTCTAAGCAAGGAGATGACATGTTCAGATGTGTAAAAGAATTGCCTGCTACAGAGCCCTGGCCTGGAATGCGTGGAGACTGGAGCCCACGAGAGACCAGTTGGGAGGTTGCGACACTGCTCTCGAGTCTAGCCTGAAGTGCGGACCCACCAATCATGGGTCCACAATGTGGTACCCACAGGAGGTAAGCTTTTGTGGCTCATTCTTAAGTTTAGGGGTAGGAGGCAGCTTGAGGGAGACTCCAGAACAGTCTTGCTCCAGAATCCCTGATTGGAAATATGGCTTGGACAGCACCATGGTGTGTTCCGAGCACACCAAGCCTAGAAAATGCCCTCTCCCAGGGGCTTCCCAACAGCGCCCCCCCCCGCCCCCCGGGGACAGCCTCACTAACTGGCACTGGCCAGCCTCACATGGAGACTCTGGGAGATGGGGAGGGCTGAGGGACAGGCTCAAGCTCTGAGCCTGGGTTTCCTGGGCCCTGTGGGTCAGAAATTAGAGGCCCCCTGCGTGGAGCAATATAGGAGTCCTGGCTCTAGGCTGCCCTGGGCTTGAATGGAATACCAACGATGGCTTTGGGCATTTAACCTCTCTGAGCACAGTTGGCACATCTGTAGAACGAGGGTCATCACACCTTCCTCGTAGGCTGGCCTGAAGTGTGCATCCACCCGGCACCTCACACAGCACCGGGCATGCCACTTGTCTCCTAGATGGCCAGGCAGAGGTGGGTGACAGGGAGAGACGAGAGAAGCCCCAAGTTCAAGGGAAGGTGGCAGGAGTCCTGGTCTCCCTAACTCTGACCTCTGTGTCCAAATGGTTACTTATCTGACGGTCTTTAAACCTTCAGAAGTTTCCAATCATCAAAGGGGGAGGGGTGTGAGGGCCCACAGCTCAAAGGTTAAGAAAGGACTCCACTAATTAAGGACCACCTGATATTTACAGTCAGAAACCTAGACACTGCTCTCCACATCCCCTTCCCCCAAAGGTATGGCTGCAAAAGAGACCAAGGGACAAATGCTTGTTCACTGTCCTCCAAGAGCTACTAAAAACAATGAGCCCCACCCCACCAGGTACTCACTCTCCTTTTGCCCACTTCGTCAGCACCTGCTTTCATATAAAACTCTAGGTAAGTTCAATGTCCTTAATTTTTTTAAATGTGCATTAGAGTTGTTCTTAACAGGAATCTAGCCTGGGATCTGCCCCTGTGTGACTTTAGGCAAGTTCCTTCACCTCTCTGTGCCATGGGGCCCTCATTTTTACTAGGTGGATGAACTAGACCTAGGTTCTAACCTCAAGTTCCATGGATGGATTTTAGATATGCATGAACCCCTTTAAAAATTGGGTAACGCTGGTTGCATCCCTGAAGGGAGGTAGGTGGCTGAGGGGCCACTTGTAGAAAGGAAACCTTACGGTTGTACTGTATTCCCCTTGCATCTTTTGAATTTTGAACCAAAGGAATATATTACCTATTCAATATAAGTACATAAAATTAAAAAGGAAAGAAAATGTATGCAAGTCCATGTGTGTGGGGGGCACCTGTACTTTCTGAGGAAGTATCCATCATTTTCACCAAATTTTTCTAAGGTCAGAGGACCCCAGAAAGGTTTAAAGAGCATTTCACCAGATGCCCTTAAGGGTCATTCCCTGTCCCAATTTCCTGGATGTGACAAAGTATGAGAAAACAAAAGTGAATTTCAGTCCTCCTTACATCAATAGCCTGGGCTGGATGAATGTGAAAATGAACCGTCAAAGCACATTTAAAAACATGTGTTCACGCCCATGTGAGCAAAGCGAGTTCAGATGTGAATGCTAGACTTGACATGGTGAGCTGTCCTCACTGGTGGATCTCCCATTTTGCAACCTTCAGAGATCAAGGTCAAAAAATGTTGACTGTTGAATTGTCCTCTTTGCCCCACCCCTGTGCCCACTCAAAGAAGCATCAGGCTTAGGTTAGCTGCACAAACGATGCCTATAAATAAAAGCAATATAGATTTTTCAATGTTGGCCACTTTGGCTCGGAGTGGGAAGAGAATGAGAAGGAGGAAATAGAGGTGGGGAGATCCAGGGTGAACTGCAGATGAAGGAAGACTAGCTCATCAGAGATCTCCATCTGAATCTCTGAAACCCACAAGAATCTTCCTGTACTGGAGAGGAAATTGCTTCCTGGGTGTGCAATGTGGAAAGTGTCAGGGTAGGGGAAATCTAGCTGAGGGATCAAAGCAAGACTGGTTAAGGCAACCAAACTAGCAGCGGAATGGGTCAGCACAAAGGGAAAGGTCACACAGTTCCAAAAACAAAGAAGGGGGAGCTGCCATTTAACAACGGCTCCTGGTACTGGTAAACTTTAATTAACTGCACCATTATAATTCACTTCCACTCAGCCCGTGCTCTCCCTCTTACCCCCTCCCTCCTTCCTTTCCCCCAGGTCTCATCAAGGCAGGTTTCCTTAGTGAAACCTAACTGGCCGCCTGTGCTGGATGCTTCATCATTACAGCTCTGCCTCTCCTGCACCCAGCAACAAGAGGGAGCAAACTACAATTCTCAGCTCTTCATGACAGGCCCCTTTCCTACCTATGTGCACTAAATCGAGGATCCCATAATCCTAAAAGTTCCTGAAAGTAATACAAGAGCAATGAAGAGGCAGCGGAAGGCCAGCAGGAGCGGATGCGCACACAGAGGCAGGTGACGGGGCCAACTCCCACTTGGCTCCACCGGACGGTACTCAGCGGGTTCGCACCTGGACCGGTCATCCACACGTCCAAGTCGGCGTGTGCAGCTCAATGCTGTGGCTGCACCCGCCATGCCTTCATTCACTGGTGGTTAAGTTACACCCGTGACGCTCTATCCCTGTATTCTCAGCCTGCTGAGCTTCACCCATTTTATGGGTGTGTGCGGTGGGCGTGGGGGTTGGGAGCACCTCAGAGGATCTTCCAGGCGAAACATGCTTGGTTTTTATTAATGAGCTGATGAGAAAAGCCAACCCGGACCTTGAAGTGAAATGTGTGATTGGTGGCCAGGCGAGAATAGGTTTTAGGATTAACTCTTCCTACAGTCTGCTGTGCATTGTCACCCCCAAGTTAATTACCCCTGAGGATGAAAATAGGTTCCATGACTCATAAGCACCAATACAACACTTGGCAGCAGATGAAAATGCAAGGACACATTTGCGGGAAGCTGACACGCACATCTATTTATATGTGGGGAGATTCTTGATGAGGTGAGACAGGTACCTCCCGGGTACCAGGATTAAGAGGCTGCAGCAGATACGCCAACTGCCATTTATTCACACCTCCACACACACACACACGCACACGCACACGCACACAAACACAGAGTCATGGTTTCCACTACTTCAGTGATGGTGGCGGCAAAGCAGGAACAGAAACTGAAAGCATGTTGTTAACAGCAAGTCTGAACACCAACCCAACCTCCACCTCGGTGTTCTGGGCTAACCAGTGACTTGTTTTTCCCCAAACTCACCTGCTCCCTTATTCGCTATTCCTCTGGCCTTGTGCGGACAGTCCTGGCCCAGTTTGCCTCCACCAGGAATGGGGTGTGGCCAGGAATGGATTTCTGATAGGATCTGGGGTTGTGTTTTGCTTCCTCCCTCCCCATTTCCTACTCCCCTTCCATTTGCCTCCCAGGAAAGTACAAGGTTCAAACCAGGTTTGTTTGCCTTCCCTCAGAGCTCTGGGAGGGCTCCAGAGCCCTAAAGGACATTCCAGTCCCATCCCCATCCCTCTGTACCTCACAAATGCCACCAAAAAGTCAACTAGATGAATAATCGCATTTCTTCACCAGTGGGGACGGGTTCTACTTGGTGTCATAAGCGATTGTTCCCCCACGGTTTGGGACTCTCTCTTCCCCACTCTCCACAACCAGCTAAGTGTCCTGCCTTTTGAAATGATTATCAAAAAGGAAGGGAAAGAAAGAAACGTCATGAATGAGGTGAAACTTCTCCTCCGATGCATGAACTGGAAGCTGCTGGGAACTCAGTCCTGAGAACATGGATTTGTTTCCCACTTCCCACACCCCTCCTGCCTCCACTGCTGGCTCCCAGCTCTGTGACATGTTTGCTTTAAATGTGCAATAACAGTGATTTTTGCCACATCTAGGAGGCAAAGCACCCCGGTTTTGTTCTGTTTCCCCCACCCCACTTGCATTAAGTCACAGCTGCACTGGGTATCAGCATATACTCAGGGCCACAGGGAAAGGCACCAAAAAAGCATTTCTGACGATGCTATTTGCAGCTGGGGTGCGCGTCAGGGGAAAACAGAGATGCTGAAGAGTAAACAGAAATCGCTTAGTCAGCAACTGTCCTGCCCCAGAGAGGTGAGTGTAAATAGTCTGGTACTGAAGGGGAGGGGCAGTCAGCCAGCACAGGGCCTTCTACAGATGCCACCTCTCAGGGCTTTCAAAGGCACCAGCATTTGTGTTCTGTGGTGGAAGTAGGGAGGGTGTCCCCCATGTTGGAGCTGTGTGGTCTTAGCCCCAGAAAAACACACTTGCTGACTCGGGGCAGAATTAATATCAATTGAATTTATTACAAGTTACTAAGCTCCAAGGCACATTACAGTGTTCTGTTAACTACAGAAATGTATAAAGGACAAACAGAGCAGATTCTCCATGTCTAGCATTTCGCTCTACTGTTCAAAAGCATCCGTGCATCAATAAAGCAAAAACAAAACAACACGTGAAGACCCAACACATTCAGGTCAGTAGAAACAAACCAAAACATTTTCCCTCACAAACTTGCAACAAAAAACACCCACCCCCCCAACACCCCCCTTACCATTTTGCAAAGGAAACAAAAACAAAACAAAATAAAGTGAAGACTTCAACACTTGGGGCTGTTCAGAAATGAAGCTCTCACCATCTTATAGCATCATTTTTTTTTTTTAGGCAGCAACACTGGCCTTGGCAAAAAAAAAGTCATTTTCTTTTGTGTTTTTCTTCCTTTCAGTGAGTGCATAACAATTACAAAAATACACACCAGCAGCAGTCGTTGCTAAAGGCTATTAATTCTGTACCTAGGCAAACACTCTGCCACCAATAAATGCTAACGAATATGATGCAAATGACCGAACCAATATTATACTGCTTAACACAAACCAGCTTATCCTTCAAATGAAGAAGTTACATACCTTTGTTTCAAAATATAGAAACATACGACGAAAATAATGTCTATACATAAGACTAACTTTTTGCAGTGTGTTATATTCACAATTCTACATCTTGGGAGTGAGGGAAGAGAGGGTCGATGTGGGTGGGGGAGGGGCCCTCTGGACGGGAGAGGAGCTGGTCTGGGGCTAAGGAAGTGGCTGTCTTGTGGTTCAAGGGTCTCTCTCCTTTTTCACTTTAACATCCCCAGCTAAGATCGTCGCGATTTCGCCCTGCATGAAGGCCCAAGGTACATTCGACCCAACCAGGGGGCATTTCTCTCCGCTGGGGCAGTACACCTCGCCGGTCGCCCCCTGGGCCTTGATACTCTCTCTAGAGCAAGGGAAGCAGAATTTGTGGCTGGGAACAGAGGGGCACTGAACGAAATGCGTGTCCTCCAAACGTTCGTGGCAAATGGTACAGCAGAGGGGCCCGCTGTTGGCCATAGGGGAATCCGGAATGTTTTGGGGGTGCACTTGGTCCATGCCCGGGTGGGTGCTAGGCGGCGGGGGCGCCACCTGTAAATTCAGGTCCCCGTTCCGTGATGCCAAGCGGCGCTGCCCGGGTACGGAGGCCGGCGACACTGGGCTGCTGCTGTTGCGCCGTGCGGACGCAGTGGTGGAGTGCACAGAACTGCCATCCTTAGGCGAGTGCGCCGTGCCCAGTGTGTCTGCCACCGACATGAGGGCGGCCATGGGCGACGGGCCGTTCTGAGGGGCTGACTCGGGCGGGGTGGTCCGGTTGGAATGGGGTCCCAGGGGTGGGGGCGGCGGAGGCGGACCCCCTGCCGCATGCCCCGGCGCCGCAAAGCCCCCGGCCGACATGGTGAGCTTTAGTGCCTCGCTCTGGTTCGCCATCCACTGCTGCCTCTGCTGCTCCTCGCCCAGCTTCAGCGCGCCCTCGGCGGAGTCCGGGGGCTCGGGGGACGCCTTCCTCTTGCGCAGGCTGGCAGCTGCGCCCCGGCCCGAGGGGGCGGCGGGCGGCAGGGCCCCGGTCCCCGGGGGCGCGCTAGGGGCGCGGCTTAGACTCACCAGAGCCGTGGGCAGCATGGGGCAGCTGGCGTCCAGGTAGGGCTGGGGCAGCATGTCGGCGCCGGGCACGCCCTCCTTGAAGAAGCGCACGGCCTCGGGCAGCAGGTCTCCAAGTAGGCGCCAGTCCCCGGAGCCGTGTTTCTTCTCATACTCCAGATACTTGAAGCCGGAGGAGAGACCCCGACCGAAGTCCTTCATACAGTCCTGGTACATCTGCTTGGCCACACCAGATGCGCTGGAATACACGTTGCCCGAGCCCGTGGGGTACTCAATAAACAGCTTCAACTCGTAGTCCATACCAGGCTTGGAGACGGCGTCGAAGGCGAAGACGCGGCCCAGCAGCGAGTGGTCCTTCTTAAAACGCACCTCGTAAGGCGTGCAGCCGGCCAGCGTGAGCAGCGTGTCGCGGACCATCTTGGGCTTGTTGGCCCACTCCTCCGCGCGGTTGCGTAGGCTCTCACTCAGCTCAGCCAGGGCCTCGGCGTTACGCTGCTTCTCCTTCAGTTCGCGCTCCTGGTCAGTGCTCGACACGGAGCCGGGCCTTTTGCCACCAGCACCCCCGCCCACCTCGGCCACCGACGACGAGGTCGAAGATGACGCGGAGGACGACGCGGCCGATACGCCTGGGCCGCCCCCGAGACAAGCTGGGCCCCCGGGGGCCCCGGGGGGCGCGGGCGTCGGGGGCCCACGGCTGCCCAGACCATGAGGCGGCGGTGGGGGCAGCACGGGGGCGCTGGCCGGGCCGTTAAGCAGCGTCTGCGGCAGCAGGTTAGGGGGCACGGTAAGCTGGGGGCCTCCGCCACCCCCCGGGTTGGGCAGCCCTGTCACTAGTCCACCATGCGTCCCGCGCCGAGACGCCACCGACGCCGCCGCTGAAGACGAGTTGGGGCTCTGGCGGTTCAGCTCCGGGGGTCCCTCCTCCGGTGTGGGCTTGGGGAAGCCGTTGGGGCCCCCCAGACCGTTGGGCAGCCGCGCGGAGTGGCTGCTGCTTCCCAGGCTCACCGGTGGTGGAGGATATTCGAAGCGGCTGCGCTGTTCCACCGCGGCGGCGGCGGCGGCGGCGGCAGCAGCGGCTGCGCTCAGACCATAGCGCTCCAGGCCGGACGGGGCCGCCAGCACCGCAGGCTTGGTGGAACCATCGACGTGGTTGAGCTGTTGTTGCTGCTGTTGCTGCTGCTGTGCGGCGGCCGCCGCTGCCGCCGCTGCCGCCGCCGCCTCCTTAGCCGACAGGGCCACCGTCTTGACCCCGACGGGCGGCGGCGGCCCGGGGGAGCGGCCGTCCTGGAAGCAGCCGTGCGCCCGCTTCAGCTGACGCGCGGTCTCGATCACAAACTCGATGCGATCCGCGCCCTCGTAGTTGACGCAACCGCGGCATACGGGTTCCGAGAAGTCCCAGATCATGGCCCAGGGCATGCGGGGCAGGTCGCACAGGTAGCAAGATTGTCTCCGGGACGAGGACACCTGCGCCGCCGACATGATGCCGGCCCTCGGTAAGGTAGGCCCCCGCCCCGGCTGTCTCCGCGGCGCTTTCTCCTCCCGGAGGGCTGGCCGGCTGGGGAGGGAGTACGGCTGCGGGGGAAGGAGGGGGGGCGAGAAAGTTCTGCCCCAGGGGCTGGAGAAAGCGCGAGTCTCCACCGCCCGCGCAGCGCCTCGCTGCGGGGGCTCCACCGCCCGGGCAGCGGACGAGTTCAGCCCGCTCCTCGCCCCCACCTCCTACTGCGGCTGTTTCGTCGGGAGGGGAGCTCAGGCGCCTTCTTCCTGGTGTCGCAGACCCGGGCTGGAAGCTCCGGGCCCGGGGGGAGGGGGCGAGGGTGCCGGGTGCTGGCCGCCGTTGGTTCTTGGCCCCCTCCCCGGAGTGGCTGGTGCCTGGAAGCTCGAAAGGGGTTGTCTCTTCCTCTCCCCTGGGGGGGACCCCCTACGACCTGCGTCCTCTCCCCGCCAGGCTCTCTGGGACGAAGGGTAGAGGGTTCAGTGCCACCCGGTGCCCGAGTCCAATCTTGCTGAAGTCGCTGCTTCCCCGGAGGACCGGGGGAGGGGTTGGCAGCCGAGAGAGGAGCTTCTCCCCTCTCAGCGTCGGCCGTTCCGCTGGCGTTAGCTGGGTTTGCACGGCCGGAGGGAGCCGCCGCGGCCACTGCTTCCAGGACGCACGAGAGCAGAGGAGAGGAGCGCACGCACTCAGGCTCCCGCCGCCCCCAGGCCTGGCGGGCGCCCGGGCCCCCGCGGCTGGCGGCGCTCACGTTGGCTGTAGGGCGCTCGCGCGGCGCCTCGACCCGGGTCGCATCCCTTCCCGCTCGCACTCGCCCGGAATGTGGGGTTGTGATTGTTACTCTACGTTCCGGAGGCGCGGCTCGGCGCTCCCGCTCGCGCTGCGGCTCGCGCTGTCCCGGGCTCGGCCGCGCGGGATGCCGCCCAGGCGGAGCGCTGACGTCACCGCCATGCTCTGCACCAGTTCTCCCCCCTCCCCTTTACACTTCCTCTGTGGAGCCCACTTGTTGCTCGGGAAAAGCGCATGCGCGGCAGGGCGCCCAGATTCCTCCCAGTCGGCCCCTCCTCCGCGCCTCCGCCCTCCCCTCCCCCTTCGCTGTGTGTGTACAACAGCTGAGGCCCAGCGAGCTAATGCTGGAAGACCAGGGTTGGGGGTGGAAATTAAACAGACTATGACCTTTCCTTTCTCCGCCCGGCTTTCCCAAGTTAAAACGCGTTTGAAAACCACAAGCGTCGTTTCCGATCCCGCTCCCCACCCCACTCCGAGCAGTGAATTTAAATGTCCTGTTTCAAGATTTTCGCTGTGAATTTCATAAGGGTATTACCCATTACATCTGCAATCAAACCTCCCCCCCCCCCCGGTATGAACGTCACATTCATTGCTACCACTGATGCCGAAGCACCTGCAAAATTAGCTGTTTTCCAGTCTTTCAGAAACTGCCTTTTCGCTTTGTTTTTGTGCCCTGGTCTCGGAACCTGAGCTTCAGCGACGGAGCTAAATGAATTCAGGGTGAGATACCCCTCCCCCAAGCCGTACTCTAAAAATTTTGGCTGAATGTCTAAAGAAGCTATGAGCACCCGGAGGCCTTTAAGGAAAACAGTCTACTGGCTGCGCACAGCTGCATTTGGGGGCAGGGAGGGGGAGGTGCTGGAGAGACCAAACAGGTGAGTGGTTTCTTCGGGATTGATAAAAGAAAGTGGGGGCAGCATTTAATAATGTTGATATATCTTTGTAAAGCACAGCCACAGTTTTCAAAGTTCTTTCTTGTGTGCTGTGATTTCATCCCATAGTGCCCCAGATGGCTGAGCAAGGCCCTGCTTTCTTTTCCGTTACAAGATCACCTCTCGTCATTAGTGTTTATTGCAGAACAGATATGTTGGTCAAAGGGCTAGTTGGGGCATTTCAACTGATTCTTCCAAATATTGGGCCTACTTTTTTTTTTTTTTTTTTCCATGAAGATTGAGCTAATCCTGGGCGAGGCTGGAGAGGGGTGGCAGTATAATGGAATTTCAGGTTCTGGAGCCTGGCACACTAGGTTGGAATTTCCTCTCTGTCACTTACTGGCTTTGTGACCTCGAGCTAGTTACTTACCCTAACATGACCTCTGTTTTCCACCTGTAAAATGGGATCAGAGTTCCCAACTTATTAGGACTGTTTGAGATTCCATTTTGTTTCTCGTTGTAACAGGAGGCAACTCACTGAGACTTGCTGTGGGCCAGGCACTGCTAGGTGGTTTACTTGCATCATCATTAAACTCAGTATTATCTGCAAGGTAGATTCTATTATTAACTCTGATTTACAAGCTCAGAAAACAAGGAGGTTAAATAACTTGCCCAGGGTCACACAGCCATTAGAGACAGAACTGGGATCTGAATCCAGTAAGTCTGCTTTGAATGGTGCCTTGACAAGCTTAAGTTCTCAGAGGTGGTTTGGGGTGCTCAAATTTTCCATCAGCGCCCCCCCATTTGTTACAATACATACAATCTCACGTAAAGTGCTATGCAATTACATCTTCATAACCAACCCCGATGCTCCCCTTCCAAACAGATTGTGCCATTAGATTTTTCCATATACGGAAGTTGTGGATCTGCCACTGCCACAGACTGTAGCATAAATGCGCCGTACAGTGTGTAGAACACAGTGTCAGGTTCACAGGAAGCCATCGGTAAGGGTTGGTTATTATGAGTGTTGATATTAATGTTGATACTATTGCTGGTTAACGTGTGGAAGTACTTTGCAAGTTGCACAGAATGTAAGGATCCCTACTCATCACTACTATTACTACTAATTGTAATAAAGTTCAGTTGAAGCAACAAGAAGTGTTTGTTTTATTTATTTAGTTGCACCGGTTCTATATTTGCAGCATGCGGGCTACATAGTTGTGGCATGCAAACTCCCAGTTGCAGCATGCATGTGGGATCTAGGTCCCAGACCGGGGATCGAACCCAGGCCCCCTGCATTAGGAGTGTGGAGTCTTCTCCACTGCACCACCAGGGAGGTAAGTCCCAAGAAGTATTTATTTTTGACACTTGACCTTCAGAACCTGTTTTCCGCATCCAGCCCTCCCCAGCACCCCTATTTCCCACTCATTCTGGGGCCCTAGGTGCAAAAGAAGGTGAGTTTTTAAGGATAGGGAGAAAGGGGGAAGGAAGAGCCCTAGGGAGCCCCTCTTTCATCTCAAAGCAGCCAGATTTCAGTTTTTGCAAAACAGTGAGCTCACTGTGCACTCCCCAACAATAATAAACTTTATCTGGCCGGCTGGCTCCCGGCAGTGATTCCTCTGTAAAGAGCTGCTGGGAGCATTGCCTCACCCTCCCAGACGTCAACCCTCCCCACACCACAGCTACCCTGGAGTGAGTCAAAACATAGGGCTAGGAAATGGAGTGACATTCCCACCAGCCTGGGGCTTGAGGCTGCTCAGCTCTGGCTTGGCTGGTTAATGTTTCTTTATATTAATATTTATTCAGTCTGTCCCTTTATTAAACCAGAAATACTGAAGAAAGCAACTTAGCCCCAACCCTCTAGCCAGGCTGCTAGAGAAAGCAAGTCGGATTCTGTGTCATAGTGTTATATTTGGTATGCACACACATATGTCTCCATCTCCTTGTCTGTCTCTTGTCTTTGCTGTTACTAAAGGAGATATATATATATATATATATATATATACACACACACACATACATGCTGGGTGTCTTCAGACACACAGTTAGAAATAAACATGCATTTAAACAAACTTCCATTACAGTCTCATAATCCTTTAATTTAAAAGGCATAGCTCTCTGGATATCCTTCCCCCTCAAAGAATCACCATCACTTGTGGTGATAAATTTCTTCTTAACTGCTTGTCTGAGATGGCTCCGTTTGCGGACGTGTCAGGGATTATGAGAGGCAAGAACACCAATATTTAGGAGATAAATTTCCCTTGGTGAATTCCATGTGACAATACTGCGTCCACAAAGGGAAGTAACTGAGCAAGGTGGGGGGGGAGGGGGGCTTCAACCTAAGACACCAGGTGGAGAGACCCACAGATGGGACTGAACGCTGGCGGTGGGGTCTGGGGACTGGCAGAGTCAGGGATCAATCTGGCGCAGGGGGAATGCCTGCAATCTTCCCGAAGTTCCTTCCAACAGTTGCTCTCTCCACCCCCCACTCAGCTTGCCATCTGAGCTGGCATTCTCGGAGGACCCAGCTTTAAACTGGAGCAAAAGGTCAGCTCTCCACTTGGCCTTTCCGGAGGCCACAGCCCAGCGTTAGGGGTGAGAAGGTTGCAGCGGGCTCACGCACCTCGAAGCTCCCTGCAGTCTCCCTCCTGTCCTCCTCCCTCCCCGCCCCCGCCGGTTTGTGGCAGAGATGGGGGAGGGGGACTGCCCTGGCATCCTGCAGCCAGCTGGCTCGGCCTTCGAGGAGGCCAGGCTTGAACCTCGCGTCACCCCACTGCAACGTGTGGGCCAAGCTCTCAGGCAGGAGAAAGGCCTTTTTTGGTAACGCTCAAGCCCGCAGTAAGCAGGACCCGGTTCTTCGGCCCGCTAGAGTCGCCTCGAAGTAGATGAAAACAAACGTGTGGGCTGGGCCCTCCTCTGGCCTCTGCCAGGGCCCCCATCCCCACGCCAGGAACCCCCCGGGCGCTGTGGGCGTGGAGGAATCAAGTCAGCACTGTGATTTACACATTTACTCCCAGGCCGCTTCCGTGGCGGAAGTATTTGCCTTTTCCTAAAGGATTAATTCTGGTATTAAAAAAAAAAAAAGGATTAATTTAGGCCAGGGCATACGGTTACGCAAGAGCCACTAGACCGTGAAATCCCAGGAACAACGTGATTCGCTAAGAACCCCCGGGGAGGGGAGGCTGCGCCGCCCGCCAGGACCTGCCCAGCCTGGGGCGCGCGGGCAGCCGGGCGCTCCGTGCAAAATTGGGTGGAAGGGAAAGGAGGACGTAGCGGTTGGTGCTGGCACAGCGGCCGCTGCGAGCGATCAGATCTCCGACTGCTTTCTTCCTGAAGGGGCGGGGAGCAGGGAAGAGAAGAAAGGCGGGGGGAGTCGCGTCTGGTTCCTGCTTTCGCCGCTTCCTCTCCTAGCCAGCGTGCCAGGGCACGGGGGAGCCCAGCGCTGTCCTCAGCAAAAGCCGGTGTGTTTTTTCAAGTTCAAAAGTAAAGGAACCCTGGAATGAGTCTCCCAGGGACCAGGCCTAGCGGGAAAAAAGGGGAAGCGCCAGACAGGGGTGCTATTCACCGACCCGTTTGGGTTGAAACAAACACCCACACCCCAAGAAGTGGGGTAGTCGGGAAGGACTTGGAGGGCGAGAGTAGGCGGAGAGGCTGGCGGGTGGCCGTCAAGGCCACAGGTGCTCACACCCTCAGACCCTCCCGCCCCACCCCGCGTGCGTCTGGGCCTCAGCAGAGAGCCAGAGTACCAGCGGGTTCCTACCGGCCCCGCACCAGAGCTGGGGATTTCCACCGCCCGGCTTCGGAGACCCGTCGCCGCCGGCGCTTTCCTGCTGGGGCCGCCAGAAGGCGGGGCCTCGGAGCGGGAAGCCCTCCCTGCTGCCTCACTGTCCCTCGGTCAAGTCAGGTACAGGCGGGTAGCCATCACTGCTGTCCCTGGTTGGGGCGGATGGGCCAGAATCGCCAAGTATTTTGACTTGCCTTTCTTAGCTGGGCGGTTCAACTCGAAACCCAGGAGACAGGGAGGAAAAGAGGGCGCTTAGCATTGAGTACGTATTTACATTATGTTGTTCAGCTTGGACTTGGCCGACCCTAAATAGCATTGTGACCTTGAGCAAATCACTTGGACTTCTGTTTCTTAATCTGTAAAATGGGAATAATTGCACTGCCTCATTGGTCTGTGTGGGAGATAAATATTATAATGTACTCAATAAAATGGAAGAGATTAGGAACAATATAATGACCAACATTTGTCTAGAGCTCCGAAGGGCATTCCCAGACATTATCTCACCAATCTGCACACCAGCCCTGTGAGGTAGGTGTTACTTTCATCACCCTCCTGTATAGGTGAGGAAAGCAGGTCCAGAGCTAGTCCGGAATTGCTGGAAACCAAGTTCTCTGGCTCTAAACTCAGCGTTCCTTCTTCTGTTCCACGGTGCTAGCCTTTTGGGGGGTGGGAGTGGAGGTGGGGGGTGTCCTAGCTGTCTGTAAGGAACTACAAGAAAGTAAAACTCCCACAGGAGTGGCAAGTGAAGAATGCCACTACTGTCCTAGTAGATGTGAGATTATGCATAAATTAGCACCAGTTTGGGGGGAGTTAAAATCAGTCACCATTCAGCTTTGAGCAACATTGTGTAGCTATGATTCCCTGGCATCCCCTGAGACCTTCCTGGGTTTTCTATACCCTGGCCTTAGGCGGAGGTGATGGAGGAAAATCTGAAGCTCTAGAACATAGCAAAGCATCTAGGAACTCACTGAGTTACCCTTACTGAGGATAGCTACGTTTTGGAGGACCCCAGGCTGCATGATGAAAGGGAAGGAAGGAAGTGGAGAAGGTGCACTTTATGGTGGAAGTAGCCTCTTTCCAAAACCACAGATCACATCACACAAGTAACAAACTTTAGTTCTCAACGAATTCAGGTCCTACTGACTATGCACTCACACAATAAGTACCGTCCTGCACTTGGGCTGGGGGCCACTTGACTATGGCAGACTACCCCTCAAAGCACTTCTAGCCCAGGAGAGGCATATACCCTGACAGGCAAGCCTGGCCTAGGTATCACTGGAGCCAGAAATCAAGGGAATAAGATAGACCTCAACCCTGAGCCATCTAGAGGACCACCATCTAGATAACCTGAACTTCCCTCTCTGGCCAGCCCCAGAGGATCCACGCCTGATGTGTCCCTATGAGTGTGAAGCTATTCTCATCACATTTTGTTTCAAAGCTGAAACTTGGGTGCCAGATGGCCTGGTGGGTTTCCATTTCCCAGCTCCTAATCTTGTGCCCTTCTGTTTGCCATTCATTAGGTTATTCAACTATTTAATTAGAGAGCACTTTCTCTCTCAGTCATAGGGATCTAATGATGAACCAAGCCAGATTGGCTCCAGCCCAGAATCTAGAAGCTTCCATTTCCTCCTAGGTGTCCTCGTTTCCTGAAGCAATAGCCCCAAAGCCATCAGAAACAGTGTTCGTACAACACTCCCACCAGCCACATGACTGACTTAGAGCGATCTGCTTATTCTCTCTGAGCCTCAGTTTCCTCACCTGTCAAGTGTTGATATTAAAACCTGTTTTCCTTACTTCAGGGGCTTGCAGTGAAAATCTGTATGTTAATACCTAGGGGTGTAGAAAGGCAAGTGATTGTCAGGAGTCTCCTTTCCAGCGTGAAGCCTTTCTAGGTAAAATAGCTGGAAAAATGCAGGGCTGATCCACACTCTTCCTCGTGCCTTTAGTGGGTTTCCTCCCGGCCAGCCCAGCATCTCTGTTTTTCTGGGCTGAGGACAATCAAACAAATAGTGACTGCCTCTGGACCTAAGAGCCAGAGGGAGACAATAGCAAGGTAGGCTGTCTGCTCCTCTCTCCTGGACGGACGAGGACTTCCCATCCCCGTCCCGCAGCAGTTGGATTTATTCGGGGCTTTTACTGTTCTGTTTTGGTCAATTTGGAATGAAAAGAGGCAATGACCTCTTCTTTAAAAAAACAGAACTAGGCAGGAAGTGTGCTGGGCCTGAGTGGCAGGGACTAAGGGTGTAATTACAGGTTTTTTTGTTCAGCATTTTCATGTAATTAAATCCAAAGGAAAGCGAGCCTGGCGAGGCTGCTTGGATGCAAGGAAGACAAGAGAGGTGTGTGTGTGGGACGGGTAGAAGAGGCAGGTGAGAAAAGGGTTTGCTTTTCAGGCTGAGAAGAAGCGGGTTTCTCGCCTTTATTAATATTTTTACACTCCTTTTCCAAAAGGTAGCCGATTATTCATCTTTTATTCGGTGCCACTGCACTCTCCTCGGTGATATTTCCCAGCCGCGCGCAGCGTTCTCGGCACTGATTTCCCTTCAACCGTAGACTCTCCCCCTCCCCACTTTTTCATATCGCCGCTTTCTGCCTGGTTGCCAACACAATAAACCCACGGCAAAATCCACAGCTAGTGTTCTTGCCTACGGAGTTTCCATACCAGCGACCTCTGACGCCGCGAAATAGTCCCTCCTTTTGTTTTGAACATCTTCTGGCTTTCCCTGTGCAGCTTTACGGTACTTCGACCACCACCGCCCCACCCAACCTTCCCCGCGGCGGCCTCGGTTTCTCCGGTGAGCCGCTCTCAGCACAGGAGCCCCAGGTGTGCCACGCCGGAGCATCCGAAATGGGTCTGAAGCCTTGGGGCACGCCGGCTCCCCTCCCCTCTCCAGCCCCTGCCCGAGCCCTCTGACGTTTCCTGGACGCTGTGAACCGGCAGCAAGAATGGATCCACTCTACTCACATTTTTAAGGCCAGGAAACCTGACCCACCCCAAAACCACGCGCTCCAAAGGAAGGGCAATTGCATTTTCCGGGAGGGCGGGCCTGGAGAGCCCCCTCCTCTCCTCCTCCCGCAGCCCCATCAACAAGGCCCGGAGATTACCGCCCGCCCACCCCTTAACGCCACCTTCACCTACTCTTCCCAAGAACAGATTGTTTATCAGAACGGGCAGCCAAGAACCCTACTCCTGTTTCTGGCCTCTGCCAGACATTAATCACACTTGGGAAAGTCAAGAACTTAACTGTGTGGGGCGGGGCGGGGGGGGGGGCGAGTGGGGAGGGTAGTTAAAAGGAAAGACCAATAATTTTGACATTTGACAAACTGACCAAATTGGTGCTACCTTTCCCCTCCTTTATTTTAGAATGTCAGCGCAGAGGACTGAATTATATTCCATTATATTCCATATATTCCATTCCCACTGCCTCTACCCCCCATATTTCCCCTCCTTCATGTTTGATGCTTTAATAGTACTGACTGGCTTTTAATTCTGATTAATATTTTCAGGTGTGTGTGTGTGTGTGTGTGTGTGTGTGTGTTGGGGGCTGGAAAGACACATTCACAAACCTGACCACCTGACAGATCCCCCCTTTTCATCCTTCCCTTTGAAATGACATCTAGATGGACTGTGGGGGGGATGAAGAGAGGAGGCATGGAAAAAAGGGGAGGGGGAAGCAATCTATGTGCTTTTCTAAGGCAGCTAGTAAAATTCCTAGGGGAGAACAAATGCCAAAATTGACTGTCTTGGTGTGTTTTAGACCAGATCGTCAGGGTGAATCACATCAGTACTTTGCACTGGACCTGCAGCCTGCAAGCCAGGGACGGGCACACAAAACATCCCTGCGGCTGGGAGGTATCCTTCTGAAGGAGGCAAGAGATAGATATTTGCTCTTGCCAGGTTCTTCTCCACCAGGATTTTTTCTCAAATTCATTGCAAGATGGATTTAAAAAAACAGTCTTGATAAAGAAAAACCAGGGGGGCTTCCCTGGTGGCACAGTGGTTGGGAGTCTGCCTGCCAATGCAGGGGACACGGGTTCGAGCCCTGGTCTGGGAGGATCCCACATGCCGCGGAGCAACTGAGCCTTTGCGCCACAACTGCTGAGCCCGCATGCCTAGAGCCCGTGCTCCGTAACGGGAGAGGCCACCACAATGAGAGGCCTGTGCACTGCAACGAAGAGTAGCCTTCACTCGCCTCAAGTACAGAAAGCCCGTGAGCAGCAACGAAGATCCAACGCAGCCCACCCCCCTCAAAACCCCCCCCCAAAAAAGGGATAGAAAATGCCCCATAAAACATGGCCCCCAAAGGGAAGGTGCAAAACCCGTTTGATCCAAGATATAGATATCTCCACCCTGGATTTTTTTTTCCTTTGCTTTACAACTCTGCAGACATCAGGTTAGCAAAAGGTAATAAATAGTCCTTGCACAGCAAGGTCTGGACTAGTGAAAACAGTTTACTGAAATTAATGGGCCTCGTTTGAACCAAAACCTCCACTTTGGAATTAATGCCAGACATAGTTTTCCTGAACTCTTTCCAACCGCCTAAGCAGCAGACAATTTTCATTCTATTTGTGCTGGAAAATAAAGCCCGGGCCCTTGATCTTAGTGTAGATTATGATTTAAAAAAAAAATATTTAGCACAGTGAACGCTATGCCAATTTCCAGTTTCTGCTGGTAGAAGCCCTTGTGCTCTGGGCTGTGCTTGACAGAAGTTATCTGGTAAACTTTCCATTGAAAACCATCTCCGAGCTCTCTCCCCATCGGTGGCCTCAGAGCTCTCACCACGACACCCGAGAGATTCAAGGAAAGCTCCAGAAACAGACTCGGTTCTCAATAACAACCCTTTTCCCCAGGGCTCTTGGAAAGGCTGGATCTGAACAACACTGCCTGCATGACCTCAATTCCCCACCCAAAAGGAAGCTCCAAAGCACCCAACCGAACCCCCCACCCCCCGCCGCCCGGGCCCCGGAACTCAGGGTGTCTACAGTTCTGAAGCTGCTTTTATTTTTATTAATGTATTTTTAAGGCTGAAAGGCACACACGCACACACCCCACATAGGTTCACACCCAGTGGTTCTGGCAGGTACAGCGGAGACCCGGTGCCCCGGCTGTCAGTGTCTGATCCCAGCCGGCCCTCCCTCCCCCAATTATTAATAAAAGCCCTGTCATGGGTAGCCGGCGTTCTGGTTTTCATTGTACAGTCTGCACTGGTGACACAGGACATGTGGAAAATTTTGAGAGCACTGCGGTGAATGGCGTGGAGGGGGAGCGTGAGCGGGGGGAGGGGAGGGAGGGGAGCGAGTTACTTTTTAGCTTCCGCTAAGTACTTGGCAGCTCGCCAGACCCGGAGGATTCTGGGAAACGAAAGCCTCCCCAGTATAAACCGCCAGCTTTAAGCAGCCCTGACAGTTATGCTCCTTCCAAACTTGGCAGCCGTTCAAAGTGTTCTTTCATTTGAAATGCTGGAAGCCTGCCATGTGCAATGCAGATTTGCTGTGCCTGTGCGCAGAAGGAACTGATAAATGCCGTTGCGGTTGCCATGGGGACAGGAGGCTATCAGAATGGCCTTGTGATCCGCAGCCTCTCAGCTCGGCAGGCTCTCGCTCTGCCTCCCGCCCCTCCTCCCTCTAGTCAGTGAGATGGTGAAATAAATGTTCTGGAAAAAGATTAACCCTCCCCGCTCCGGTGCCGAAGCCGAAGCGGAGATTAACCCCTAGGCACTTCCCTGGCCTTAAATGCCAACCGGGACCACCGGCCTCGGCACCGTCCTTGGGCGGGTCACCAAACTCCCCACCAGCCACCCAAGCAATCCCCTCCCCAAGCCCTGCTTCCCGCTCCCTGGGGGCTCTCACAAAGCTGTGTTTTTAATAGAGCTTTTCAGTAAGCCCAAGTCTAAGTCTTTGAGTCATCACAACCCGGATGTAAACACGGCAGCCCTACATTCTGCACAGTTTGCATGTATTTTATCTTTTTAATAATATTTAGCTGGCAACTTAAAACAGCAAGAATGCCAGATATTTTAGCCAGCAACTTACATCATACAGCATCCATCTTGGGGAGAGTGGCTGCCTGTCCTTCCCTTGTTCTCTCCCTACCCTGAGACCTCAGGAAATCTAGGTCTTTCTGAAGGCACGGTATTGCAGCAACCGAGTCCCTTAGAACCATGGGCTTTACAATGAGCATGACATCACCCTGGGCAACAACAGAGGATATGTTCCTGTCTGAGACAAGACATCGGGTGATTGGAGGTGAAACAGGTCTTTCATTTACGCTGAGTGTTAGGGTGTGCCTGTCTGGATGGCTGGCCGCTCCCCCTCCCCCCGCCCCCACCCCCCGCCCATTTTACACAAGCTGCTATTTGAAATACAGTCTGATTCAATGTACAGAAACAAAATAGCACACTCAGATTTGGTACATGTTCAGGTCTATAATGCCAACTCTCCGGGTGGCCTGTTTAATGGGGGGAAAAAATGAAATACTCCATTCCAGCCAAGGCCTGTGGAGGCCAAGGAGGTTTAGCGATTTATTTACATTGAGCAGTATTCCCTCTCAACCCAACTCGCTATTTCCTGAAGGTTTCCTGAACCTAAACCTTCGTTAACATCCCAGGAAGAGAACATATTTTTCCTGTGGCTTTCAATATTTTCTGCTAAATATATTTCAGCACAGTGTTTATCTAGGGTTTCAGCTTTCAGACCTTTATGTACTTTTGACACCTTGAGGCTGTTCCACTGAAAAATGGTATATGTTTATTAAAGAGGACTTTATGTGCTGGGCGTTAGGCAGCAGGAATTTCTGTTGGGTCTGTCTGTATAATGAAGGCTTCAGGATAAGATCCAAGTCAGAGGCCTGTTTGGTTTGTGAAGCCCTTTTGACAAAGTGGGCTCCACATAGCTCACTCAGACCCTTGAATACCACAGAAGGTTGAACCAAATGAAGTATTTCTTCATACGTGCACGGCTGACACGGAGGCCGGCCGGCCGGGAGAAAGACGGAAAATGCCCCGGCTTCCTGGGGCTAAGCTGCAGCGTCTTTTAACCCGCCTCTCTCTGGGCATCTGCTTACGATTGTCATGGCAGTTCTGGCCAGGGCATTCTGTTTCGCTGGAATTTCCTTACTTCGAGGAGCCCCTTCCAAATAAATATATTAATCAATAAAAACCATCTGCTTCACCTTGCCAGCAGGCGCAGAGCTGGCTGGGTTAGTGCTGAACGTGATTTTTAGGAGCAGTTGGCTCTTGAGATGTTTCCAGGTGGTTTTTGGCTTGGAATTAAACAGGAGTTGGAGGCAATAATCAGGTGATTGAGAAAGTCCCTCTCTCTGCCCCATCGTCACCCCCATACCACCCTCTACTCGGCCCCCACCTTCCCCAGAAAATCCAGGCAGCTGAGTTTTTGGCTCTCACAGCTGCTGAGCTCTGGCAAGCCAAAAGCATATTTTGTGGTGGTGATTTCTTTCTCAGGTTGACCGGCGTGTTTCTGCACTGAGCGCAAGGGCTGTTTCCTGACTATGTGCGTGAATCAGAGGCTGGATTTTTCATCTAGGGCTTCTGATAACAGTTTTAAGCTGGAAGGAACAAAGAAGATCATGATGAACCCCTATCATCAGGGTCCAAAGATAAAGAATCTATCCAAAGAGCCGGCTGCATAGAGCTCAGATGTACGATGTTGCGCTTTAGCCATGCCCAGAGCAGCCCGTGCCCCCAGAAGGTGGTTCCCGCACTCACACTTCAGACACTGTCCCCCACCTTCCTCCCTCCCTCTCTCTCTCTCTCAGTGTCCTTGTGGTGTCTGCTTCTTTGTTGCCTTCAAAAGTTCTTCCTTTTTTCAACCTTCCTCTCCCAAATGGGAGGATCCGAAAAAGCCATTTTGAGGCCCTTGAATGTCTTTCCAGATGGAGGCATGCCCTGAGATTCAAAACAGCCTAGACACTACCCAGTTCTGCCCATTACAGCAAGATGACGAGAGAGGGGAGTCGGTGGTGTGGCCCCTCAGTCCCACGGCCTGAGGAGCCAGCTTCCCAGAAGTCCATGGATTAGGAAGGTCTGCTTCAGGGGCTGCCAGGGAACAACTCCCTTTTGTTTTGCTGGCTAGCATGTGACCAGAATGCTGCCAGCTAATTTTAACCCCACCAAAGTACTGCTGGAAAAAAAATAAAAATACAGCAACAACCAAAAAAATGGTCTTGCCTCTGGAGAGAGAAATGCTGTGTGCTGGATAAAAGCTTTTTCAGCCTGTGTTCCTTCCTGTTTCAGTTTCCAAACTTGCATTATCGGTAACCTGAAAAATGATGAGTTTCACCAAATTCCTGGATATTGCACAAGAGGACAATGAGACTATTTCGGGTGCTGTGAGTGTGTCTGGCACAGACCCTGGAAGCCATTGTTTTCGGGAGGGAGCCGATTTCTGGTTTCCTGGTGCTTTCCTTCTAGGGTCTCAAAGCCCCGAAGGGTACTGGGGGTGGGGGGCGCTCTCCATGGCAACCACGCAGGCTGCACTCTGAAAGGACCTGGATGGGAAGTGGATGGTTAGGCTAGGCGGGGTGGGGGGGTGGGGGTGGCAGTGGCAGTGGTGGCCTTGGAGGTGTTAAAAGGTAGACGGTAGGGAGTGTTTGAAGTGGGACAGCAGGAGAAGGAAGAAGTGGAGAGAAGGAAGCTTTCACAATAGCTGGGTGCCCCCCCCCCCCCCCCGGAACATAGGCCACCAGCTCTCCTACTAAATTTCCATATCCGTTTTCAGTACCAGGAATTAATGGAGGACTTCAGGGAGGTTCTCACCGTGGATACTGGGTTCGCAAAGCATTTCCATGGTGGTTAATTGTCGCTGTCCGGCTGGGTGGCCGATGAAGCTGGGGAAAAGGTACAGAATCCCAGGAGCCAAGAAAGGAAGAGGTTAGGATAAGATAGAGTGTAGCTCGCAGCTACTGCCGGCTGTGCTAAAACCAGGTAGCGCCATGGGCTATGCGCTGGGTCTGCAGCGCAGTCCCAGAAGATAATATGGCGGCAAAGAGACTGAGGGGAAAGACCCCAGTTAAGGCGGCAGCACTCCTGGCAACCAGGTCGGCTTGGTGGCATTCGCCCTCACAGCGGCTGAGGGCTTCAGCTGCCTAAAAAGCCATTTGCTCAGCTTGCCCTGTCTGGCAACTTCTATGCATTTAAAGGGTCCTTGCTGGTTTCTGAGGCACCCCCTCTACCCCCGAATCCTCCGGCAGACACCGTCTTCCGAAGACGAGGGAAGCTCCTGGGAGACATTCGCCCCATCGTCTGCCTCTAAGCTACTGCTATAACCTTCCCACAGCAGTCAGGATCAGCTGGCAGATCCCTAAATTAAGGTTCTGATTACTCTGTTGTTCCAGAGGCTTGTTTTGAGCAAGATGCTGTGCTTTAATTAAAAAGATGAGCGCTCATGAGTAAGTGAAAATATTTTCGACGCTTCACAAATATGTTTGACTTTCATTTTCTTGCATGTCACAGTAGGGGTGGGGGGGTCAGGCTGGTCAGCACTTTTATCCATGAGACCAATAAAAACCTTTCCTGTTAGCTAACAGCTGGCTCTTTGCACAGCAGAATTGTAAAGGGGGTTCGAAGTCCGGAATCTGTTCCTTGGGCGTCTCTGTTTGCAGATTTCCGCCAGCATTCAGGTGTCATTAGGACACATTTCTCATTTACCTTTGCAGCCAGAGATTCTGAAATGTTTCCTAACAGCAGCGCCACAGCTGGAATGCAGCTGCTGCAGGGTGGAGCCAACACAAACTCCTTGTGGGTCAGCCGGGTGAGGGAGGGCAAGGAATCTTGGAAGGTTGGGAAAGTCCTTCTTTCTAAAGCCAGAGCTCAGGAATGAGTGGGGCCTCTGGTGTGAAAGCTTTCCAGATGGGGGAAGGAAGGGTAAGTTTTTGCCCTCTGGGTAGATTCCAAAAAATCGCTTTGGGGAGGCCAACTATTTTGAAACTGCCTTTAAAGCAAACAGCACAAATGTTTATATTGACCTGGAAAACCCTTCCTTTTTCCTTTCCCTACAATCCAAGTCTGTTCCCTTGAATATTAATCAACAGGAACGTTTGCCCAAGCTTTTCTCCTCCCCCACCTCTTTTTTTATTATTATTATTATCTTTGGTTCAAAAAACTTTTGGAAGCTTTTCCAGGCTGGAGCTATAGAATGCTTCCAGGAAAATGCATAAGGAGTGTCTGTATTTTGTGTTTCTCTGGAGGGGGCTAACAGTGTTTTTCAGAGAGACTGAGCTGGGGGCAGCCAGGTCTTGTGCAAGAGGCCAGCCAAGCAAAAGGGCAGACGGTACCAGAAAGATCTGTGCACATCCCAAAGCACTGAAACGAAGGTACGGTTTAGCTGGCCCGCCTGTTCTCTTCTTTCAGTCTTTTATTACCGCAGCTGCCTCAATGTCAGTTTGTGCGAGAAGCACCCCATCTCCAGTAGATGACCTGAGAACAGCTGGGTGTCAGGGTTTGAACTTCATTCTCAAGTTAACAGCACTTGTCATTTCTGCCTAAAGAACACTTGGAAATTTAGCTGGAAAGGTGCAGGAGGTCAATACTCACCCAGCAGGCAGGAATCCCACCCAGGCATGGAATGTAATGGGCATAAGGTGTCCTGGGGCTCTTGCTGCCAAGGGTGGTGTCAACCTCCAGCCCATGCCAGCACAGCTCCCCTTGGGCCCAGAAACACAAACACAGCTGCATGCATGCACGTCTCAGAAACATCTGTACACAAAACCAGAAAGCGCATACGTGAGGCCCGAGGGCGATGGGGACTCACAGGACCCCTCACTGGTAGTCACAGCTCTTGAAAGCAAAGGTAGTGGGGCTTTCCTGGAAATACACTCCGTTTAGGCTGGTTCATGAGAAAAGGAGCAGAAATAGCTCCATAGGAGGGCAGCCCAAAATGAGGGCAGAGCTGCCCCAACCACTCTCCAGTGCAAAGGCTGCTTCCTCCTGGGTCATCCCCTGTGGCTGTGAGGGCCCAGAGACCTCAGGAGAGGAAGGGGCAAGCAGGGGTCTGCAGCGCTGGAAACTAGAGGACACAGCTTCTGGCTCTCCTCGGCCCATGAGCTTGAGGACTATTTACCGGTAACACTGTCATGGTTCCTGCAATAGAATCTCTTTGCTTTCCGCCCAAGGGACACAGTGACTCCAGAAGGCATCTCACCCCGCAGCGGGTTGGGAAGGCGCTTAACAGCCCAGACTTTGGAATATTAATAACAACGATGATAGGCACAGCTAATATTCATTGGGAGCCTCTTCTGTGTCTGGCATTGTGCTGAGAGTTTTAATGCATTCTCTATTCTAAGCCACACGTAATGAAGGGGTTCCGTTATTTTCCCCACTGTATAGATAAAGAAAAGGAAGCTCAGAGAGGTTAAGCAACCTGTCCCAGGACACACAGCTAGTAAGTGATGGCTGCAGTTAGAACTCAGGGTTGCCTTACTCTAGAGCAGCGGTCCCCTACCTTTTTGGCACCAGGGACCAGTTTCCTGGAAGACAATTTTTCCACGGCCGGAGGGAGGGGTGGGGTGGTGGTTCCGGCGGTAACGCAAACGATGGGGAGCGGCAGATGAAGCTTCACTTGCTGCCCGCCACTCACCTCCTGCTGTGTGGCCCGGTTCCTAACAGGCCGTGGACCACTACCGGTCCTCGGCCCAGGGGTTGGGTGCCCCTGCTCTAGAGTCCTTATCAGATAGACCTGAGTTTGAATCGTAAGTTGGCTTTGTGTGATTGTGTGGCCCATGCCAACCTCCAGGTTCCTTCCCTGTTCCCATAAATTAAGCACATCAAATACTGGCAATTTCATGTAATTTGGCCTAAACCTTCTTTATTAGATTGTTGTAAGTATTAAATAAGATAATGTATATAGAGTACTTAGCAGAGTGCCTAGAATATGGTAAACACTCAATGCTACCTTTTAGTAACAATCTCAGAGTCCGTATGTTTGTTCTGTATGGATACATTCATCAAGTTATTCATAGTCTCTGTGGGTTTTCTCAAGCCCTTGGAAGGTCCGGCACATCCCTGTGTGGCACATTGGGCCCCGAGAACAGCTGGATGCAGTGCTGATGAGGGGAGAACTCCTTCTCTTTGCTCCTCTGTGACTGAACTTGTGTCGGGATCCACACGTCTGGAGCACGCATCTGTGTCTTAGCCGTTGATTCCTCTCTTCCATGTCGCCTACTCACGTTCACTTGGGTTCATTAGGGGTTCCAAGGTCTTCAAAATCATTCAAATCTGATTGCTTTACTTTCCTGCTTAAAAATCTTCCAGGTGCCTAACAGAATCAAGACAAACTCCTTAGTTTGGAACGCGAGGCCCCTGGAAAACTGCCTCCCACCCGCCTTTCTGTCTCTTCCTGCCCCGTGCCTTTTGCAGGGCTCTTTTCTCTGCCTAGAAAGAATGCTTTCCCCTCTTCTTCTTTGAGCAAACTTCTGTGTATCTTTCAAAACCCAACTCAGTTTTTACCTTTCCTGTGAAAGGTAAAAACTTTACCTTTCCTGGTCTCCCACATTTCCCTGCTCTTACTTCAATGACAGTCTGCATGTATCACAAAGAACTGTAGTTATCTCTTCATACAACTCCCCCACTGGGGACTCATGAAGTTCAAGTCTAGGGCTTACCCTTCTTTTCCCAAATCACCTAGAAGGCCCTAAATAAATGCTAATAAATACATACCTTAATGTAAACTCTTATGACATCATTTTATTGGCAGTAAAATAATATATGAGTGTATCTGTATATTATTTATACCCTCCCTTGTTCCAGCAAGAATTTGAAGTCGATGTGCATATAACAGTCTTTCTTACTCACAAGCAGATGTAGAATGGTGCTTGGTGCACCCTACAGTAGAAAGAGCTAGGACTTTAGAGTAAAACAGTTCTGGGTTCAGATCCTAACTTGGCCTCTTACTGTGACTTTAAGTCATTGCTTCATCTCTCTTAGCTTCAGTTTTCCCATCTGTAAAATGGAGATAACAGTAATGACCTGTGTGGCAGACATTGTTGATTACCACCCAATAGTCACTCCTGCTTTCTTCCTTAGTGCCCTAACTTTTTTTTTCAGGAATCCACTCCCTCTTCCTCACGCCCAGGGTGGGAAAGGGGGAAATCCTGATGAGTCTAAACAAATCTTGGTATAATGTTCCCCTTGCCAGTGATTCTTTTTGGGATGGATCTGTGACTCAGTTCTGGTCAATGAGATGTAGGGAGGGATCTTTGAGAGGTTTGTCTAGAGAGTTGTTCTAGGAAATATTCCCCTCCTCTTAAAACATGAGAGAAACGGTTGTCCTTCTGCAGCTGGACGTTATGTCTGGAGTGATGGCTGGGGCCACAGCAGCCATCTTGTTGTGATGAAGGCAACTACTCAGAGAGTCAAGCCAACACACTAAAGACGATGGAATGGAATCGTGGAAAGAACTGGGGTCCTGGTGCCACGTTCAGCACCTAGAGCCACCCATCTCTGGACTTTTTCCTGAGATCATCAGTCCTTCACTGTTCAGTGAGGGACCCCTAGCTCAATCCAGTAATGTTAAGGTAGCTGTTACTTGCAGGTAGAAGGATTCTAACAGATCAACTTCATGGAGTTACGGTGATGACTAAATAAAATAAAGTTGATAAAGTATCTAACACAGTGCCTGGCACGTTTGGTTCTTAACAAAGATTAAAGAGCTTCCTGCTGAGACATTCTGAGGTGAATGCATGAATGACCCCAAAGACGTGGCAGATGGTAACGCAGTAGGGTTTAAAGCAGTGCAGAGGTGGGTGGGTACTGGAATGACAACGAAGATGATGATGAGAGTGAAATTTAAACATTATGTTAGGAAGTGTCCTGATGGAGCTTCTTGGGGCTGTAACTGTGGTTTTCCTTTGTACTTCTCAGGCCTCCTCTTACTCCGGTCAGAGTTAAACACTGCACAACACAGGCTTTTCTAATTGTGGGCAGCCACACTTGTGCAATCGGGGTGGTCCCTGATTACCCTGGGGCATGGAAGCCCTGCTCCGGGATGAAGCCTAGAGTGTAATTTGTAGCTCCAGGAGGAGCCAAGATTCGGAAGCAGAACTAACATACCCACGCCACGTAGAACATGGTCTACCACTGACAAAAGGCACAACACCCCTCCCTTCAAGAATGTCCAGGGAGGCCCCGCAGACTCCTGCAGCTTGAAAGGCCTGCCTTTGGGGGCCTTGGGGCCAGGCGTCCCACCTAGCTTTTGGCCGGCTAACCAGGCCAGAGTTTTCCTCCACTCCAGTGTGTGGAGCGCTCAGCCACACCAGTGTCTGCCAGACTTATGTCCGCCCGTCTGCGTGGGCGGCCCTGGCAGCAGGGTACGGAGCAGGGTTTGTGCGAGGACACTGTGGCCCCTGCAGCAGGGTTACGGGGGAGGCAGTGTCACCTCAGGGGCAAGCCAGGAGGGAACCTGGAGGAGGTGGGGAGCAGAAAGCTGCGCACCCAAGGCATCCTCGGCCCCCTTTTCGAAGGCCCTCTTCCCCTTAGAAGCCGGTTCCAGGCCCCCTTTCCCTCCAGCTGCCCTCTGGCTGTTTTATTCCTGCTGGGCCCCTCCCCTGCCCAGCCAAGTTCAGCACGGCCCTGCTTCCTGGCACTGACATTCATTCTGTCCACCAAATATTTATTTAGACTATTCTATGCAAGATGCCATATTCCTGCTAGCGACTGGGGGGGTGAGAAAGATACAAAGAACAGCAAGATTAGACTAGAAAGGACTAATCCTAGTCCTTAGTCTAGAAAGGACTAGAAAGGACCTCAAAATGGTTTTCACACTTCTCTCGGCCTCAGAATCTTCCCCCACTCCCCCTCACAAAAACCCAAGTATTTAAGAAAGAAAAAAAGCAAGATTGCTGCAGCTGAATCTGGAGCAGGGCCCCATCCACTCTGGTCAGAGGCTGACTCCATGGACAGAGTCTGAGAAGTCCTGATCTAGACCAGAGGGGAAACTGAGGCCCAGGGAAGTGACCTCCCTGAGACACACTGCAAGTTAGCGGCTCAGCCAAGTTCAAATTCAGGTGTCTGAGTGCCTGGCCCAGTGCGTTATCCATTGTACTGCCCTACCCCTTGGCACTTGTCTCAAAGATCCACTGGAGAGAAGAGGCAAGTCAACACAGAATAGAATGCATGTGCTACAGGCCAGTTAAAGAGCGATGGTTCCAACACAGGGAGAGAAGCCCTCATGGCAGAGGGGCAGGAGGCCGGGCCTCGATCGACATGGGCAGGGTTTGACATGGCAGGGATGTGGTGGGCAGTTGGGTAGTGGGAAAGAGGCAATTCCAGGCCCCAAATAACGTGGTCACCTAAAGCCTGAAGAAAGCCTGGCAGCTCAGAGACCTGGGTTCCAGCCCTGGCTCTGCCATTACAAGCTGGGTGACCTTGGACCAGTGGCCTCCCCTCTCTGGGTTTGTTTCCTTGCATGTAAAATGGCAGAGGGGGTGAGCTAGCTTGTCCACTGTGACATGCTTTGATGCTTTCTCCCCTCCCATGAGGCTGGCCCTCCCCTCCCCACCATCACTACCAACGTCACCACCCAGGACACTCGCCAGTGTGTGCCAGGTGGCTGGAATTGACACCAAGAGGAAGTGTCCCTGGGTGCTCCATCAGAGCAGCACGGAGCTGGCAGACCTGCTCAAGGGGCCCGCCCAGAGCTTTGGAGAACAGTGACAAAACACGAGGAGGCTGGAACCCAGGCAGAACTGGGGCAAGAACCATTCCTCTTCTGGGAAGGGTTCTTTCTAATCCAGTCCTCTCTGAAGGCCCAGGCCTCAGCCAGTGCCCCCTATCGCCACCCCACGCCCACCACCTTGGAGCAGAAAGGGGAGGTCTCAAGGGTAGCCACTTAGCCCCAAACCTCAGTATTCTTGCTTTTAAAATGAGGTGAAAATAGAGACTTAGTATTTTTTAAAAATAATTTTTTTAAACATTCTTTTTTAAAAAATTTATTTTATTTCTTTATTTTTGGCTGCGTTGGGTCTTTGTTGCTGCATGCAGGCTTTCTCTAGTCGTGGCGAGCAGGGTCTACTCTTCGCTGCGGTGCACAGGCTTCTCATTGTGGTGGCTTCTCTTGTTGCAGAGCACGGGCTCTAGGTGCACAGGCTTCAGTAGTTGTGGCACGTGGGCTCAGTAGTTGTGGCATGTGGGCTCTAGAGCACAGGCCCAGTAGTTGTGGTGCATGGGCTTAGTGGCTCCGCGGCATGTGGGATCTTCCCAGACCAGGGCTCGAATCCGTGTCCCCTGAATTGACAGGCGGATTCTTAACCACTGCGCCACCAGGGAAGCCCCAAACTTAGTGTTCTTATTTGTAAAATTGATCGTGCTTGTCAAGTGCCTAGCACGGTGCCTGGGGTAGGAACCACTCAGTAAATATCAGATCCTGTGCATTGCCAGGGGGCTGCCTGCTGGGGACGACCGCACAATCTGAAGGCTCCTGACATTAAATAGTCTGCTTCAAGTAGGGCCCCTGTGTGTGCAACACACGCTCAATCACAGAAGAGGAGAACCGCAAAGGGCACCTGGGCAGGTTGGTGAGAAGCCCGCTAGAAACAATGTGTGTGCGCCCCCTGCTGGCTGGGAGCAAAGGTGCAGGCCTTCAGGCTCAGGGTGCCGGGGCCGTGAAGGGGGATCCTTGTTAGCGTGGGGACTCTCACACCCCACAGGGGGAATGGTGACAATGGTCCTTCCCTCACAGGTGTGTTGTGAGGACAATACATGCAAAGTACTTAGCAAACTCTTTGGACTTGATGAAGAGGAGTTATTTTTATTAATGAAGTATGCTCAAGGGTCCTCCACACCCTTTTTCCAACCTGTGTAGGTAATTTCATCCCTCTTCTGAAAGTTCAGAAATTAGCACCTGCCTTGTAAATAGGACACGACAAAACACTACTTAGAGACGTATGGTGGGGAGAGGTTAATCCGGGTAGGCTTCCTGGAGGAGGAGCTTGGCTGACTTCCTCTCTTTTCAAGCAAAGAAACTAAGGCTCAGTGACATTAAATAACTTGCCTGAGGTCACAAAGCTAGAAACTGGCAGAAAAGGACATCCATGCTTTTCTGGCTCAGAAGCCACTGCTCTTAGCCAGTGTGCTGCCATGGTGACAGGTCATTCCCATCAGAGGAGAATGATGGCCGTTCATGTGAGGACCTGGGACAAGAGGATCTGAATGGCCATCGCTCAGTCTGGGTGGAGCAGAGGTATGGGAACCTTGGCATGGCTTCAGTAATAATCATAGATTATGATTATCTGGTGAGCAGAGCAGTGTGCCAGGCCCTGGGCACCAGGTCTGAGATGCATGATTTCATTTAACCCTCAGTTTGCGGAGGAAGAAACTGAGGTCTGACAAGTGTACTGGTCTCACTTATGGGTGTCAGAACTGAGACAAGAACCCAAGTTTTTCTTTTATCTACTGCTGTGTAACAGTGGACTTGAGATGTTAGCGGCTTTAAACAACAACGCACTTGTGATTTTGTGGGTCAGGAATCTGGGCAGGGCTCGACTTGTTGCCCTGCCCTCCACGTGGCATTAGCTGGGATCATTCTGCACTGGCAGCGAGACTGGGAGGGAAGGGCCGAGAAGGCTTATTCACATGCCTGCCAGCTCGGCGCTCCTCTACATGGCCTCCCCCGTGTGGCCAGCATGGTGGCTTCAGGGTGGCTGGTTTCTTACATGGCAGCTGGCTTCCAAAGGATGAAAGCAGAAGCTGCCAGGCTCCTTAGGGGCCAGCCGTGGAGCTGGCATAGCGTCACCTGCACTGCATTCTACTGGTCAAAGCAAGTCCTGTGGCTGGTCCAAGTTCAGGAGGAAGGGAAACAGATTTCTCCTCTAGATGGACACAGCAGCATGCTCATTCTGGAATGCAAGATGCTTGTGGCCATGGTGAGAGACTAACACGCATCCCCAGCTTCTCCACGGGCAGCCTTCCTCCCATGTCTAATTCCAGGAAGCGCTCATTTCCAGGGATTTGCTAAAGCCCACCAGGCCCCCGCCACAAGCCACATGCCTATGTTTCGTCTTACCTGGCCCTCCAGCCCAATGACTGCTTCATGCTCCGAGCCTGGCTTTACAAGAATCTATCTTATCTTGTTTTCTCCAAGGCAGGCACCATTTCCCCCTGCTTCCCAGGGGCCCCATCACCTGAGTTAGCCTGAGCATGTCTTGTTCTCAGGACCCTAAAAGAACCGAACATGTGACTTGCAGACAGTCAGCCACCTGAACAAGAGTGGGTTGGATTCATCTTTGCAGAGCCAGCACCAGCACTGAGTTTTCCCCAGAAGAAGAGCTCCGTAAACAGGACTTTCTGGCACCAAACTTCACACGCTTGGGCCTTGAACCAAGGAAAAGAGCGTCTTACCTCTCCAGGATCGGCATCATCATCACCTGGAAATGTGTCTAGGGTTGTGGCCCTCCCATCCTACCTCCTGAACCAGAACTTGCATTTTAACAGAAACCCAAGTGACTCATATGCGTGTTCAAGGTTGAGGCAATCGAGGTAGCAGTTCCCGAGGTAAAGAACGGGAACAGGCTGGGAAGACAGATGCCAGTTGAGCCCATCTGGAATGATCAGGCGAGGGTCTCACCCTTGGCTGACGGTTACAATCACCTGTGGGCCTTTAAAAAAAAATCCTGATGCCCAGTGTGCACCCCAGTCAATTAAGTCTTACATTCCTGGGGGTGGAGCACAGGCAACAGAATTTTCTAAAATCCCCTTAAGCGATCTCACTGTGCAGTCAGGGTGGGGAGCCGCTGGTTTAGGGTACTGCTTCTTCAAGTGTAGTCTGCAGCTCATCTATGCCCAGATCACTTGAGACACTGATGAACTATGTAGATTCCTGGGTCCCACAGCCGGTTCTTGAGTCTAAACATTCGGGAGCATGGCGCAGGAATCCACATTTTTAGCCATCTCCCTAGATGATTTGAATGTGCACTAAGTTAGAGACCACTGGTTTAGGGCCCTGAATAAGCGACAACAATGGCAATGGTGTTTCTAAACGCTACGAAGTATAATGTGCGCACATTAGAAGATACAGGTAGGTCAAAGCAGGAAACAAGAAAACGTGTGTGCTCCTTCTGTCTAGGGATGATGGGCCCTCGGCACCCACTCTAGAGAAGGGAAGGCGCCTCCCTCCCCTAGGGAAGCTGCCACCCAGCGCTGGGTCGGCTGTGATTTGGGCTCTGATTCGCTGGCAGGGTGGAGCCTGTTCTCTGGCCCGGACAGAATTATTGCCTCAAATCACGTGGTTGATTATCAGTTACTCGTGTCCGTGTGAGAGCGTGTGTGTGTGTGTGTGTGTGTGTGTGTGTGTGTGTGTGTGTGTGTGTGTGTGTGTGTGTGTGTGTGTAAGTGTCTTTGCAAATCATTAAGGGTCGTCATTCTGGATTATCGTTGATTAACGAGAGGGAGGCCTGGTACCTGCAGCAGCCGGGATGGCAGCCCCGCAATTATGTCCCAGCTGATCGGTAATTGGCGCATCGCAAGATGATTTCTCTCTCTCTCCGCTGCTCCTCCCAGCCTCTCCTGCCGACTCCGCAATTAGCGCCCTTGCTCATTCCCTTCCAGCCCGGGCTGAGTTCAGAGGCCTGCTCCCTGGCGAGTGGGTGCGGTAGGGCTGGCTTTGAAGACCAGAACCCAAATGGGGCTGTGACGGTGATGTGCGGGGTGGTGGCAGAGGCTCCGTGGCGGGGGGTGGGGGGGCATGGAGCTGGCAGGACCTCAAGCGCGCTACCTGGGCCCGCCTCATCGTTCATTATCCTTCCCAGGAAGCCCAGGGGCCATTCTCTGAGCTCCCTGCCCCTCCCCCACTGCATGGACCGGGAAACTGAGACCCAGAGAACGAAAATAGCAAATAGGAAAAAAAAATCCAAGACCACTAATTCAGAACAGCACGGTACCATGAATCCAGCCCCACAGAGCAAAGGAAAGAGCAAAGTTCCAGAAGGAACTCCTCCCCACCATCACTCCCATCCTGCTGAGGCTGTCACCTCCCAAGCCAACACTGCTTGTCTCAGTTTCCCCGAGCAACGCAAGCTTTTGATACCCCAACTCCCGGGGTTTGGGAGGAACTGCCCTGAGGAATGTGTGGTGTTAATTCAAGGCAGCAGCACCCACCTGGATTATGGCAACGGCCTCCTCACTGTTCCCCACACGTCTACACGGGGCCCCCAATATCCATCACGCTGGAGACACAGGGATCTTTATAACGCCTGGTCTTACTGCTGATGAGATACCATCCCTCCATGCGATGTTACTCCCCATTGCCCTCAGGATAAAGTCTGGGTCCCCAGTCCCCTTTCTTGCTCCACCCCACTTGCTCTCTCTGCCCAGCACGGACCCCTCAGTGCTCTAGCTCCCTCCCACCACCTTGTCCTTCACCCAATCTGATCCCTCTACCTGGTACCCTTTCCCCTCCTCCCATCATGTTTCACCTGGGCACACACCTGCGGGGGAGGCAATGATGCTCACACTCATACTTGGGCTCCATTGCCCAGAAAGGGGTTCTGCGCTCACTGGAGACCAACAGTGACAGAAGCAGAAACTTTAAGGATGGCTTTAGTTAGTTTAGCAGGGGTGCGAGAGGATGGGGAAGGCGGGGCCGTTCCGGAAAACTTCCACATGAAAGACTCTCCCGTGGCTGCAGAGCCACCAGGCAGTTTGTTTCTGAGCCTTGCAGCTGTCTTGGCCATTTTCATTTTTATCTACTTAGGGTGGTCAGCAGGTCACGGCAAGCGGGAGATGCAATGCTAATGACTCCGGCTCCACGTGGCAACCATTCAGGAAAAAGCTGCAATGTTCTCTCTGCCACATTAATCAGAGAAACACATCAAGAGCTGTTGCGTGGAGACAGCTTTCCTCCCAGTACCTGCCCTGCATACTAATCACCACCCGCTCCTGGCGGTGAGTCAGCTCCATGCCAGGCAGGCAGTGAGGGAAGGTCAGAAACGCCCGCTCCAAGCACGTGGGGACAGGCAGAAGGGCGGCAGCCGTGTCCCCACCCCGCAGACACACACTGCCCGCAACCATCATTGAGCCCGGGCAGGTGGGCACAGCAAATTCTGGGAAAGTCCATCCAAATGCAGACTCTGGGTTAATTCCTTCGTCTAGGTCTTACCCAAGTCTACCAGAGGGACCTCTCCAGAAGCTGATCCCTGGACAGAGTCTGATAAAAGCAAGAAGGGCCTCACTGCCAGGCACTTTGATAACAATAAGACATAATTTTAGATCGCACTTAACATGTGGCAGGCATACGTGTAAGCCTTCTAGATGGATTACTCAGTTACTCCTCATATAACTCTGTGAACTGGGTACCATTACTAGTCTCATTGTATAGATGAGCAAGGAAACACACAGAGAGGTTAAGTAACGAACCCAAGGTCACACAGCTAGTAACCACCCGCTGGGTTTGAACCCCCACAACTGTGTTCCAAACCATTTCCCTCCACTTCCCCTCATTGTGCTACTAGAACCCAGAGTCGCCTGAGCCAGTGGTAACCACGACAAGCTTCTGAGTGTCTTTTGCATGTATTCATTCATTCACTCATTCGTTCATACAGCAACTATTTGTTGAGCACCTACTATGTACAAGGCACTGTGCTGGGCACCAGGGAGACAAGGGGAAACAAAACAGACATACGCTTAAGAGGGAGACGGGCATCAATTTAACATTTTCACAAATTTATAGTAATTGCAAAATGTGATAAGTGCCATGAACAGAAGTACCAGGTCCCATGAAAGCCCATGGTGGGGGACGCTCATGTCTCTTGGAAAAGTCCAGGAAGGCTTCCCGAGGGAGTGACAGATGAGGGGATGGCTTACATCTGCAATTCTCAAAGGGTGGTCCCTGCATGGGCAGCATGAGGTCACCTGGGAACTTGTTAGAAATGCAGATTCTTGGGGCTCACCCCAGACTTACTGAATCGGGGACCCTGGGGATGAGGCCGAGAAATCTTGAGTAAGCCCTCAGGGGGATTCTGATGCCCACACAAGTTTGAGACCTACTGGCTTATGCAAAGGCCCGGAGGCAGGCAGGAGCAGGCATGCTGGAGCAACTGCAGGTGGTGTTGGGGCAGGGGATGGAGTGCCTAAGATGAGCTGGACAGGGTTTGGGTCACCTTGGCCTTGTAGGCATCCTAAGTGGTGCAGCCCTGCATCAGCTCCCATCACCAAGAAGCCCAGTCAGAGGGTTCCTCGGCCCTGGGGACCCTCAGGAGTAGCAGGTCACCCAGGTGTCCAGTCTGGCTGAGGCGAGAGGATGGGAGTGGCTGCGTCATATGGCTTCTGACCGGTCACCTGACTTCTTGCCAATGTTTTAACTTTCAGGAAGCACTGGTGAGAAGGTGGATCCTGTGGCTGGGGAAGTACCTCCATCCTCAACGCCGGGAAAGGAACTTAGGATAGAAACTTCTCCTTATCCTCAAGAAGCATCCCAATAAAACACCAGCAGCAGCAGGTGGCTACGACCCACTGAGTCGCGATCTGGCTGGGTGTCAACACTGCGAGCACCTGAAGCCAGGTTCATCGCAGGAGAGGGACAGGGTGAAGTTCCCTAGCTGAGCCTGGATGAACTGGAGGTGGTCGCACCTGCTTGCAGAGGCGTCAGCATAGAATAGATCAGAGTTGGTGACGACCAAACAGCCTTGTTGGGCTCCTTCCCATGCACCTCCCCTGCTGCAGGCCGCCCCCCTCAAAGGGGCTTCACCCCACGGGCTGTCTCCGCAGGGTCTACTGGATGACCTGGCCGCCAGAGCAGGGGATGCAGGTCAGAAGGCCAGGATGGATGTTGGGTTGTTACTGGTCCGCTCCAACGTCACAGGGGCCTTTGATATGGATCCAGGTCACGTCCAGCTCTCCCAGCCAGGGTTCCTCCTTCAAAAGAAAAAACTAAGAGACCTTGGAGGAACTCACTGTCCCAAAAAGTGCAGTAAGGAGTGGGAACTTGCAGAAGGCTCTGGTAGATGAGGGAGTTAGACAAGGAGCACAGAGGAAAGGAGGGTACTTTTCTTTTTCTTTTTAATATTTATCTATTTGGTTGCACCGGGTCTTAGTTGTGGCTCGTGGGCTCCTTAGTTGTGGCATGCGAACTCTTTAGTTGTGGCATGCATGTGGGATCTAGTTCCCTGACCAGGGATCGAACCCGGGCCCCCTGCATTGGGAGCGTGGCACCCTACCCACTGTGCCACCAGGGAAGTCCCGGGTACTTTTCTTTACACTAGCTTTTTTCTCTCCATAAAAAAATGTGAACACAGACGTAAAGAGAGAAAAAGTGAAAGTTCCTTTTTTTCCCGTCTCTTACTAATATCCCTGCTTCCTTAGCAGTAACCTATATTAGCAGTTGGCTCTATATCGTCCCAGACCTTTTCTGGGCATTTACACACACACACACACACACACACACACACACACACACACACACACACACATACATCATACACCCATGTGTGTATGATGCCAGGATGTTTGTTTTTCTTTGCTTTTTACATAAATGGGATCAAGCCGACCATATTGTCCTGCAACTTCTCCCCCATAACAATATATCTTGGACATTTTTTTTATGACCACATATATAGAGCATCCTCATCTGCTGTTGCTTTTCTCTTTTTTCTAATTTCTGCATAGTATTGCACGTGCGAATGTAACACAGTTGATTCAACCACCCCCTTTCCACTCACTCCCTCACTCAGGGTCCCTGTTGCGGCCCAACTCTGGGGGGCGTTTGTGGTAAGTGATACTGCTGCACAGCCCAGGGGACCCCATCCACGCTCAGGCTGCAGCCGCCCCTCCCACCTCCCATGAACAGACTTTTTCCCATGCAAACAATTCTACAACCAGCATCCTTGCCCATGCCTCTTGGTGCACACACACAAGTATTTCTGTGGGTGTTGATACCTCGCGTGGGTGGAAGTGCGCGCCCTGCCAAGGTGTGGGAGGGCGCTGACAGCCTCCTCTGCCCCCATCCCCCCAGCACATATCCATCACTGGCTGCCGCCTGGGCCGCCGCTTCCAGGAAATCCATTGCAAAGATTGAGGACTGTCAGTGGCTCACACACTGGGGGCCATCCAGGGAGTAGATGAAATTGTAGGAGAAAATCCTACCCGGCTCCAGACCGCTCGTAATGGAGACCCCTTGGTGACCTTTCCGGAGAAGTTAAAAGAACACAGGCAGACACACTCACCCTCCATCATCCACCACCAGTCCACCTGCGGGGAGCACAGCCCTCTGTCCTTGGAGAAGCCGCTCCTCATTAGCAGGCCTGGTGGGAAGGGGGAGGCTGGTGCACGGCCCAGGCCGCCGCTGTGCAGGTAAGGAGGCCAGCGGGGGCACCTGCTTCCCTGGAGGGTGAACCCAGTGGACCACAGGGCCCTTAGCTGCTCAAGGTCAAGGTACCTGCCCCCTTCCGCCGCCCCCTAGAGAGACCATCTGGCAGCCGGGCAGCGATCCTCCAGTGATTCCCCTCCACCCAGTCCCCAGGCCAACGGATCCTGCATCTGCACTCAGCCCTCCTTCCTCCCTCTGTTCAAACAGAGGTGCCGGCCCCGTGGCCTCAGTTCTTCTTATCCAGCTTGGCAGCCTTGCCCTGCACCTCCGGGAGGAGGGGGCCTCTGAGCGCAGTGCCCATGAAGGAGGTGCCGGTGGACGAATCCAACATTTTCCTTACCCGGGAGGGTGACCTGAGCCTTTACCTGGTTTCACAGCAGCTAGGTTCATAATGCCTCACCCTCCACCCCTCACCCCCGTTCCTCCCCTTCTTGATTCCACCCACCCACACCCACACCTGGCCCCGCACAGAAAACCCAGCCATAGCTGTGAACGTGGGGAAATACGCAATCGTTTTCTGTATGCAGCTGTCTCCCAGCTCTCCAGGCCTATTTACCTGATAATGACTTAAAAAATAACCCTAGCTACATCTATTGGGCAGTGTGCCAAGTGCTTTATGTATATATCTGACTTAATTTTCGCAAACTCTACACAGTAGATACTGCTAAGGATTTACAGGTGGGGAAATGGAGGCTCAGAGAGGTTAAGCAACTTGATTCAGGTCACACAGCTGGTGAATGCTAGAGCCAGGACTGGAAATCAGGTCCCCATCATTCTCCAAGGCTATGAGCTTAACGGTTGTGCTACCCTGGCTCCCACTTACTTCATTTCATTCCTTCTTCTGGGTTGTCCCAAGGACCGGGTTGAGCTGGCCAATTCCCCAGGCTGCCCCCCAGACTGGGGGGAGCTGCGGCTTCCGGTCCCTGGAGCCGTGTGGGTTCCTGGCAGAGGAAAGACCCTCACATCTCCGTGTCCAGATTCTCTGACTCTCTCGTGAGCACACCCAGGCCCCCTCCAGGCCAGTAGAAACTGACAGCCCACCCTGCCTGCCAGCAAACACTTTGGCTGGCCTGGCCAGCTCAGCCTGAGGACGGGGGAACTTCCTCCGGGCAGCACCTCACCGCCTGGACCCAGGCAGGGGCTGGTTTCAGGGCTGCCCATCCGCAAGCAGGCTGGGAGGCGGGAAAGGGAGGCAGCCCCCATTCCAGAGGGGCTTTTGCTGCCCTCCTGTGGCCTGGACACACAGCCCTGCACCTCCCTCCTCCCTCCTCCCTCCTTCCTCCTTGCTGTTATCCAGCCTTCCCAGCTGCCAAGAGCCCACATCCAGTCCCAGCCCTGGTGCAAGTGCCCAGGTTATTTTGCGGCTGAGGAGAGGGCAGCACGAAGGCCAGGGAAATTCACAACCACCAGTTCGTACCCCAGAGCCAATAACATGGATGGAGGTGAAATTTACGTATCTGTTGACCTGAAAAGATGTCCTAGTATATTGCGCTGTTAAAAAAAAAGGGGGGGGGGGAGGAAGCAGGTTTTAAAGCTGTGTACAGTAAGAGAGCATTTTATTAATTAAACAAAAGTATTATCTATGTAACTAATCATAGAAAGAGGATATTTGCCAAGATGTTAACAGATGATTTTTGTTTTCTTCTCTTGGCTTATCTGTGTTTTCTATTTTTTTCAATGAACATCAATTACCCAGATAATTTTAAAAAGCAATCAAAATAAACCAATCCCAGACTGATTGTACATCTTCCTGTCCCCCCTACCCCCAACAGCTCTCCAAAAAAGAATCACAGATCCATATTCCTGGACCTTCCTTTCTCTCTCCAATCATTTCCACATCTCAGTCGGCGTGTGTTGGTTGGAGGTGGGGGGAGGATTCCTACCTGCTCCAGGAAGCCTTCCCCTGACTAATGGGAGGTGTGAAGGCTTCTTTGCCCAGGGGTCTTTTTCTCACTGACCCAGCTCTGCCCAAATGCACAGTGCCTGGAGGCCATCTTCCCTCCCTCTGGTGCCTTTTCACGGAAGAGGAAATGCTCTGCTTTCTACTGCATTGTTTGTTCCTGCAGGCTGAGCCGACTTCCCTGAGGCTGAGATGCTCAGAGGCAGCCCAACCCTCCATCACATGGACCGGAGCCCCAGGGCAAATGGTTCCACTGTCGAGAGGTGATTATGGCAAAATGAAGAGTGAGGGAAAAGAAGTGACAAAAGAAAGAGCAGTGCTTCAGGAGAGGGCTATGCTGCCCCTTCCAGAAGGACCCGAGGAAACTAGGAAGGAGATGGGAACGGAGATTCCTGAGCATTTCCTATGTCCACACAGTGGACCCTCCGAAGACAGGCCCTTGCCCCTCACTTTGTGCGGGTGAGGCCACTGAGGCAGAAAAGCGCCCAGGCCTTAGCTTCCTGCATCTCTGGTGCTTCACGCCACCGTGAAGAGGAGGCTCCTGAAAAGGTCTCTGGATGGAGAAATTAGCGTTGGTGGGCAGTGTCTTCTCCCACCCACCCCCGCCATGTTAGCCACTGCCCAGGCTCCCCAAGAGCCACAGACACCCCTCTGCTCAGGAACGGCAGCTGGGACCAAGCACTGTCCTGCAGGGGATGGCCCTCTGAGCGCCTGCTCGTTGAATGATGAAGGTTGCTAATGTCATTGTTCTGGCCATCAGAAAGGCAGCCTAGAGGGCCCAGAGAGCTAGCCGGCAACCCAACAGAACCTAGGGTTCAAGGGAAAGGAGAGGACCTTTAGTGTCACCCTGAACCCCCAACTTTCAAATCACATTCCCTGAGGTGGCCATCCCCAGAGACGCAGGAACCAGGCTCCCATCCCTGCCAAGCCTCCACACACGGGACAAATGCAGTTTGCACACCTAATTGGGAGGCAGGAGACCCTCCCTGGTACTCTTTGAGCTCTGTTCCTAGCCACCTGGGTCATCTAGGCCAAGTCACTCCTCACCACCACACCTCCCCTTCTACCTACACGGTGCTGTGGCGTTAAGAAGGGCTTCTAAGGGTGCTGCTGAAGAATGCTCAGCCCCTGGCAGCGTCTCCTCCCTTAATGGGGGTCTGGTAATGAGTTCCATGCCCTGAGCAACTCGGTTTGTGGACAGGTAGTCGAAGCGTGATTGATAGCGACACCCCGTGGACACAATGGGTAACTGCAGTCACCTGGACGGAAGCCACAGGACGACCTTCAACTTTCTTCATTATGTGGAGAGGAGCTGATCGCAATTAATCCCACTCATCATCTTTCACAGGGAGCTGTCTTAGAGCTGAAAAAGAATCTTTCCCCAAACCAGAAAACAACCCTCCAGCCACACATTTCCATCAGCCTCCAGCTAAACACCTGTTTCGTTTCAACTTGTCCCTTTTCAATATTGACCTGATAGAAGTATCTAGTGGCCATGGAGGGAGAGTAATGTCAACAATAATATTAATAGAGGAAATATGTAAAGGGCTGTTGACTTTTGCCATGAATTTCATGCATTGTCTCATTTAATCTTCCCAGCAAACCGTGCAGGTATGTGCTCTTACCCCCAGCATTCAGAGGAGGAATCAGAGACTTGGAGCATAAGGGGAAGCTAAGTTTCAAACCTGGGCAATCTGGCATCAGACCCCATTCTCTTTTAAACACCAGTCTGTGCAACCTCACTTCCCCCAGTGTCTACCCACCGTGGTAATCCCTTGAGGCTGGAGAAATCCCAATTCCTAGGGCACTGGCTTGAATCCTCAGACTGGACGCCCCTGAGTCACCCTCTAGGGCAGTGAGAGGCAGGTGGACATGAGGGCCTTTAGGGTTCAATAGGCCTGGGTTGGAGTCCCAGCTCGGTCCCTCATTAGCTATGTGACCTTGGGCTTATTCCTGAATTTCACTCCCCTGAACCGCCAAATGTGCGTAATAATCCCTTGCCTTGGAGGGTGCTGTGAAGGTTAGAGAAATCATTCGGTGCTGAGCAGATGCTCCAGAAATGGTGACTACTCTTATCTGCAGGGTGGGTGTGCCCATTGACCTTGGGAGGAGCCAGCCTGGAAGATTTCCGTAGGTGGCAAATTCTAATTCAGCCTCTTTAGAAAATACCACCACTAAGAAGGGCTAGGATGAAGGTGAGGGCCAGCTTTCTCACCCTTAGGCTTGTCCGATTTCGGAGGGAGCAGCTCATGGTCATGGTTCAAAGGATCCCGGAAGGGACTGACTTAACCAAGTTGGCAGAGCAGACACAAGATCCTGTGACTTTGGGCCCCATCTTTCCTCAGAGACCCCATTATGCAGAGAACAGTGTGCCGGCAGGATTCAGGTCCATGCCTCTAGGTATCTGCAGAGACTCTGGTGCCACGAACCAGCCAATGGTCCATTTGTGGTACTTTGTTACGGCAGCCCTAAGAAACTAACATGGTCATGAGAGATACTGTGACTTCCCCCTTGCTCTCCCTTGAACCACGCATCCTGGGGGAAGCCAGCTGCTATGTCATGAGGCTACTCAAGCAGACCTATGAGAGGTCCGCGTGGCAAGGATCTGAGGCTTTCTGTCAAAGCCAGCGCCCGCTTGGCACCCTGTGGGTGAGCCTCCTTGGAAGCAGATCCGACAGCCCCAGTCAAACCTTCAGATGACTGCAGCCCTCCTAAGAAGCCCGGAGCCTGGGACTTCCCTGGAGGTCCAGTGGTCAAGACTCTGCACTTCCACTGCAGGGAGCAGGGGTTTGATCCCTGGGCAGGGAACTAAGATCCTGCATCCTGTGCGGTGCAGCCAAAGAAAACAAAACACACAAACAAACAAACCACAAAAGAAGCCTGGAGCCAGAACAGTCAGTTAAAGCTTTCCCCAGTTCCTGGCCTACAGAAACTGTGAGATAATAGATGCTTATTATTGTTTGAAGCTACTAAGCATTGGAGTAATCTGTTATAGAGCAATAGCCACCTAATATTCACATTTATCATACTGGGGCCCCAGTATAACCTGAAACAGAGAGAGCTGCGTTTTTTACATACATCATACATCACTTGAAATGGATCAGGGGCCCCAGCGCCATTCTCTCTGGGGATGTTTCCAACACTGGGCTCCACAGGTGTCCCTGTTATTCATTTCCGCGTGAGCACCTTCCATGTGCCAGACACTGTGTTACCGGCTGCGGCTATAGATGTGAACTGTCATGTTCATGGCCAGTGGCCATTATGGCCATAGCTCTGCTAGTAGACAGATGTGTGAAAAAGGAGAGCGCTCATCTGCAGAGGCGGGGGGGTGGGGTGGGGGGGGCATTGAGATGCTGAAAGGAGAAGCCTTCAGTGGCGTGACCCTGCAGAGGCAGGAAGAGAGCCAGGTTCAAGGGTCCACAAGAGCAGTGGGAGGTAGAGGGAACTAGAATCCAGACTCCCCACTTCACGGCCTTCTCCCCTGTGTCTGTCTGTTCTGTGTCTCTCTTCTAAAGATACTAGGCATTGGATTTAGGGCCTGAGCTAATCCATTACAACCCTTAATTACATCTGTGAAGACCCTACTCCCAAATAAGGTCACCTTCACAGGTATGAGGCAGGGTTAGGACTTCAATATATACCTTCTGGGGTACACAGTTGGCCCACAACAGTGACCTAGCCTTGGAAGTCACATACTATCGTTTCTTCAGTAGCAATTGGTTACAAGGGTCAGCCCTGTTCAGGGCAGGAGGAGACCACACAGAGGTGAACATCAGTAGGTGAGGATAAAGGGGGGCCATCTTGGAGGCTGGCTGCCAGGAGATCAGACGGCAATCTGAGCATGAGACCCGCCCTCAGGCGCAGTATTCACAAAGGAAACAATGGAGAAGCAGTTGCACAGCACTTAGGCCCCCCGTACAGTCAAGAATATAAAAGGGGCAGAGTGGGGAACAGAAGGGTCTGGAAATAGAAATCATCCAAGAGAGGAAAGCTATGTGGAGAGCTCCACCTCCATCTCAAGTCTTGTGATGGGGGCTTCCACAAAGCCATTTACAGCCATCTGCCCCCACGGGCCTGGGCCAAGAGGACGGGCTGCACTGGGATTGGCCAGGGGCCCTGTGAGTGCTTCCCGGGGCCTCTGGGGAGAGAGGGCCGGCGTGGCGTCATTTTAAGTCCTGTAGCGCTTCCTAATGGGCAGGAAGAAGGTGGAAGGGGATGCTGGATTCTTGGGGCTGAAGATGAAGTCATCAGCCATTACCCGGAGGAGAGACGAAGACCAGGAACCTCAGCAGAGAGCCTCAGGGACGGGAACCTCCGTAGAACCCAGGGGAGCCCCCGGGAAACAGCGCTCACCATCTGTCAGGCCCGGAGGGCTGGCGATTTTGCAGTCATATAAGCATTGCCCTATTCCTCTGTTCCCTCATTTCTTCTCCCCGCTCACCCCTCCCCCTTAGACCCTGCAAGCATCAGCATGTGGGGAGCAGAGGCCGTCAGGTGAGAAAATAGACAAAAGCCTCCCACAGCCCAGTCCCTGAAGGCCGGCACCCCAACTCCAGACCTTGGAGCAGAAGGAGGAAGATTGGTCTCTGAAGGAAGATGAACGCGTCAGGTCATATCTATAACCAGCTGCTTTAGAGCTCTAAATCGACTGTGGATTTTATGACGTAGAATGACCATACCTGAGCCTGACCAGAAGAGACATGGGGTCAGCTGGGCTTTCATCCAAGGCGGGTGAAGGGGAAATGGCTCCTTCATGGAAAAGTTCAAGTGGAGGGAATTCCCTGGCGGTCCAGTGATTAGGACTCTGCGCTCTCACTGCCGCGGGCTAAGATCCCAGAAGTGGCATGGCTTGGCCAAAAAGAAAAGTTCAAGTGGACAGTGAGAGGTGCAAACTGAGCTGCATTTTGATTACATCCCACGTTCAGCGATTGGTTTCACTGAGCTCGAGCTTTCTCAAGGCAAGTTGGGCCTTATATTCCTCACTCTTGTCACCCCCGGGGCACAGCCTCGATCCACAGGGAAGTTCCCGAAGAAAAGTCTGTCTCAGCTTTTGTCCAAAATTGAGGCATGTTTACTCAATTTTCCTTCCTATTGTCTGGAAATGACACCAAGAACAGGGGGGAAAATAAAAAAGGACAACTTGTCCCCGTGCAAAACAGCCACACCCTCTGAACTCTTCACCCTGCTGTGTTCTGACTTCACCCTGGATGGGGAGGTGAGGTATGAGGTTGGCAGAAAGGTTCCTGGGAGGATACGCTTGGCCTGGGAACAAAAGCTGTTTTTCTGAAAGCTTTGTGCACTTCAACTAAGTGAGGGAGGGGTCTGAGCAAAGACAGGAGAGAGAATCAGGGGAGGAAGTTCTGCTAAAAAAAATTTAAATTCCCCAGGGATGTTGGAGCTGTCATCTGATCAGTCCTTTAAATGTCTTGTTATTATTGAAAAAAAGAAGGTTGGGGCTTCCCTGGTGGTGCAGTGGTTAAGAATCCGCCTGCCAATGCAGGGGACATGGGTTCGAGCCCTGGTCCGGGAAGATCCCACGTGCCGCGGAGCAACTAAGCCTGTGCGCCACTACTGAAGCCTGTGCGCCTAGATCCCGTGTCTCACAGCAAGAGAAGCCACCACAATGAGAAGCCCGCGCACCGCAGCGAAGAGTAGCCCCCGCTCGTCACAACTAGAAAAAGCCTGCACACAGCAACAAAGACCCAACGCAGTCAAAAATAAAAAATAAATAAATTTATAAAAAAAAAGAAGAAGAAGGCTGCCTGTGAGTCTCTCCTCTCTCACTGTCCTTGCACCAAGCTTGGGACCAAAGCTTCCTTCCTTCTCTAGGAGTCAGGCTCTGAAAAGAAGTGCCCTCGAGATTAGGCGCTAGGACCCGGCAGAAGCTGGGGCTCTGCAGCAAGAATCCAAGGTCTTCAGCTCACAGGCCTGCAGTTCAGACACCCACCAGGTAGGTTCCAGCTCCCAGCAAGGACCCAGCCGAGCAGAGGCATGAGCTGGAACACAAGTGGGGATGAAAGCCTGGAAAGCAGGGGCATTCCACAGTCAGCGCTTCTAGAAAAGCCTGTCTTCCCCAGCACAGAGGCTGCAGGGAGTAGCGACTCTGGTTCTCTATATTTCAATAAAAAGCATTTATCGTGCTGATGATGTCAGTGATATTTCAGGACCTAAACAAGCCTAATTTTTCACAGTCTGTAGGACAGGGGGCTCCTAACACTTTTTAAAAGATGCTAGACCCTAAATAAAATCCCTTGTCACCAGGCCACCCATTTCTCTCTCCCCCAGGCCCTGGTGCCATGAAACAGTCACAGCCCCCCATCAGCCGATGGCAGCGCTCTTGGATCAGTTTCCCGAAGAGCTTAATCATGAACAAATTGCTGTCACTTGGCCTGGAGCTGAGAAGCCCAGGAGAGTCTCAGGATGAGGTCTTCCCTGGTGAGAACACAGCCCTTCTGGGAGCCTCTCTTCCTCAGTGCATGTTTGCACTGGGGAGTAACTCCAGAGCACCGAGCGCCGTGTGGGGTTAGCAGGGCTTTTCAACTTCAGCACTAATGGCATTTGGGCTGGATAGTTCTTTGTTGTGGAGGTGGTCCTGTGCCTTGTAGGATATTTAGGACTATGCCTGGCCTGCATCCACAAGACGCCAGTAGCATCCCCTCCCCACTCCTCCTCCATCGTGACAATCAAAACTGTCTCCACACATTGCCAAACGTCCTCAAGGCCAAAGTCATTCCTGGTTGAGAAGGACTGGCTAGGAGCAGCGCTCATTCCATGACTAGACAGCTAAGGAGACCCGGGGTAGAGCTGGGCCACCCGTATCTCAAGGGAATTTTCACTCCAGGAAAAAAGAGACCAAGTCTACACGGCCCTTGTATCAGTGCTCTGTTGGATGCAACTCTAAATGACCTGCCAAGGGTGAGGGGTGGATGCTGTCTCTTGTAACTGAGAAGACCACGGATTTAGGCACATTGCTGGCGCAGGCCCAGCTTGAAGCAGGACTCAAGCAATATCACCAGGACTTGATTCTGGATTCTGCTTTGCTCCAGCTTTGGAATTCTTGTAGGGGCAAGATGGCTGCCAGCGCTCCAGTCCCGTATCTTCCTAGGTTGGCGACTTGTGGAAGAAAAAACGGGAAGTGTTTTCCTTTCTGCAGTCCTAGCGAAAGCGTCATTGTATTTGCTTGGCTCCGATTTGGTCAAGAGTCCGTCACCAAGCAAAAGCAAAACACCATGGCCAGAAATGTGCTGGCCTAGTTGGCCAGGCTGTAGTCACATGCCCACCTCTGGATCTCGGAGCACAGTCAACCCGGCATACAGGGAACCAAAGACGGAAATGTGAGGTTTCCCAAGAGGAAAATCAGGGTACAACTACCAGGGGACAGGTGAAAGGATTCCAGATGACAAAAAGCAACAGGTCGCTACCACAGTCTAGACCAAAAAGAGGTTCAGCTCATCCGTCAAGGTGAGAGGTAATGAGAGTGTAAGGAGGACTTCAATGAATGGCAGTACAAAGGCTGTGCCGTGACTGTCCAAGTCAACCTCCAGGAGACAAACAGAACCCTCTTAGGTGTCTCTAGGACAAACTAGCAACTGACATGATCCATTCAACTGCTGCCTGAAATGGAGACCACAGGAGTTTCACCAAGATCTTTCCCCCCTTCTTCCATAGTAACATATTTGCAGTTGGGCCCATAGCTGCCCAGCTGGGCACAGCATTTCCCAGCCTCCCTTGCAGTTAGGTGTGACCATGAGACTAAGTGAACACTACAGGAACAGAAGAGATGGCCAGACCTATGCCTTAAGATAGTGGGTGTCTCATCCACACTCTTTCTCCTTCCCTTGAACCAGAACATGAACTTTCCTGAGGCCCAGGGTTTGACCACACAAGAGAGAATGATGCCTTAAGGGACGACAGAGGAAAATGCAGAGGAATCTGGATCCCTGAATGACCAGGGTGGAGCAGAGCCTCCTGCTAGCCTGGAATGGGTACCTCAAGTGAAAAAGAAAGAAATGTCTGTCTTTTCTAAGCCACTAAATTGTTGCATTTCCTCTATTTGAAGATGCAAGTTTTTTTCATATTCTAATATCTCCAAAATCCATGACACCATTGGCCAGGCAGTGGCCACCCTTAAGTCAGGCCCCAGGAAAATATTTTTGTGAGGCTCTTGTCTATATAAACAAATTAAAATTAACATATTATAAAAATTCATAAGTTCATGTGAGACACAGTGATTTATCAATGAAGATTCAGAATAATGGGTAGAGAAGAGCTGCTTACATATTTGTTTATTGTCTCATCAATGCACATGAAGATTCTTCCTCCAGGCCAGACACCATCTCTTCCTGTTTAGATCCAGAAATCTATCTCTTCATAATTTCAGGTCTCCCACCAGGAGAAAATAGTAGTGATACATCATTATGTTGACTAAATACTGGACACATAATATTGTTTTTTTCAGAACAGAGTGACAAAGTTCTGTGTCAGCCTTCACTTGCCTTTCTTGCTGCCATTGACCATTTGATATTTATTGAGGTTTCGTCTCCATTCTGGAAATTGCATAATGTGTGGAAGTGATATTCTGTGCTCATTTGATAGAGATCCTATGTGTTTCTGGTCCCTGATACCCTCGTTGGCCAACGCTAATGGTGAAAGGGATTTTTAAACAAGTAACAGTGATAACGGAACATTTGGGTTTTGAATTTAGAATATATTTAGACCATAAAAGCTAGTTTCTACAGTTTCTTTCACCACTTGAAGAAGGTGTAAAGTGAGTTGCTTACTTGCTTTCCAGACCTTGGGCAGGTCCCGGCGCCGCAGAGTCCGGTTACTCTAGGTAGCAGAGCACGGGTCTGTGCCCAAGTCCTAGGGAGCACGGTGCTGTGCGCGCCTGCGCAGACGCAATCGGGACGCCCTCGCCCGCCACGCCCTTTCTCCGCACCCCTCTAGGTGCTCCAGATACACGAGGCTCTTGGACTCGCACCAGCCGCGGACCGAGTGGTGAGGCGCCTAGGTGGGTGGGACTGACTGTGGGCCTGGAAGTTTGACCTTGGGGGTGGACATCAGGAAGAAGATGAGAAGAGCCTGGAGAGCAGGGGTGCGACTAGGGGCGCTAGAACGCAACCAGTTGGGGGAACCTGCAGGGCGACAGGACCCTTCCTCCGCGCTGGCTCTCCCCGGGGCTGAGACTTTCACCTTGGAGGCTGGTGCAAGACCAGCCAGGAGTCAGCAAAGGAGCTGTGAATGGGTGAGCCACAGGCCACATTATACAGAAACAGCATAAGGGTCAATGTTCTGAGTGGGAAATGGCAGATAATGGGACAAGATCCTGTGTCAACAGAACCTTTGTATCAAAATAATGTAAGTCAAATCCTTTAGGGAAAAAAAAAGTTAATCCATCTGCTACTGTAACTGCAGTCATCATCCAATATCCAGGGCTTCACTTAGGCTCACAGATCTGGCCAAAAGTCTGGGAGGTGCATGAGGGATGCCTAGACTTGGAGCAGCATTTGCTGCTGGGGTTAGATCTTTGGTGGAGGCCAGTCATGTCACAAAACCTTTGTTAATACCAAAGTCATGACCATTTAGTGACACAGGCTGGACTTTCCGAGGATATGATGCAATACAGCATTCCTTTTTTATCATCATCAATCTTTGTGCCAATAGTGAGTAGACTCCAGGCAAGGGCAGGGGCTCTGCTTTTGCTGGTACTGGTGTTAGTCACTATGCAGGATCGTTCTGGCAAGATCAAGAAAGTACCAGCATCAAAACCCAAGGAGTGTCCCTACCTTGGAAAAAAATCCCCAAAGATAATAGTGAAATACTCTTTTAAGATAAGCTGCATCTATCACCAATGCTCTTGACATGAAGAGTGATGTTGGGGAAAATGCAGCAATGATTCTCAGATGGAAAGTGGTTCAGAAGAGCTGGCTTCTGACGGAGAAGAGGATCGGATGGTTGACGTCAGTGAGCACACACATTCACTAGTCACGGTCAGTTCCATCATCTGTGGTTCTAGGACTGGCCTCACCAGGCTGGATTGTTTTCCGCTGGGCCTTAAGACAAGGCAGTGTATCAAGATGGGTTCTGTCAGTTCCAGGCCTCACATTTGTGCTGAAGACACATGATGTGTGGGCACAGAGCCACCCCGGGAAAGACCCCATCAGCCTAGTCAAAGTCACATGGGTGCGGCAGCTGCTGTGATTTCCTCCAGCTTGCCTTTAGAGAATAACAAATGCTTTACAGTTTGTAAAGCACTTTCACTTACATTATCTTATCCCATTCTCACAACCCTGAGAAGAAAGGCAGACATTATCATCACTCCATTTTAGAACTGAAAAATAGCTCAGCGAGGTAAGGGAACTTTATCAGGGAACCCTGGGTTGTGACAAAGCCTGGATCTGACATCTTTAATGACATCTTTAATGCCACACCCTGGGCTCTGTCCACCATACCACAAAGTCTACTTTCAGGGAAATTCCATTTCTATCTTTTATCTTTTGCATTACTTGGAGCTATTGGGTTGGCCTAAAAGTTCGTTGGGTTAGTGAATACGTTGTTCAATAAAGTTCTTCGTGGAAATGAAAAATGTCTTTTATTTTTACTTAAAACCAAACGAACCTTTTGGCCAACCCAACAAATAGTTTGTTTTGTGTTGGTTGGGTTTTTTTTAGTTTTTTGTTTTTTTAGGGATGGATGTTTCTACTCTAGGGTGAAAATTCTTGTAGAGCAAGAACCCCATTTGACTGCAACCATTGCTAATTTCTCTTAAATGACATTCTCACAGATTGCCCATGAGATAGCAGCTTTCATGCATTATATCCCTTATGGAAAAAAGAGGTACCTTTAAGAATGGGGTGGGTAGTCTTTACCTCATTTTCATGTTATACAACAAACCCTCAGTACTCTTGGGTTTTATAAACTATGGGATGGAGTTTACAGAATGCCACCAAGTCCCCCGCCCCACCCTCACCCCAAGAATCAGTAACAATTTGCATCAGTTGGCACAGTTTTGTTATTTGTATTGAAGTAGAAGGGTTTTTGAGCTTTATTCATTTTGTTTTGTGGGAGTTATTCTGTTTGGGTGCAGAGCTTCCTGGGGAGAAAGATAAGAATAATGGAAGGAATTGATGAGCTGTCCGTCCCCCATACTGCCTGAGAGACTCATTTCCAGCCCCAGGGAGGGAAGAGTTAGGGTGATAAATGGAGAGAGGAGTAATCATGTAAGACGTTGAGCAACTAAAGATACAAGCGGTTCTGTTATGGGACACAGGGAGCAAAGGACAGCCATTCAGTGAGGAGGTTATTTGTTCCCCGCTACTCCATCCTGCCCTCCACTTTGGCAAGTTGGTGGTGTAGAGTGGCCCCCGGAGAGAATGCCATGCCCAGGCAACAGGAGTGACCACTATAAGAACAGAGTCCTTACAGAAGACACACGTGCTGATGAGGTACCCTTTTTAAGGGGCTGTGGAGAGTAGACCATCTGTGGGAGGTCGCGGTGGAAGAGCATAGTGGACCTTCCCTGTTTCCTCTGGGAGACACCTCAGGGGCCTCCAGAAGTAACTGAGGAAGAGTTGGCAGGGCACAGGATAAGTAGAAACTTCTACAGACCTTCAAGAGGGGCTCAGAGCTAATAAAATTTAGTCTGGATGTCAGTGTGACCTCATTGGCACCCACAGGCTTGTGCACTTTATTCTTCTCCTCTATATGCCATTCGACTTAAAACATCCTGTCTTTAGTGAAGATGCCATGAAACGTGCTTACGGTGCAGACGCCTTCCAAGAGCAATTCTCCCACTAGCTGATGGCCCTGCCTCCGCCCACCCTTCTAATAAGGGGGAATCGTAGGGCAGCAGCTGGAGAAGTCTACCTGCAGGGTTTGGGGCTGGGAAGAAGAGAAATAACTCTTTTCTATGTTAAGGTAGAGCACCAGATATGATTTGCTAAAGGCTTCTGAGTGACGAGGTTATTAGGCAAAGATTTTTGCTATTTCAACTGAAGTTGGAATGAGAGAATCTGGGGGGTAGGCTGCAGCGTGAAGGATTTAGATTAGAGCAGTAACGAATTTCCCAACATCAAAGGGAACGGGTTCTCTGCTCTAGGCCCATTTTTAAAGGTAAATAGAGAGGTCTCCCTTGTGTGTCAACCTTCCAGATCTTGCAGTGGCTCTCTACATATCTTTTCCTGAACTCCCACCCTCTTCCTGAGTTCCATCTGTGTCCTACAACCTCATCACAGCACTTAACAACACTGAGCTGTGAACTTCCTGGGGTAGAAACTGTGTCTTATTCTTTAATGTGTCCTTGACCCTTAGGAGTTACAAAGCACACAGTGAATGTTGGTCTGATCATAAGGGAAAAGCTGCTAGGAGACTGGAGGATACGTCAGTACGCGTTAGAGCAGTATGTGTTCACACTTTTGAGTTTCACCTGGGGAATGGGCTGTGAGCGGCTACTGGAAGCTGTCATGAGGACGCAATGAGGAAGCACCAGGAGAAACATCTCTACAATGCCTGGTATCGTACAGTCCCCTTCTCCCCTCTGTCCCCTTCCTTCTGCCTGACGTTGGGTCTGGAAGCAAAGGTCAGGTGCTCTATGTGAAGATGGGAGGTCTGAATGATTTCTCAAGAATGGCAAAGGATCTGAGGGAACTGGACGGCAGAGATGAGCAAGCTGCAGGTCCTGCCCTGGGATCTGGAACGGCAAGCAGAGAAACCAAGTGTGCTGACAGAAATGGGGGAGGGGGGACAATTCTGGTGCCAGAGTATGGCTACCCACAAGAGCTACCTCCTTCCTCTGTGGATCCAGCCCACTCAGGAGGGGCAGTCGGTGAGTGTGCACAGGGTCGGGCACCAGTGTTGTCAGGAACAGATCCTTCACACCATGGCCTGGCACCTTCCTGAGGAAGAAAAGATGCCAAGCCAATCCCCCAGAGAAATCAACTCAAGGGAAAGGGGCTCGTCAAACCCCAGGCTCTGTCTAGCCATTGTCTCCCCAGTGGGAAAGAACTTAGCCCAAGGGATCAAAAGACTCCTTAGCGCAAGATCTGGAACATTCCAACGTCCCTCCTTAAGCGGAGGGAGGCTGATGGCACTGCTGCAACGTAGACAAAGAAAAGCAAGGGACTTCTTTTAAAGTGAAACGTGTAAAATAGAGGGGGGTGGGGGAGACCGTGAACACCGGGGCAGCAATTAGGCAGAAAGACTGCAGTACAGACACAGGGCAGTACCATCCTACCCGACAACACTGGCAGTGTCATACTCCAAAAGAGCTGTTTAAAAACTGCTAATTACTGAGATTCCAATAAGAGCTCTGTCTTAAAAGTGATTTCAAACTGATTGCAGCTTTTTGAACTGATCGCAGCTGTAAGCCATAAAGGAAGGAATCTAAATAAAAGTGAAACATCCTTTGATCAAACACAAAGGAACTCTTCCAAATAAAAATACCTTTATTTTACATACACATCATAGCTGTCTCACATGTGTAAACAAATGATTTATACACATCTATTAAACAAATAAGTTCCCTGAGATAGGGATCATACTTGTTCATCCTCATAACTCCTGACAGTATTTAGCATAGTATCTGGCACATGGAAGATGCTTACGGAATTGAATTTCATCGAAGCAATTGCAGTATTAATGATTTAATCAGATCATTGTCATTTTTTACAATAATGGGCTACTATAAAATGAATACTAGGGTACAGCAGTACAAAAGGCCATTGTAATAGCCTCAAATCCAGGAAAAACATACCTATTTTTCCAGAAGACCAAAAGAAATATGCAAATACAGTCGTTCTCGAAAGGCAAGTCAACCACTCTACATTCCACAACAGAGACCATGTTGATTGTGCTGTGTGAGTTGCTAGGCAACCACTTGGTAATTCCCCATGTAATAGAGACGAACCTGTCATCTGCTTTCTTGGCTATATGTGACATGAGGAGACAACAGGTAAAGGACAGCCAAGAACACCTACACCTGGATGACACAATCACTCCTGAAGTGTGATGACACTGGAGAAAATCCCCATGCCCTGCAGAAAGTGCTGGAGGGAGAATTTCATTAAACTATTAGCACAAGATATCCGGTGAATTTTCTTGGATTTACCCAGAGGGTAAATCCTGCGGGTGATCCTGTTATCCCTGTCCACAAAGCCAGGGACCAAAAGCCCTGAAGTTCAGCTTGTGGATGGCTGTCAATCCAATAAGGCCTCCAGATCAGCGGGTCCCATGACTCCAGCTGGGAGAAAATTTTACCAGATAAAAGCATCCTTTTAAGTCTTAAAAGGGACACTTAACATCTCAAAGAAACCCAAGTTCTGGGTGAACAAACCATACTCTTTTATACCAGAAGAAAATGCTCTTAGTAATTTCTTTGGACATGATTTCCCAGACATTTTAGGCAAATGAGCTACCTTGTAAAGACCCCACTCCACTGTAGGTACTGACATCCCTGTCTTTGAAATAGACTGAAAACCCAATAAAGCATTGGAGAATGAATGCATAAGGAGTGTCTGAAAGCTGCTCTGACATTAAGAACTTAAATTTAAATGCCACTTCAAATTTGGAAGACTAAGAGTACTCATCTTTTTCATATGAATTTCAAAAGGACCACTCCTCCCCAGATTTAAAAAAATAGAGGAGGGCCTCCCTGGTGGCGCAGCAGTTAAGAATCCGAATGCCGGGACTTCCCTGGTGGTCCAGTGGTTAAGAATCTGCTTTCCAATGCAGGGGACGCAGGTTTGAACCCTGGTCGGGGAACTAAGATCCCACATGCCGTGGGGCAACTACTCCCATGCGCTACAACTAGAGAGTCCACGCAGGCAAAAAAAAAAAAAAAGAATCCGCCTTCCAATGCAAGGGACACGGGTTCGAGCCCTGGTCCGGGAAGATCCCACATGCCGTGGAGCAACTAAGCCCGTGCGCAGCAACTACTGAGCCTGCGCTCTAGAACCCTCGAGCCACAACTACTGAAGCCTGTGCACCTAGAGCCTGTGCTCCGAAACAAGAGAAGCCACCGTAGTGAGAAGCCCGCGCACCGCAACGAAGAGTTGCCCCTGCTGGCTGCAACTAGAGAAAGCCTGCGCGCAGCAACGAAGACCCAACACAACCAAAAATAAAATAAAATAAATAAATAAACAAATAAATAAAACAGGAATATTTGCCCACAACCTATTCCCACAAATATCATATTTCAGTCTTTTCCGGAAATTACTTGCTTCAGTCTCTTGTTTGAGATTTAAGATCTTGGACCTGGGATCAGGCAATCCGTTGGAGATAAAATCACCAGTTTTGATGAACAACTGGGCAAGGCTTTAACCTAACATCTGGTGCCAACCTGATTTATCCAACCTGTTGAGATGCTGACTGAAGCCCAGCTGGCCAACCCTGCGGCGCGAAGGCTGTCAAAAGCACCAGCCCTGCCTAACCAGCACTGGAAAGGGGAGTGCTGGTTGCGAAGTTCCTGGGCACGTCTCCATCTGCAAAGGAAAGCCACGGCATCCGTCATCTCTACTGACTACCAGGTTTTACAAGGGTTTTCATGGAATTCCGAATAGAATCAGCCAGGAACCAAATCACATGTGAGGAAGGAGGATGCAGGGGCATTCTTGCACAAATGCTCAAAAGACCTTCCAATGACTGGGCTTAGGGTGAGGTGACGTAGGAGGGGCAACAGAGGCTCTGGAATTTCTTTGCCAGAATTACAAGTATGGACAAAAACCTTTCGGCAGCTACCTTCACTCCATCTTTTCAACATGACACGTACAGTCGTGTGCAAAAGGCCTGGAGGTGGGAGAGAGCGGAGCGTGTCAGGGAACCAACAACAGAAAAGGGGATGTCCATTCGTCCCTTGCACCAGTGGCCCCGGAAGCCACTCACCCTCCTGGTTGGTGGCATCTTCCTTCTCTGGAGTCCAGTCAGTGATGGGTAAGCCCACTGTTAAATTTTCAGGAACCTGGGGTCCCACTGATGTCAAGTTGGTTGAACACTTACTACGTAGAACTTGCTTTGTGGGAGAAAAACATTCAATATAATCCCTGCCCTGAAGGAGCTTAGACTCCAGTGGGGGAGACAGATGGGTACCCAAGAAATTATAATGCAAACCAGTCTGGATTAAGGCACAAGAGGCGGAAAGTGTTCAATTCGGGGATAATGAATGTCCGTGTGGAGGCTGCCCCTGATTTTGGGCTCTGTAGCCAGCTTTGTATTACCGGAGTTGTAACAGGGAAGAGCTAAATCAGACTCAATGTTCGATGTGTTTCTTTGACTTTAACCTTTGCTTTTCGTTCCTTTTGTTATTATAATCATACATAATGGCCTGCCTCAGGGAACCCTGCCCACCTGTGAATGGCTGCAAGAAAAAAGAAACTAACACATGCCCTCACCGAGGCTGGTCATTCCAGGAGATATTTTGCAAGGCTGACGGCCCTTTTACTTTACTTCCTCACCACCTCTCGCTCTCTATTCTGCCTTTTTACTTTAATTCTTCGCCACCTCTCCCTCTCTGATTCTATAAAAGAAACTGGCATCCAGACCCACGTAAGGTGCTTTTTCAGAGACACTAGTCCGCCATCTTCTCGGTCTGCCGGCTTTCCGAATAAAGTCATATTCCTTGCCTCAGCGCCTCGTCTCCGATTCACTGGCCTGTCGTTCGGCGAGCAGAGTGAGCCTGGACCCGGTAAGAGAGCGTCAGGTTCCACTGAAAAGCCTCAGCTCCGTCTGGCTTTCTGCTGTGGTGGCCTGTATTTCTTGCCTTTGGGCGAGCCCGCGGTGGGGAAGTCCGCTGTGATCCGAAAGCTGTTTACACATGGGACAGAAGCCCATTGGGCAAGATAGGAGGCCAAGGAGAACCTCTGTCAAAAATCAAATGGTTCTACAGAAAGGGACAACTGAACAGCTTTCTGAGTCATCTAGAGAAAAAAGTTGTGAGTTTAAATCAAAGACTTCACATTCAGTGGGGGGAGATGACACTTGAAAAATCTTTCCACTAAAAAGATTCTAGATAGGGGATCTAACAAGTAAAGGGCAGCTGCTGAGTGCTTTGGAAGGATATGTGGGTTGAAATCAGCATATACCCTGTCACGCACAACAAAATATCTCTACCACGTGCAGAGTGAAAGAGAGAGGATCAGACGGAGGTGTTTTCTGCACTTTGCCTTTCCAGTGCCCGGTCTCCATTCCTGGTGACCTTTCCCACACAAGTGCTTGTACCCAGTGCCTTCCAGCTCCGCTCCCCACTGGTCTCCCGCTCAGCGCAGCAGGAAAGGGTGTGGTAGCACCATTTCCACTGAACACGCAGCCCAGCAGAGCGGCCAAAAGCAAGGACTCTGGAATTCAATTCCTGGCTCTACCACTTAGCACCAGTCACCTTGGCAAGTGACACGGCCTCTTTACCTTAGTTTCCTCCTCTGTAAAACGAGGATAATGATACCACAACCATGTCACGGGACTGTGGGAGGATTAAATAAGTAAATCCGGGCAAATCACTTAGGACAGTGTCTGGAAATAGCACTCTGTGTCAGTTGTTATGAGAGAATTTGTCTTGGGTTCTGGAGTATTTGCATGTCGAGCAATTATTCGTAAAGGAATTTCGGGTTTGGGCAAGATGGAGAGCTATTAGGGAGGGGTTTTCATTGTCCCCGATCAAACTTGTGCCTATATATCAACACCCTGTCTGTAATCCAATGCCTTTCTATTGTCTCTGCTCTTCTAGATAACTCTAAAAATAGGAGCTAAGAACTAACCTGGCTGGTGGGTGCCCAGTCACTTCGCTGCTAAGGAAACAAGGAACATGCATCCTGCTATCACCCACCTCTGCCTCTGCCAGCCTGGGACCTGTAGGTCCCTCTCCCCACGCACAGGCTGGAACCCCTTTCCTCTTGCTGGAACTCTGGGGCATACACACACCTACCATCCCATCAAATCATCTTAAAAATCTGTGAAGTGGTCAGCAGTAATGTTGGATGCCAGATTCAGACTAGAGGATAACTATGTTACAGATGGCCAAACTCAGAAAAAAAAGATGGTTCTCAGGTGTCACTCCAAGAACTGATGCCAGTCCTTGTAGTGACGTTTTCACTGATCCTCGGCAAAATTGGAAAAATAAGAATAGCAATGAGTTTTTCATAAAGCAGAAATTATTCAATTTTTGAATTGTGAGATTATGGCCTATCATCCTTCCTACGTCTGAGAGAAGATGTTGAAATGCCCCATCTTTTATAAAATGATATCAATAGGAGCTGGGATTTGAAACTAGATCTTTTGCATACTTTCACTGTTATTATACTATTTTAATTACTTTAAAATAATTTAAAAATAACCAATTTTAAATTCAACTTTAAATGTTAAAATAAGTTGTAAAGAATTATTTATAAATATTGTAAATGATATAGTAGATTGGATACTTGAAAATATCTTCAAATAAAACAGCACAGGGTTAACTCTTTGTGGCATCCTATGCAGGACTGAAAGCTCAAATCGTCACATGGACAGGGCCGCGAAGAACTTAATGAAGTAGGCTGGGCAGAGGTGCAGTTTCTGACCTCCAGTCTGTGACACTCCGTGAGGGCAGAAAGGAAAAGAAGCCTACTTGCAGTTCCCTAAGTGTAGCATTTAAAGGAGCAGGTCTCCCCCTGCTGGCAGCAGTGGTGGCAAAATGAGTCTTGAACCACAACTGGCAGTGAGGACTCAAACAGGAAAGGGTTCTACAGCAAGAAGCAATGGTGCTTGGAAAACCACTCTCCGCCACGGAAACCTTAGCCACGTAAACAAGAGTGTGACAACAAAGATTGAAAGAACTTGCATCACTCTGATAGGAAACTATCAACAGAGATGCTGATTTACAAACTCTGGTGAATTAGCAAAGAAAGAAAAATGTTTACATTCGTTTGGCTCTATAAAAAGATTCATTACCCATTTTCATGAATCGCTGATTCTATGTATCTAACTACATAGGACCGTACAGTGGCTCAATTAAAATTACACCTATCAGGGCTTCCCTGGTGGCGCAGTGGTTGAGAGTCCGCCTGCCGATACAGGGGACACGGGTTCGTGCCCCGGTCCGGGAAGATCCCACATGCCGCGGAGCGGCTGGGCCCATGAGCCATGGCCGCTGGGCCTGCGCATCCAGAGCCTGTGCTCCGCAATGGGAGAGGCCACAAAAAAAAAAAAAAAAAAAAAAAATTACACCTATCAGTAACTTAGTCTGATTCATTTGGTCCCACTACCGCATTTGTCTTTGAAGTTCAAGTTATTGATACAGCATGGCTGTCTGGTCATAAGATAGCTAAAATCAGGGAAGTTTGACTTATTTGCACTTTTGGAGGATTAAAGTAATCCTCGCGCCTTTGTTTATTTCATTTATTCTCCTTTGGCTGGCATGCATTCTGCGCTCACCCGCTTCCATTACTGGATATCCTACCTTTACCTGTCCTTCTTACAGTTTTACTTCCTGGTCTCTTCCTCTTTCAACAACAAACAGAAAACAAGCAGAAGGTTATTTTTCACTCCCTTGATTTTATTAACTCGATTTTGTTCACAATCGTCTGACATTTATCACATTCTCTCTCATACTATTTATTAGAACATGTCTTTTTCCCATACCGGATTCTAAGGTATTTGAGGGCAAAAACTGTTTTATTCTGCCTCAAAAAGATCCAGGGCTTAGTAGTTTTGTCATCACGGACATAAACTTCAGTGCCCTCATCTATAAAATGGAGACGTTCATAACAGCGACCTCGTTAATTTGTACAGGCATCATAAGAGAATGCATGTAAAGCTGCCTGACTCTTAATTACTAGATAATTGTTAACTATAGTTTTCACTCTCTCCATCCCCTAAACAAAAGCCTTACGCGCTGCAGGCATTCAATCATTATTTGTTGGTAGAGCTTAATGCTAATAAATACATTCACGCCTGGTAATGCATTAGCATTATCTGTGTCTGGAGGACTAATGTGATTACTTATGACCTAGCAGCACTTAGCAAGGCTTGGATTACCAACACAGGGAGAGTTTCCCCTGCCCCACCATCTAGATCCAATGTAATTCTCTGTGATGCTGGCAATGTGCTGTACCAATAAAGTAGCCATTAGCTACGTGTGGTTATTGAGGACTTGAAATGTGGACAGTTTTCGTCTTATTTAATTTTAATTAGTTTAATTATTTAATTTTAATCAGTTTCAGTACCTCCTAGTGACTCTTGGCTAACCTACTGGACACGTCAGCTCTAGAACTTGCCTCTACCGGTGAGCAATCTTTACATTCACCGTGTCCTCTTTTCCACCTGTGAAGGAATTTTTCTAACCTAAGAAGTAACCTTCACTGATTCAACGCATCAGAACTTTAAATGATCCCAACCCCTTTTTTTCTTTAGTGGGTTCGTTATGACACTTCAAGAACTGGCGTGAGAAACAGGATCCATGTGAAACTCAACATCTCGGTCAGTTGCACAGGACGAAATGAGTCATACATAATATGACATGCAATCATCCCACAAGAAATACTAATTGCGTCCCTGCCTCGTGAAGCATCGTCTGGAGGGATGGTAGGGGACGCAAACCAGCCGCTGCGACAGGTGTGGCAACACAGTGAGCAGCGCGCTGGGCGGTCCGGGCAAGCCTCTTTCGGGCCGAGACAAGGCGAGGCTGCCAGCCTCCCCTCCCACGCCGGCCGCCTCCGCACGGGCTCGCCTGCAAGTCAGCATGGCCTGTCCCGGTCCCCAACCCTAACGGCGTGCCTCTGTACAAACCGAGAACGCTGTTTCCCCCAACCGACTTCCACCCACGCCCCCGGGAGAATCACTCCTCCTGCCTTGTCCACTAGAAGCCGGGCCACCCCTGCTTCTCCTGACCTTGCCTCTGAACCACGCCCCCCAGCAGCTCGTTGCTCAAGATCCCCGTACAAAATGGCGGCTGAGTCTGGAGAACCAACCATAGAGACGCCCACCTTCCGCGGAGAGCGCGCCGACCTCCTAAGGACGCCCGCGCCTCCCTGATAGGCGTGCCGACGTCATCTTCCGGCGGAGACGAAACAGCGGGCGCCGCCAAGGGCCCTTCTAGGAGAACAGCGAGCAGTCTCTGTGGTGCCGGGTCGTCCGAGCCGTGTCACGTGGCTGGCGAAAGCCGTCGCGGAGGCTGGGGGGGAGGAGAAATGGGCGGGAGGACTGGGGGATAGCTTGAGACCCGACGACAACGGGGTTGTCATGGAGCCGCGCAGCCGGGCTCGCGCATGCGCCACTCTACTCGCGGGTCGTCCGGTCGCGGAGCGGCGACCTCGGTCCTAGGTGAGAAAAGGAGGGCTGAGGGTGAAGGGGGAGGGTTTGGGCGAGGAGCGTGGGAAAAGGAAGTGGGAGTAGGGGAGAGAAGAAGGGAAGCAAGGTAGCCAAGAGGCAGAGCCGGGACTTTCTGGGGACAGAGGGCCAGATGATGGGAGCAGGGGGTGTTGCGTTCCTCCCCCATTTAGTTGGTCGGTTTTGCTGCGAGGGTCAGGACTGCGTGGCAGAGGAGATCGCGGGTGAGGAGGGGGCTGTGTGTGGGGAGCAATTGGGGTAAGACTGTTAGGGCGGGTGAGCCCTGGTCTAGCCCTGGGGGCAACAGCCGGCTGGGCATCCCGGCGGGGGAGCGCTTGGAGGCCCGCCGTGCTGTGAGCAGAGGGGCAGGGAATGGGCAGGTGAGTGAGCGCGGGAGCTGGTAACCCTGTGAGGGTCCTGGGCCTCCCGTTTGGGGATGAGGGGTAGTGCTCTGTTCTGGGCCCGGGGCACAGGTGTGCTGTCTTTTTCTGAGACTTGCTGTCACCCACTTGGCTGGTTCTTTCCCTTGGGTGACCAGCTTGCCAGGCGTGGTGCCAGGGGGTGGGGAGGTGGGAGAGAAGGTGGGCATTGCCAAGTAAGGAGTTAGTGGTTAGTGTGGGCGGGTTCAGAGGAGCTCTGATCCAGGCCCAGGGCACAGGCCGCAGCCAGGCTCCCTGTTATTGCCCAAGTCCTGGCAGTAAGCGTTGCCTGGGCGTTTGCCCTGGGAGGCTGGTGGTATGCCAGTCACAGCACAGTCCTAGGGTCTGCCCAGTTCTGCCCTGCTGAGCTGGCAGGCTGGTGGATGCCTGGAGGGCGCTCCTGCTGTCTGGCACAGATGCATCGTGGGCTGGTGCGAATGGGGGGTGGGTGGGCACTGTTAACTGTGAACCCTTCTCCAAGCAGGGGATTTGAGGAAGTTCTCTAATCTTATCTTCTCTTTGAAAGAGGAGAGTGGAATGAGCCATACCAGGTTCCAAACAGAGGACATTGTATGTTCAGGATCTTTGACGTGGATTTGCAGCCAAGCTGGAGCATGGAAATGGATGTGAAGGGGAAGATGAATATTAGAGATTTAGGTAGACTGGCTTTTTTTCCTCCTTTGTTAAAAAATCCACAGACATTCCCCCAGAATGGCATCTCTGAATATGCAGACCAAGAGAAAATGACTTCAGAGAAAACCTAGTAATGTATTTATAATTCCAGCAATTACTCATGGCTTTCTGGGTGGTAAGGTCTTGATTTTCTATGGCCTTGTCGCTTTACTGTATTTAAGCCTCTGCTTGGGCTTTCACCTCACACCTCTGTTCATGCATGCCTGTTAAACACATGACACATTTTAAAAAGAACTTGAGCTCTCAGGAAAGTTGCCAAGTATCTATAAAAGGAGAGATCTGTGAGCAGCATTTCAGATCCTTCCCTTGTACACCTTGGGTCTCCTTTTTATCATAGGCCTAAATCTCCATAGAGATTGTTTGTGGATTAGACCAACCTCTAATTTGGTTGCTGGATTTACCCCTGAGGTTTCAGCTTAGAATAAGGGGTGGATGAGATACCTGTTTCCTGCAGGAGACCAGACCTGGACGTGAGGTGACCGTGGTGTTTGGAAATGCAGACTCTTGACCTTCAAGCTGTTCAGGTATTTTGGTGACAGCTAAAGCTGCTAGGGCTGTCAGCAAGACTCAGCACGACAGAAGAGTTGTTGCAATTTATTATTCTGTGAGTGCCTCACACATTAATTGTTGGGCGCTGAGGTTGCAAAGATGAAAAGACAACCCTTGAGGTTGAAGAGACGAACAGATAATTAGACTCTAATGTAAGAAGTGCATAAATAGAAGAAACAAATGCTGTGGAGCACTTGTTAGAATTTTATCTTATACCTATTTACGTAAACCTCTAGATTCATTGATTCACTTTCCACTGTGAGTTTTAGTGTATATTCTCTGTGGGAACCTTTTGGACAGTGTGTTACATGTGCACTCGTCAGAGGCCCATTTAGGGTCAATCCAAGCTTAACTTGGAGTCCTCCTAATGCAGAGTTAGGCTTCTGAGGATCTGAGATGTTTGTAGGCAGTCATAGTGGTTTCCAGTTTGTGCCAGGAAGCAGAGATGGCACAGTGGGCATGAGCTTGGTAACCCATTTTCAACCCCTGGTCAGCTTATGAGCATCTAACTTTATTGTAAAATAATACTGAAGAGGCAAAAAAAAATCTTCTTGAGGTTTTCAAACTTCGCCATTGGTGTGGCCCTGGGTTTGAGAGCACCAGTAGTAAATGCCATCACTCTGCCTCTCTCTTATCGAGGGCCTCGTCTGGTGCTGTGTATGAATGGGTCTGTTGTTCACTGGCTAATTGACGTCCTCAGCGTCACTCCCAGGAGGGAAGTGCCTCTCTCAGGGAGAATAGGTCAAGATGGCATGTAGCCCTTCATTCTCTTTCCCACTTGAACTTGCCTGGGACACTAAGACTATCTGCTGCTTGAAGAGAACTTTACTTAGGACAGAGGCTTCCACGTCCAAAGTAGTCAGTTTACTATTCAAGTAGATTATGCATTCTTTATTTCCAATTGCCACCAGTTCCCCAGGATCTAAAATTTTAGCATCTGTTCTCCTTTTAACGTCACCGTTTCAGCATTTTGATTCCACAACCAATATTGTCCTACTCTCAGATGAGCCAGATAAATTCCTGTGTATTTTCTGTAGCTCCGTTGACTACACTTTAATAACAGTAGCAAGACCTTGTTCGTTGTCTTGTCACAAGGATTGTAGAAGTTGAAGTGCTTTATCTAAAATGCCTGTGAAATAATCCATTTCATAAGATATTGTGAAACTTTGTCAGGGTCTTAATTAGTTGCAGCTAACATGAGCTATCTTCCTCATCTAAGTCAATAGTAGGTTCAGACTGAATTCAAGTCTAATTGCCCATCCATCACCGACGTCTGCTTCCATTTTTGAAAAAGCCCTCCATTCACTTTCAGACAGTATTATTTCAGGAAAATGAAACTATGTACGTTTGTTGGGTTTCATACAAAAGGATCCTGATTTAATTAGAGATAGTTTTACATTTTATTCTGCTTTTTAAACTGGATTTTCCATGCTGTCAAACTTCATAGCTGTCCAGTAGAGACATGTGCTTTTGCATAGTGTCATGCAAGATGTGACAGTGCCATTGTTTATCTTTCATGCACGTAGTACTAAACGTGATCTGTCAAAGAGTGCTTGGTTGACATGGACTGAATGGGGAAGCCAGTCCCTTTAAATGAGTTAGATATGGTACAAAATAATTTTTACTTGGAATTGAGTTTAAAATTCTGATCAGTGTGCGTTCCCTTTAGTCCACTTCTACCGTATGCAAAAGTATGAGCAAGAGGGTTTCTCAGGGCTGCCTGTAAACCTCCTTGTCTTCTATTTAATTTTATGTTGAATCCCTCCTCTGCTTCTGGAGTAGTTAATGTTCTTCGCTAGATCCTGTATTAGCAGAAATGTTCACACTCGGCATTTTCAGGGTATTTCAGATACAGTGCTGTTTGGCAGGGGGCCATGTTTCCCTCTACTCAGAAGGACAAATGGATGGAGTCGAGAATGGATTGTGAATAAAAACGCCACTGGGTGTTGCTTAAACCTACTATCTTAGTCCATTTGGGCTGTCATAACAAAATACCGCAGACTGGGTAGCTTATAAACCACAGAAATTTATTTCTCACAGTTCTAGAGGTTGAAAGTCCAAGCTCAGGGTGCCAGCATGGTCCAGGGAAAGCCCTCTTCCAGGTCACAGACTTCTCACTGACTGTGGTGGAAGGCGCTAGGGACCTCTCTGGAGCCTCTTGTAAAGCTCTAATCCCATGAGGTGAAGCCCTCATGGCTTAAGCCCCACCTCCTAATACCGTCATCTTTGGGAGTCAGGATTTCATATATGAATTTTGAGGGGACACAAACATTCAGACTGTAGCACTTTGCAGTTCCATTATTATTATTGTTTTCCCTGTTGGTCCCCTGTTCTCTTTATCCCTGCAGTATCCTTACAGCTGGCATCCCTTGGCGATTCAGAGGGCCTTGTTAAAATATCTTGAAGGGCTCATTGCTCTCATACTTTGCACTGTTAGCCTAGTTCTGGATCTGCTTTGGACTAGCTGTGTATCACTGGATCAAATCTAGGCTTCTTTCCAGGAAGTGGGCGACCAGGTCTGTTTGATTGACTCTATACCCCCATTCCTAGCACGATGCCTGGTTCATAGCAGGCACTTGATAAATATTTTTATTTATTTATTTATTTATTTTTGGCTGCGTTGGGTCTTCGTTGCTGCATGCGGGCTTTCTCTAGTTGTGGCGAGTGGGGGCTATTCTTCGTCGCAGTGCGCGGGCTTCTCATTGTCGTGGCTTCTCTTGTTGCAGAGCACGGGCTCTAGGCGCTTGGGCTCTAGGCGTGCGGGCTTCAGTAGTTGTGGTGCATGGGCTCAGTAGTTGTGGTGCACGGGCTCAGTAGTTGTGGCTGACGGGCTCTAGAGCGCAGGCTCAGTAGTTGTGGCGCACGGGCTTAGTCGCTGTGTGTCATGTGGGATCTTCCTGGACCAGGGCTTGAATCTGTGTCCCCTGCATTGGCAGGCGGATTCCTAACGACTGCACCAGCAGGGAAGTCCAATATATATTTTTAAATGACTGAATGTAACTTATCTGAGCCTCAGCTTCCTCCTCTGTAAAGTGGGATAGCAACTGAGGAGGACATGGTGAGGCTCAAGGAAAGAACCTTAGCAGTAATAATGTTATGGGCGTTTCTGGAATCAAAACACTATTACATGTGGTCTTATGTGTGCATAGAAGTGCTTTTTAAGCCAAAATGTAGCATGCATATATAAGGAGTTGTTTTTACTCTGTTCACTACCTCATCCAAAGAAGTGGAAAGTTAATTTGAGAAACTACACTCTGGGAGGTGGCAGAAAGTCCCGGGCCTGCAGATGTATCCTGGGAGGCAAGCCTGGTTCGAGGTGGGCATCCCCTCTGCTTTCCTCCCTCAGGGAGCATTCCAGAAAGCCTAATCAAATGTGCCTTTGTTAGCAGTCTACAAAGCTTCCACTGAGAATGTGGTTTGTATGCTTTGCATTTGTAATGGAATTAGAGGGCAGCGAGAGGACAGTGAACCTCCTTTTGGGTGGAAACCATTCTACTGTTGAGTAAACTTGTAGCCTTTGTCAGCTGAGACCGCTGAGAAAGTGCACACAGAGCAAGTGGGCGCCGCTGGTGTTCTTTGCCCTTAGTTTACTCACCGTTTGCCTCACCTGTCTCAGCTCTTCAGGCAATGACTTCTTCTGTAATTGTTTTTCACAGGGCAGTCCAGATGAAAAGAGTACTGACGAATGCACTTCCAGCCCAGTAAAACATGGAGAGGAAGAACCCATCCAGAGAGGGCTCTAGAAGGCTCTCAGCCAAACTGAGCAAAGGCCCAGAGATGAAAAAAGTGTCTCGTCAACTCGGCGTGGCAGCTGCTGAGTCAGATAAGGACTCTGGATTTTCAGGTTAAAAATACCTCATCATTTCTACATTGGAATGAATGATTTGCCTGAAAAACGTCCTCCGTAAACACTCATTTGTGTGATGAGGATGGGAAGATTTCACCCACAGGAGAAATAGTTTTCTGATCTCTTCAAATGGTGATTCTGTTGCCATATGGCGGGGTACTCATCCCAGTCACAGTGGGGTTAGTTCTGAAGGAACGATATGACATCTTTTTTCCACTTAGACTCTCAACTTTAAATCTTATATTTCCAACTGTGGCAAGTGGCTACTGGAAAAATATAGTTAAATACTCATAATTCTATTGTCTTACCTCCTTTTTCATAGGAATAGTTACATTGCAGGGAAAGATACTGGCATGTTGTCCCCACATATAACAAATTAAACAAAAGTAGTATATAATTTGTTAAGATAACTTTTTTGCTGAGAAAGTGTTTGCTGTGTTTAAAAACATTTCCCCCCATAACCCATCCCTGCCGGTATTTGTGCCTTTTGTCTTTGGACTATGAGCCTCCTGGCCCTATTCCAAACTTGGGTATCTGTTAGAGACAAGAAAGCAAGACAGTTTTCCTTATTGGTTTGTCTTAAACTTTATCTGAAAGGACTAGTTGCACACCCAGTAAATCTTTTCATTTTGTGCCGAGGCTTTTTTATTTCCAGGTCTGAGAGTAGTGGCTTAAATATGGCTCTAGTGTAAACATTTTGGCCCAGGGGAGGCAGAGGGGTGATGCCAGGGGATTCTGGCTGGGTTAGCATCCTGAGAGTGGAGCCCTCTCCTGGAGAAAGATTTATATTATCCAGCCCACAGAGACTTATCAATCCACTGTGTTGATTTATTAATTTATAGTGAGAAATGCAGCTGTTAGGAAAACTAGAACTCAATCATCCTTAGATTGGTGTATTTTCTCCCTGTAGGTATGCTGCATGGGAAGCCAAATTATAAATAGACTGTTTCTCAGAGGAACAGAGCACCGTCCTAGGGATTAGAATAAGCACAGTTCAGGGAAGGGAGGGCAGGTTTATAGCCCTTTGGGTTTTTCTTCTCAGTCTTTTAGCATTGTTTCCTAAGCTTGCCTCATCGTAAGGCTCGTCTGAGGCACTTGTTAAAAGTACTGATCGCCAGACCCCTCTTCTGGAGACTGTGATATTGAGGGTCTGGGGGAGGACCCGGAATGTGAGTTTTATATTTTTACAAGTGTCTCTGGTGATTCCTGTGATCAGACAGGTTTGGGAAACTTTGCAGGCCTAGTGTCTTTTTTCTTTCTTTCTTTTAATATCGTGTTTGTTTTTTGTCTGTTTTTCATATCATGAAGGTAATATATGCTCATGGTAGAAGCTTAGAAATTTAGGTACATGCAAAGAAGAAAACAAACATTAACCATACTCCCACCCCCTGTTATTCTCAATACTGTGGCCATTTTGGTACTTCTTCCAATAACTTCAGTTCTATCAGACCAGCTGTTCTGTAGCATGTCCCGAAGTCTGGATAGTTTTTCTGAAAGTTTCCTATTCTCTATGCAGAAGTGCCTTAAGAAGTATTGTGCTGTTCACATAAGGCAGTATCAAAAATACTCAGATTCGCTGTGCTCCAGAAAGTGGCCCTAGTGAGTACCTTCAGCCACATCTGGGCCAGGTGCCAGTGGTTTCGTCAGTGCCTGAGTTATTGTTCCAGTTACCTTGGAATGTGATGTAATTTGCAATGATTAATTAGCTGCAGTCCATATTGAGATTTTTCCCATTGTCCCAATAGTGGCCTTTATAATTGTTAATCTTTTTGTATATTTGTTTGTTTTGGGTCCAGAACCCAGTTGAAGGCTGTGCATTTCATTTAATTGTCCCTGTCTTTTTTTTTTTTTAATTTTAAAATTTATTTATTTATTTAATTTTTGGCTGCGTTGGGTCTTTGCTGCACGGGCTTTCTTTAGTTGCGACGAGCTGGGGCTACTCTTCGTTGTGGTGCATGGGCTTCTCACTGCGGTGGCTTCTCTTGTTGCGGAGCACAGGCTCTAGACGCATGGGCTTCAGTAGTTGTGGCACGTGGGCTCAGTAGTTGTGGCTCGCAGGCTCTAGAGCACAGGCTCAGTAGTTGTGGTGCACAGGCTTAGTTGCTCCGCGGCATGTGGGATCTTCCCGGACCAGGGCTTGAACCAGTGTCCCCTGCCTTGGCAGGTGGATTTTTAACCACTGTGCCACCAGAGAAGCTCTGTCCCTGTCTTTTAAATCTTATTTAGTCTAGACCAGCTCCTTCGTCTTCCCGTTCTTTTTTTCGGGACATCGTCATCTTTAAAGGAGTTAGGCCTGTTGTTTTGTAGAATGTTTCACACTGGATTTCTCTGGTAGCTGCCCCATTATCAGAAATAGGCTAAACATTTTTTTAATAGAAAACTAAATTTTTGATGTTCTATCCTTCTCATTGCAACACATAAGGTGACTCCTAAGTGTGTCTTATTCTTGGTGACACTCTGATTAAAGGAGTAGATGTATACCAGATTTCTTTATTGCAAAAGTACTCTTTTCTCTTTGTAATTAGTGAGCAATTTATGGGATGATACTTTGAGATTGTGTGACTGTCCTGTTCCCCAGCAGACTCTTGACTAGTGATTTTAGCATCCGTTGATGATCCTTGCCTGAACCAATTACATTTGTGGTCTGAAAATGGTGATCTAATTCTATCATTCCTTGTATATTTTATTAGCTGACAGTCATCTTCTCTAAAGAAGTACTTCTCTCCTCTGCCCCCTTTTTAGAGCATCACTGTGGATTCACGGAATTTTTTTGTGATTTTGTTTGTCAGTCCATTATCATTATTATTTTTGACACTCAAATTGCCCCACGTTTGGTCAGTGGGAGTCCCTTCTAGGTGGCGCCTGTGTCTTTGACATGTCCCCATTTGTGTTGGAGCACTTCCTTGCTTTCTGGGACAGTAAGATGTCCAGGCTCATCTTGCACCTTCCCTGCCAAAGATATCGGCCATTTCTCCAAGGAGCCCTGGTTTCCTTTTTGTGCAAAATGACATTTAGAAACCGAGATACACGTGCAAGGTGCGCACTTTTCTTCTGAAGTCCTTTGTTTCTGGCCTCATAGTTCTTAACTAGAGGTGCACATTTGGATTACTTGTAGTGCTTTGTGAAAACAACACGTGCCTGGACACCAGATAAATCAGTTCAGTAGAGTGAGGGGAAGACCCCAACACCAGTAATTTCTAAAAAGCATCTTTGGAGAATCTGATTAAATGCAAGTGTTGACAGTTGCTCTCTTCTAAATTACAGTCACATTCCAGTCCTGCCTCATCCAGACGACTCTGAGATTCTTGATGAGCATTTCGGGTATTCCCAGACTCCTCGCTGGCAGGGTTACTGCAGTCTCTTGGTTTACTCCAGCAGGGAGCTAATTAAGCCCTTTCTGTATGGGTTTCACATAGAGCAGCCTTCTTTTCCTTGTGGCAGAGAGTATCTTTCCGTCACCCATTGTGCAGAACCCCAGTGGGCACACTCAGCGTGCATTTAGGACACGAACAAAGGAGGTGCTTAACTGCGTGGAGGAGGAAAACAAAGGAAGACACATTGTAAACCTCATCTTGATGAACTTATCCAGAATTTTACAATTAGAAAACTTAGGAGGAAGCTATTTTAATTTCAGAGTGGAGGTAAGTCTTGAGGTTTTATAGGTTGGTTTTGTTTTTTTTGTTACTGTTACATCATGTAGTGCCCAGGGCCTCTAAAGGTCTTATTAACCTTGCCCCAAGTCACACGCACACTCCTCTTCCCTTTCAGCCACAGATTCTTAAAAGTAATGAGCTAACTTCGAAGGCCTTACCCACTTCTCCTGTAGACGGGTGATGGTTACTTTCTCATGAACCCAAATGGATGCAGGCTTTTGTCTGTAATAGAGTTGGAAGGGCAGTCAGCTGTCCTAGGGCAGTGATTCTCAATCTTTTGGGATGGGAGGGATAATTACGGCTCCCGTTGAGAATCCAGTGAAAGTTAGATACCTCCTCCTCAGAAAAATTCACAAAAACACATACCACAAATGTTCCATTCCGTTTCGTGGGGTCCAGGGCTCCCCAGGAGGACTGGTTGAGAGCCTGAGTGAACTGACCATTTTTCCGCCCACCAGATGGGAGCTCTGAATGCCTGAGCTCGGCAGAGCAGATGGAGTCTGAGGACATGCTGAGCGCCTTAGGCTGGAGCCGAGAAGACAGGCCAAGGCCGAGCGCCAAGCCTGCGAGCGGTGCCTTCCCAACACTGGCCCCCATGGTTGTCATGAAGAACGTGCTGGTCAAACAGGTGAGGAGGACTGAGCTCTCATAACTTCTTTGCACGCCAGGGTTTCTGAGCTTCCTGTGCACAGAGCTTCTCCCTCTCTGTCAAGGAGAGCTGCGAGGAGCAGACCACCAGCACCACACCAACACGCGCTTCTGTGCTGGGAAGAGGATGTGTCCTTTCAACTACTGGCGGTGTTTGAAAAAGGAATACGAGAGTCATCACATGTGTTCTCATTTTCCAGATAGTAAGACTATTTTATTTCTGTATCCCTAGTTTGTCCAAAGCGATCTGGAATACTTTAGTCATGTTAAACGGAACCAAGCAGAAATGTCCTGACTTCTGTAGTGTGTGCTAAGATATGACAGAATTTAAGGTAGAAACAAGAGCATCTCTTTTTAATTTGACTGGGACTTTTAGAAATATTTTTTTGAGAAGTAGAGGCAATTTCCCTGTTTCTCATGTTACATTCTGAGCACTTTCTTAGTAATCAGCCAAAGCTATATCATTAGTGAGAAAGGAGCTCTTTGGTTTAGGTATGGCTATACCAGCAGACTCCACCCAGCATTGTTGAGGAATTGAAAAATAACCCTGTTTCAGGCTTTCTTATATAACTATGCAAATTATGTGATTATTATCTAGATACGAAAGAAAAGAAGATTTAGATAAAAATCTAAGCTAAGCCCCAGTGTTTGGAACAAACAACTCAATCATATGAACTTGAAGAACGTGTAACCTTACCCTACTTTGCTCTAAAATAGATCAGTCCTCGCATGGGTCTGTTGATGCGGCTGCTCAAAGCTAGTGAAGGTTGAAATCTGGCTGTATGTTGTTGACCTTCCCACCTTAGGTAGAAGAACGTGGCTCTAGCCTGACAGGAGACCTTAATGTCTTAACTATTACCTAGTTATTGCTGAACAACACAAACTGATTTTCAACAAGGCAACCTGGTGAGTTTGGAAAAAGAATTTGCAGATATTTGCTTGGCAGATCACATCTCAACTGGAAGCACAGCTCTCCTCGCCGAAATGAGGCGAGAGAATAAAGACATGAAACGGAGCCCAAATGAGATTGTCCAGGCCCCACCGGTGCTTCTCAGGGCTTCCTGTCTCCTGCTCTTTCCTCCCTGCCTTCCTCTCTGGCCCCCTGGTCACTCTTTCTTAGGCATCTTTGTTGATTGTTGTGGGCGAGGCCGGCAGCTCCAGAGGGCTGTTGCAGGGTGAGTGGGCGGGTCCAGCAGAGCCATCTCCTTCAGGACAGAGACCCACTGGGAAGGCTGCTGGACTTGACCAGGAGACAGGAGGCTTGGGGGCAGACTGACCTGATGGAGCAGGCTAGGAGTTTTGTTTTTTCACATATGCTAGAATCCAGCACATTCCAAATTTAAAAGCATTATACACTTCTTAAAATCTCTGCTTATTGCATAATGTCTTAATTATTGCTGCTTGGTTTTAGGATATTTCTTTTGAGGCTCTGATTCCAGTTCTGTCACCAGACTGCGTGATCTTACACACAATTACTTAATCACCGTGAACTTCATTTTCTTCATCTTTAACATGAAGCTAGGATTGATTCTAGAGATCCTATCCAAGACCCTATGATTCTGAGATCCTATCCAAGTCTAAAGTCTTGTCTGGTATTCCCTCAGGTGATCTCAGTGAGAATGGTACCTTGTAAAATCTAAATTAGAACAAATAAGCCAAGTATCTAAGTGGACATAACAATAGCATTAGGAAGAATAATCCAGTGAAATCAGCTTGGGAAAGCAACGAGTTAGGTATTTTCTGGATCCATTTGCCTTGTAGGTCAACCCTTATGGCATGAGTGAGCAGGGGGACAGCCTGAAGTTCTGCTCTTGACTGACCTGGACGAGGCTGATCTCTTCTTTGAAAGACCCCTGATTTTTGTATCTCCTCTGACGGGGGAGTGTGGTTGCTAGGTCCAGCGTTGCTTGCTTATGGACATCCAGAGTGTATTTGAACACCAAGAGGGCTCCAGAATGGACTCTCCAGGTCATCCCAGCCTTTGCACAGGAGATGAACTGTAGTTGAACTTGGCCAGGAGTTCCTAAGCAGGTATCCAAGAAGCTGAAATGTATGCAAATCAGGTGCCGGTGTGGGAGCAGAGTCCATCGCTTTCCTCAGATAAATCACATGACTGCACTAAGGGTAAGAGCCTCTGTCAGGTTCTCTCTCTGCCTGTAGCCTCATCTACACTCATATCTCTGGGCCTGGGTTGGAATTGGACTGGCTTTTAAATATTAGAGACAAGTTCATGGAAAGTCCTTGTAATAAAGAGTCTGAGTCCATCTTTTAAATGAACAAATACATGAGAAAAGTAGCCATGCCCTTCTTTATTAGATTACTATCTAAATCAGTACTTTAATTAAAAATTAAAATGTATAATTGAGCAGTAATAGAGCAAAAGCAATGTAGCAGAACGGTTTGGATGGGTTTTAGAGTCAGAGGATGGAATCCTATCTTCACCACTTAGTAGCTTGGGGACTGAAAGCAAGTTATTTCAACTTCCTAAGCCTCAGTTTCCTGTTTGTGAAAGGAAATGATAACTACCTCATGGGATCATTATGGCGATTCCGTGAGACAAGGCAGGTGACACATGACACCCAGTGCTAGCCTGTGGTGAGCACCCGTACACAGTGGCTGTTCCTGCCTTGCAGAGCTTTGTGGTAGCCGGGCGTTATTGCCTTAAATACAGGGGCCCATGGACTCCTGACGATATGTAGCTTTTTAATCAAAAGTTGTTTTCAGGTAAAAGAGGTTCCAGATGTAACTAAATGAAGATAGACTGGTGTGAAGTCACATTTATAGTATTGAGATTAGCACATTTTAACTTATGCCGGCAAATTGTACTATCCGTCCTTTTTTTTAAAAAAATTTTTTTTTAATTAAAATTTTTTTTAATTTTTATTTATTAAAAAAATTTTTTTTGTTGCACTGCATGGCATGCGGGATCTTAGTTCCCCCACCAGGGATCGAACACGCGTCCCCTGCAGTGGAAGCGTGGAGTCTTAGCCACTGGACCACCAGGGAAGTCCCCTATCCATACTTTTATTGCCTTACTTGTGACCTTAACTGTGTCACTACTTCACGACCTTCCTACAGTTTCTTTTTCTCAAGTGATAGCACTTGAATAAAGATAGCTATTTCCTCCAGTTTTCCCTTAAAAAAAAAAAATATGATGTCAGCCCCAAATGAATTTTTAAGCCACATCTCCAGTCATGCTAAGAAGGGCTACCCCGTGTGTGAGGGAGGCTGTGTACTTATATCTTGAGTATTTGCTTTGCCTCTTGGACAGCTGCAGGTAACACGTAGTGTGCTGCTCTTTGCCTTTGCTTTTTCCTTCAGGGCAGCAGCTCATCCCAGCTCCAGTCGTGGTCTGTGCAGCCCTCCTTTGAAGTGATCTCAGCACAGCCCCAGCTCTTATTCCTTCATCCACCTGTACCGTCTCCTGTCAGCCCATGTCACGCTGGTGAGAAAAAGTCGGACTCCAGGAACTACTTGCCCATTCTCAATTCTTACACCAAAATAGCCCCACACCCAGGCAAAAGGGGCCTCTCCCTCAGCCCAGAAGAAAGAGGAGAAGGTGGAATGCAGAAGAAGATCTGTACTGAGAGACTGGGGCCAAGCCTGTCTTCTAGTGAGCCGACCAAGACTGGTGCTGGCCCACCCGGGCCCCCGACGCCAGTGCCCCCCAGCACCAAGCTTGCCGAAGACTCAGCTCTTCAGGGTGTGCCCTGCCTCGTGGCAGGTGGAAGTCCACAGACGCTTCAGCCAGTGTCCAGCAGCCATGTGGCTAAAGCTCCCAGCCTGACCTTTGCTTCCCCCGCCAGCCCTGTCTGTGCGTCAGACAGTACCCTGCACGGGATGGAGAGCAACTCCCCGCTGTCCCCACTGTCAGCTAGCTACAGCTCCCCTCTGTGGGCTGCAGAGCACCTCTGCCGCAGCCCAGATAGCTTTTCAGAGCAGCGGCAGAGCAAGCACAGGCGCTTTCAGAATACCCTAGTAGTCCTACACAAATCTGGTTTGCTGGAGATCACTTTGAAAACCAAGGAGTTGATTCGTCAGAACCAGGCAACTCAGGTGGAACTAGACCAGCTAAAGGAGCAGACCCGGCTATTTATCGAGGCCGCCAAGAGCAGGGCTCCTCAGGCTTGGGCCAAGCTGCAGGCGTCTTTAACATCAGGGTCAGGTCATCCTGGCAGTGACCTAGAAGCGTTCTCCGATCAGCCAGACATATAACATAGAAGGCATATTTTCCTGTTACTTGAGTGGTTCTTTTTAACTCTTTTACCGTCGTCTACTCCTGTTTCCCAAAGCTTATGTAAGAGCTTTCCTTTTAAACTTAAACTGTTCAGCGGTTCACTTACGAAGCCACATGCCAATACCTGGCTGCTGTCTTAACCTGTGGTCTGTGCACAGTTTCCCTTTGTCTCCGTTCCACTGAGGACCTCAGATTGTCCTCGAGTCCCTCTTCCTTAGCCTGCAGGCACTTCGATGGATCACGGTGCAAAGCGGGAAAGATGCTTGTGTGGGGCCCCTCTAGCTGTCACGTCCCACCATCCCACTCACTAACCGTGATCAGGGATGCAGTGACGCAGACAAGCGTACAGAGTGACACCTGTCAAGCCAGGGAGTAGGTGACATAAGGAGACCTTCGTGGATCTTCCCTTGAAGGTCTTAGTCACAGAGGAAAATATAAGAGGAGGGTGTTTCCATTTTACGAGGCCTTGTGCCATTCGGGAGAAACCTAAAATGCTCTGGGCACACATTGGTCCTCGGATGCAAGCACTTAATCACTTAAAGCTTTGTTTCTTTAAACTCGAAAGTCAAGGGGAAGGGGTGGTACCGTTAACCCGTACACTTTCATCATAAGCCAGATTTCTGTTAAACTGGTAGGTGAAATATTTCAGATTTGTAAAGTATGGAATGGATTTAGGACCATCTGGAGCTACAGTTGATGAACTGCTTTTTTGACTCAGAGTCTGAAGAAAGAAATGGCTAACATCTCTTGGTTGAGAGCTGGAAGATTCTGATAATTTATGCTTTTTTCTTTCTCTCTCTTCTTTTGAAACAATGCAAAAGAAGATTTTCTTACATGTGAAAATCCTAAAAGAGAGCTTCATGGTTCCCGATTGTGTAATACAAGTCAGCCCTCTGCTACCATCTTTTTTCCCCCCTTTGCTTTTACAAAAGAGGAAAGAAATGATTATTAAGCTTGATAAACTTTGAATTAAAATCATCATAAGGTTATGACATTAAGTCCACAAAAAATTGGAAAACGTTATCCATTTTCTTTCCACGTCCAGAGTTTTCCTTTTTCTTACGTCACGGTGACGTGGAGCAGTCTTCTGTGTTTCTTTCGTGCATTGGATTTGGCTGCAAAGCCAACGGTGTAGTGGGTTATGTGAAGTCCATCTAGAAGTGGAGAGTGTTATGAGACCTTGCAGATGATACACACCCTTTCAGCCTCATTGTAAACTAGATTTCTGAGTCGTAAAGTTGCCAGCTTTTTACCCTCCCATTTAAAAATTTCATCCTCTTGAAAATCTTTGTACCAATTACTTTAGTAAGAAATTCTGTATGACCAACTTCATCTTTTCTGCAAGGAAAATGTTCTTGAAGTTCTGCCAAGGCCAGAAGCTAAGGCTCATGCTTGCTGGGTAGTTGTAACTCTGAACATAGTTTTAAGATTACAAGGCTTCAGATTGCCTGCATTTTGTTCTCAGACATGCACAATTTAGATACGACCAATTTAGAAGTAAACAACTCCGCAAAATCTTCAGACTCTCCTGGTAAATGCAGAATTATTACCTGCCATTCGCTTTCTGAAAGATTTCAAAAATCAGAGCAAATGTGTCTTTAAGCAGACTCTGCTCCTTTTACTGTTTTTCTCTTGGCCCACACCCTTTGCCTCCCCTGAATCTGTGTGGTGCTGCAGGAACTCTGCTCTGCACGCCATGCTAGGAAGCTTCCTTTCTGGCAGAGTATGTTTGGCAGCAAAGCTCTAGAAACAGGTGCCTTCAGAGCAGCCTGGGCACCAGTCATGAGTCTTACTGAGTCAAAAATCTGAACACACTTGCTGAGAACCAATTTTATTCCTTCAGAAAAAACCCTCTGTGGAGCTTTATGCGTCTTGGACTCTTCTTCCTAGATTAAGGTTTGCATTCCCTGCTGTCAGGTACAAGACGATGAAAGCCGTCATTGATCCTCACTGCTGAGTGACAGGGAAAAGCAGCACCACCCCGCGGCTCTTCTCTGATGTTGTAAGTCAGTGTGGAAGTCTCTCTGGGCTCTTAGCATGGGTGTTCTTTACCTAGTGGAGCAGTAAGCAGATGAAGCCACTTAGAGAAGCTGGTCGTGGAAGGAGAGATCCACTGAGGCTAGCAGACATGTGGAGCCAGAAACCAGATCGGCAAATGGAGGAACCTCGGAGTTGACTGGAAGGATCTCCGTTGGTTTCACGAGGCTGTAAGTAGTAGTGGTTTTAGTGATGCGTGATTTGATCTGGTATGAAGTTCTGTGGCAAAGCTGCTGTTTTCTAAAAGCCATTCTTAGCTCAAACCAACCCTTAAGAGAAGTTTCGGCAGATTGTGTTGGCAGTATTGAAAGACATCTAGAAAAAGCTGCTGATTGAATTGGTTATGGGAATGGAGTTTGGTGACATTTGTAATTTAATACACTCATTGCTTTTTATCGATTGTGGTGTTGTCTGACTTTACTATGATTCCTTCAGCAGAAAAGTAACTCTTGTGCATATATTGAAGTGTTTTTCCAGCTATGAATTCTTTAGGGTAGAGATTTATTTACCAAATGTGAATTCCTTTGAGGAAGTATGAAGTTTTGTAGAAATTGACTGTGAAATGTCAGAGAAAAATAAAAGTCACTTACTTGAAAACTATTTGGCCTTTGGGCTTTATAACTGCTTAAAATGCTAAGTGAAATCAAGGGTAAATGTTTGATTGATTTAGGTTTCATACATACGTACTCGTGTCATTTGGGGACACTGGGATTAGTTACTGAACTTGTGGAAATTCATTGTTCAGACTCTCACCGGTGTGAACTTAAGGGAGATGCAGGCACTTAAGGCAAATGGATAGTGCAGCTTTCCCTGGAGTCATGGAGGTTTATACTGGGTAGGTTGGGAGGAGAGAGAGGAGAATACTATCCAGTGATTTCCTCCATCTGATAACGACACTTTCACAAACAGAATTTTTAAGTGGCAGAAGCACTACAGTCGTCTCCTGGGATAAACTAAAGCTATATCAAGTGAAGTTCTTTTACCACAGGGCGGTCCTTAGCAAGTACATCTCCAAGCCTTTTCCTTCCTGCTTCTCCGAGGTGATTCTTAAGGCTCTGCTCCTCCTCATCAGGGTTCACCTGCAGGGTCTCAGCAGGGAGATGTGTAGTCTTCCCTGCTCTCCGAGGCCAGTCAGGACACCCTTCCTGGGGTTTTTAAGTCACTGGGAAAATAAAAAGCTTATCATCATTTAAAGGCCTGTAAGGTTGCCATAGTCTAATTCTTAAAACATTATTTCTGTTCTATACAATTTTCTAAGTAACGTTTAAAAAGATGGCTGTAAGATCACTAAAACAAACAAAAATGGGTAAAGATGGCTAGAAGAGGCCCCTCCTGAAATAGAAAAGCACCCTCCCATAGAGATGGAATCTAGAGGCACGAGAGCCACTGAGTGTATACTGCAAGGCTTAGGTGAGCCCTGTTACTGTCGTCCCTGGCCCTTGGACATGATTCCTGTATGTGGAAATACCTGCCTGTTGCAAACATGTCTGTTTAATCCACGTCTTTTATGACATAATTGCAGATTGTAGCCTGGTGCAGTGGGGTCGAAAGACCTCCATGCACCTGTCACATCTGTCACTCATTAACTGGGTGACTTTGGATAAGTCACTGAACCTCTAGGTATCACTCCTCTCAGTTGAATAATAAAGAATTGGAACTGGTTCTGTCTATGGTGCTTCCCATCTCTAACCATTTGTAAGATCTCTGTCTGTCACAGGTGAGGCTTAAAATTACAGATCTTCCTCATTTTACAGTGGGGTTACATCCTGATAAACCCATCATAAGTTGAAATTATCCTAAGTCAAAAATGCATGTGGCGGCATGGCCTTCATCAAATCCAAAAGAGTGAGCTCAGCGGAGAAATAGCTGCGCACCCTTCCCGCCGAGAGTCCCGGTCCACATTGGAAGCAAAGAGACAGTTTTCTTACAAAAAGTTGGCAGTTATCATAGAGTTAACAGTACTGTCTAGGCTGTTGCAATATATCCTCCTTCCACTCCCTTCTCCGCCTCCTCCTGTATATCCTCCTCGATTAAGTATTAAAACAGTATTTGAGTTGAAAAGAGTTTGTATATATTTAAATGAATAACTTTTTATACTCTTTGTTACATGTTTATAATCAGTATTTAGTGGAAAATGTTTTGAAGTTTTTTTTTATTTCGTTCTTGGTTTGTTTGTTTTTGTTTTTTAACTTGGGTTAGAATTTTTCTTTTTGTACTGTTTCTTTAAAACAGAGTTCTTAGTAACAGAGGCAGTTCCTGAATTCAATTTTGTATGTCCAAAAAAAAAAAAAATGCATGTGGTACACCTGACCTACGGAACATCATAGCTTAGCCCAGCCAACCTTAAACTTGCCCAGAACACTTACATTAGCCTACAGTTGGGCAGGATCATCTCACACAAAGCCTATTATATAATGATATGTTGGATAGCTCATGGGATTTGTTGACTGCTGTACTGAAAGTGAAAACAGAACGGTTGTCTGAGTACAGAATGGTGGTAGGTATATCGCTTGTTGACCTTCGTGATTGCGTGGCTGACTGGGGGCTGCCCAGCATCACGAGGGGATCCTACCTGCACATCACTAGGCCGGGGAAGAGATCAAAATTCAAAATTTAAAGTAGGGTTTCTGCAGAATGCCTCTCTCTTTCGCACCATCGTAAAGTCAAAAAATCCTAAGTCGGAGACTGTAGGTAATCAATTAAATTTTAAAGAAACCCTGGGTGCCTACAAAGTAGGTTCCTAGTGCTCTGGTTAGTTGATTTTAAGGTGTTCTGTCAGATTTTAAACTTACATGTGACTCTGGGAGAAGCATTTTGCCAGCCTGCATTGGTTTTGATTACCTGGTTGCAGCTAACATGGATTTACTAACTCCCATATAAGAGACTGCCCTCGAGTGAAGACTCATTAGCCCCAAAGGAGAATAATTGGGGATTAAATCAAATTATGTCCTTTCCTAGTCAGTCATCTGCCAATAGCTCTTTCATCTGAAATGAAGGACATAATGGGTTTTTATATTTTAGAGAATATGTCAGTTTGCTTTTATTTTGTTCCAGATTTCTCTCCCCATAACCTTTTAATATATTTCTCTTGGCCCACTCCCTTTGCCTCCCCTGAATCTGTGTGATGCTGCCTCAGCTCTTCTCTGTGCACCGTGCTAGGAAGCTTCCTTTTTGGCAGAGAAGATGTTGCTGCGTGTTTTCTAAGGAGGCTCTTAGGTTGGTTTAACGTTACTTTAATGGTAAATAGCCATAGACCATGTAGATGTGGTGGTACTTTGTAAGGACTTTATTCTGGTCCCAGGCTCTGGGTATCATCTTTCATCCCCACCGGGAGAGAGGTAAGAGATGAGAAGAGGTCTGCCTGGGCGACACAGCACGAGCAGAGTGGCTGAAGAGAAAGAGGCAGCAGAAAGAAGCTTTATCTCAGTTCCCTTTATTATAAGAGAAGGGGAGTAGTCCTTGCTGTCCACTCGACATCCTGGGATTATGGTGAAGTACAAGAAAATGATGTCTCTAAAGTACTGTGAAATTGCTCCACAGAGCAAGGCAGCCTTCCTGCACGAAAGCCCAGCGATGGAATTCAAGTGATGACCTTCCACCCCTTAAGGGTTGTCATTTGCTTGGAACAATTAACGGTATTTTCTACCAAAATCACACTGACAACTAATAGGAAGAGAGTAAATCTCAACCCAGCCTTTGACTGGTTTCCTGGAAGGAGATATTCTGTGGGTCCATGGACTCCTGTGACCGCTCTGGCATTTTCCTCTCTTTGTTCTTGTGGCACGTGGCTTTCCTATCTGTTTCTCTTTCTGAAGGATGGTTATGCAAGGCATGAGAGAATTGCTTGAAAGAACAGTCTGTGTGGTTCCTGCCTCACATTACAGCATCTGGAGGAGATGAGAAAGAAAGAGAAAAGCCTGTGGAGTAACACAGTGAGTGGGTGGAAGCTGTTAGGAAATGAAAGGGAATAAAAACTGAAAGTAGGATCCCGAGGCCAGCCCGCGTGAGGGCCCAAGTCAGGTTGAATGATGTGCGTTTGGAGCGAGGCCTTCAGAGTGGCTTGAGAGCGCGAGAGTAAAAATAGCTGCCTTTAATCTTCCTAAAGCCTCACTTTATCTCAGGAATTGCAGGGGCCTTGGAGGAGTGCTCGCTAATTCTGGGAAATGTCTGTATAACAGAGGTGGGCCAGGGCCTCTGTTCTCCAGGGTCACCCGCAAGCCTTTGGCCTCTGGCTGGGCAGGTGGGAGTGCTTGGCTTGGAGCCTATCCTCCGTCTGGGGCCGAGAGCACGGCAGTTCCTGAGCCCTGGTCGAAAAACCCAGAGCTGCTCCCACTCGCACATAGTAAAACCATAATACCCCTCCAGAGAGCTGGGCTGAAATCACCATCTCTTCTGCTCACCCCGATACAAATTCATAAGTCGCCCCAGAGTCAGGGGAAGAGAAGAAGCTTAAAGATGCCCACAAATAAAAAACTGCACCTTCAGTAGGCCCTGCCTCCTATTTAACAAGTGCAGGAAAGTCTGGTTCTGGAGGTCAGGTGGTCCCCCTAGAGAATGATTAATTCTGACTCCCCTCTGTTCTTCAGCAAGGCTTCTTGCCTGTCACTGGGCTGCTCGGGAAATGCAGGTGTGTGTTCACTTAAGCAAAACACGGAGGAAGGGCAGTGAACCACCAAAACCAACAGCCCAGGATGCCCGCAGCTGACAGGGCAGTCCCAGGCCTGGTTTAGAGAGCGCGCTTTCACTGATGGTCCCGGAGATCCAGCAGGCCAGAGGCGCTGGGGTAACTTTAAGGTGAACGCCTTTTTTTAAAGCCTCAAGCCGATGCTTGTCTAGTCAAGATGTACTTGGAAGTTTATGCTGCTTGCATTCTTGAAGCATTTTCCAGGCTCAGTTACTCTGCGAAGCCCCTAGCTAGTCACTTACCAGAGTTGCCAATTGTACTCGTCAGGTCCGGCCGCAGTGACAGGACTGGCCTCCTGGCCCCGCCAACTGCAGGGCATAGGGAAACGTGGGAGAGCATGTACCCAGCTGTAAATGTCTCTGTTGCACTGATTTTTTTTTTTTTTCGGTACGCGGGCCTCTCACTGTTGTGGCCTCTCCCGTCGCGGAGCACAGGCTCCGGAGGCGCAGGCTCAGCGGCCATGGCTCATGGGCCCAGCCGCTCCACGGCATGTGGGATCTTCCCCGACCAGGGCACGAACCCGTGTCCCCTGCATTGGCAGGCAGATTCTTTTTTTTTTTTTTTTAATTAATTAATTTTATTTATTTATTTTTGGCCGTGTTGGGTCTTCGTTGCTGCGCACGGGCTTTCTCTAGCTGCGGTGAGCGGGGGCTACTCTTCGTTGCAGTGTGTGGGCTTCTCATTGCAGTGGCTTCCCTTGTTGCAGAGCACGGGCCCTAGGCGTGCGGGCTTCAGTAGTTGTGGCACGCGGGTTCAGTAGTTGTGGCACATGGGCTTAGTTGCTCCGCGGCATGTGGGATCCTCCTGGACCAGGGATTGAACGCATGTCCCGTGCATTGGCAGGCGGATTCTCAACCACTGCACCACCAGGGAAGCCCCTGGCAGGCAGATTCTTAACCACTGTGCCACCAGGGAAGCCCATCTGTTGCACTGATTTTTTAATTGAGGGAAACAAGCATTCTGGGACCCACAGACTCAGAGGTGAGCAGGCATCTGACAGCAGAGGTCAGCCCCATGGTAGGTCCCACTTTGGGGACCTTTAAAAATCCTCAAACGTGGTCCTCACTACTCAGATTTTTCACTCCCCCTACCCCCCTAAGATTTGTATTACTCTCAAACCCTGATCATTTCCACTGCTGAAAGCTTTAATGTTTCCTGAAGCTTACCTGACCAAGACATTACCATTGTTAACTTCGGAGTAACAAATACGTAAAATTGTCAATACATTTATGTCCCAGGTGCTGACTTAGTTGTAGGGTATGAAATGGTGAATGAAACAGACATGTTTCTTGCTTCTGTTCTAGTGGGAGGGTAGCAATGACCGTCAGTTAGTCAGTCTTCCCTTTGATGGTTTGGGTCTCACCAGGTCTTGTACATCCAGAGTTCTGTGTGTGAGCCTGGGCAAGGTGATATGGCCTACTCACTTCTACTTTTATTTCAAAGATTAATGTTTTGATAATTTTTGGCTTTAGCATCCTTTGATTAGGGCAAGAGCCCTTTATGTTAAACCACTAGCTGAGAACAGAAGTGTTGATAGAGGCGCAGTATATTAATTAGTTGGTAAGTTCACTCCAACACCCAGCACACTAGGAGAGAGTTCTAGAAAGTGGATTATCCTTCGGACTTCTGGGCTCACCCACAAGAGAACTGCGTCTGCTTTCCTCAGCCTCCCCCCAGCTGCCGCAGAAGCATTTACAAGACCCCAAGCGAGCCTGGGCACCTCTTTAAATTTTGCACCGTAGGCACCTCGCTTGCCTCACCCGAGGCCCAGCCCTGGCAGCACCAAACAGTTCCTGAGACCCAAGTCCTACAGAAAGACACACGTGGTCTCCCGCCTTGGGGCCCTCACAGCTGAGCCAGGAGATGTGACTCACGGGGAGAGTAGCAACAGCGAGGTAGTGTGGCTGGTGCCCAAGGTCAACTACAGACCAGGGTCGTAGGAGCTCTCCAAGGTCTCGAAAGGAACACAAGGCGAGTTGAGCTTCGAGCTCAGCCTTGGCGTTGGGTGGAGTTTAGATAAGCTGAGAGAAAGGGGAACAGCATTTTAGCCAAAGACAAGAGTCTGAGTAGAGGCATCATGGTGAGATGGAAATACAACTTTGGATCTGGTTTCTGTGTGATCCTGGCAAGTTACATACCCTTCCTGGGCCTCCTTTCCAAGTTTGTTAGATTACTATCTCCTCTGAAGGGTTACTGTGCCGTAAGGTGTGAAGTGTCTACTGCAGTGGCTCCACGTGGGGAGGGGGAGGGGGTGCTCAAGAAGCGGTAATCATACGATCGTTGCTGCAGGTAAAGCACGAAGTTCGAAGCTCGAGGGGGTAGGATGGAGCCAGCTGAGCTGGCCTGCATCCAGGGTCAGCCTATCACGTAGTCCTGAACGGGCAGTGAGCAGCCAATCAGCCCGGCTCCCTGCCGGCCTCCCACCCCCGGCTGCACCGAAAACAGAGCCCCTCCTTAGCACACACACTTGGCAAGCACGCTCTCCCAGCCTGTCCTAGGCCTCACCCCTCTTTATGCCTATACAGCCAGGGGGTGGGGAGCTATTGAGGAATCCGTATTGATTGCAGGCCCCACCCTAGCCAGGATCCTAATCTCACACGTGGCCCAGACCCCTAGCTGATGACTCAGCCTCCAGTCTCGGCACATTCTGTCCTCACACCTGTACGGGGTGAACTTCTTCAGACCCTCTTGCTCTGGTCACTGCCCTCTGCAGGCACCTCCAGGGCAGCGGGTCTAGCCCTGGCTGCATAGCGGAAGCCCTTGAAAATCCCGATGCCCGAGGCCACACCCCAGACCGATTCTGTCAGCTTCTCTGGGAGGTAGGACCTCCCCTTCCCTTTCCCCATCAGTAATTAAAGCTCCTCAGAGGACTGCGAATGTACAGACAAAAGTGGGAGCTCCTGCAATGGCTCCCCATCGTGGGCTTGGGTTTAGGGAGGGGCGGAGGAGAAGGGACTAGCCCTGCACTGTGCAGTGTGATCGGTAGCGTCGCCATCCCCTGGAGCTTGTTAGAAATGCAGAATCGGAGGACTAGCCGATTGTGAATCTGCACTTCTACCAGGTTCCCGGGTGATTCCTGCACACTGTCAAGCACTGGCACCAGCTTTTACTAGACGCTCACAGTGGTCCAGGTGGAGTGCCAGGTACACACATGCCATTTCATCTCAGCCTCACAGCCTCTCAGCCGTTAGCGCACCCTCCGACAAACAAGGAGACACCGGCCATTCGTTCAACAAATCCTTCCTGAGTGCCTAATATGAGAGAAGCTCCGTACTAGGGACTGGGGATCAAGAAGGGCGCTCCCCTGCCGGACTAGTGCTTAGAGACCAATGGGGTATGATGTCAGCGTTATCACTTAACAGCTGTGTGTTCATGGGTGACTTCCTTGGCCTCTCTGAGCTCCAGTTTCCTCTTCTGCAGCTCTGGGCTGTGGTCATGATTCAGTGATTTCCCCTAGGCCAAGTACTCACTCACCAGAAGGCTTGGATCTAGCGTGAGTTCAAGAATGGTTGCTATTGTTTATACTAGTAAAATACCAGCAGGTTGTGGGGAGGAGGGAGAGTGGGGTAGAGGGACACCAGGCCACAGTGGTGCCTGCGGAGAGGCGGCAGGGATGAGAGCGAGGTCGTGAACGCCAAGAACCTCCCAGGAGGTGATGCACCGGGGAGGAGCCGGGGTGTGGACAAGGCTGCCCTGTCCTCGCACTGCCTGGCGTCATTTCTCTGGATCAGGCTGGTTCTTCCCACTTTTCTGACGAGTAGATGAATCAGACCACTAGAAGCAGCATGAGTCTGGGCCTAGATCTCGCCCTTGGTCCCTTGAAGCCCTTTGTGGTTCCTCGAGGCAAGACACCGAGCAGCCCCTCCAGACCCGGGCTTGATTAGCCCGAGGTCCTCTCCTGCGCCCCACCTTGGCCTGCGGAGCGCTGGCGCCCCCTTACGGCGGAGCCGAGCCACGGCAGCGGGCCCTGGCGAGTCCCAGGCGTGCCAAGGGCGACGGGGAAGCGCAGCCAAGCCGGCTGAGACCCCGCCCCACGCGGCCCTGGTCCCACGGGGTGGGGCCCCGGCTGTGGAATTGCGGCCCGGGGCCGCGCAGGGGTCGGGTCCGCGGAATCGGCTTAGGGGTTTCGTGTTCCTCGGAGTCCCACCATTGTTTCCTGTAATTTAATTTTCTCTCCTGAAGGCGCTGCTAATTAAATCCTTTCTCCGGCGAGCCGTCGTCCCCCTCCCCTGCTGCTCTGTTTATTAATTACCCAGCACGTGCGAGGGAGCCAGGCGCGCTCAGGTGGACGGGCCTCGCTGCTCGCTCTACTGGCCGCCTGCTCAGCTCCCTCCTCGGGTCTCTCAGGGCTCTTTCCACCTGGACCATGTGAGCAGTCCTTACAAGTCTGATTAAAAGCAGGAACAGCCCTTTTCCTGCTGCTGCTGACCTCTGCTGGCTTGGAATCCATCAAAATCCAGTTCATTGCATTTCGCCTCCCCTTTCTTCCCACCTCTGAAACCGTACTCCTCACTGCTTTTTCCCCTAAGCGCTCTTCCTGCCTTGCCCCCCACCGTCCAGTGCACGACATGCTAGGCAGAGGTTTGCCACACTGAGCCCCGTGGCTTGTGGAAGGTCTCACAGCTTATCTAAGGCACAGACGGGACTAGAACCCAGCTCTCCTGAAGCTTAGCCTCTCAGGGGTCACGAACTCAGAAGGCTCCAGGGGCCCTGTGTGTTGCACAGTGGGGAGGGGTGGAGTCTGCGGCAAGGGAGAGCTGTGCTTGCCCCTTTGGGGGGGTTCATTCAGTGTGCCCCACTGAGGGCCGAGAATGGCCACTTCTTGATAAGTCTAAGAGTGAGTCCAAAGAGGGTGTGAAGAAAAGGGAAGCCTCCTACACTGTTGGTGGGAATGGAAATTGGTGCAGCCGAAAACAGTATGGAAGTCCCTTAAAAAACTAAAACTAACGTTTAAGCAATTCCACTCCTAGGCATATAATTGGGAAACAGTGAAAACTCTAATTCAGAAACATACATTCACCCCAGTGTTCATAGCAGCACTATTTACAATAGCCAAGACATGGAAACAACCTAAGTGTCCATCGACAGATGAACAGATAAAGAAGATGTGGCACATATATGCTATGGAATATTACTCAGCCATAAAAAAGAAGGAAATAATGCCATTTGCAGCAACATAGATGGACCTAGAGTTTATCATACTGAGCGAAGTAAGTCAGACAGAGAAAGACGAATATCCTATGATATCACTTATACATGGAATCTTAAAAAATGATACAAATGAACTTATTTACAAAACAGAAACAGACTCACGGACATAGAAAAACTAATCATGACCAAAGTGGAAAGTAGAGGAGATGGATAAATTTGGGATTAACAGATACATACTACGCTATATAAAATAGATAAACAATGAGGACCTACTGCATAGCACAGGGATCAATATCTTGTAATAAGCTATAATGGGAAAGAATCTGAAAAAAATATCTATCTATAGATACATAGATGTACATATATATCTATGTACGTATATATGTACAACTGAATCATTTTGCTGTACACCTGAAACATTGTAAATCAACTATACTTCAGTAAAAAATTAACATTGCATATTTAACTATAAAAAAGAAAAGAGTGAGTCCGATGTCTGAGGATGGCAGTGACCGGAACCACTGGGCACTTTGGACTCACCGTGTGGTGATCTTTCCAAGATGCTGCTTAGGGAACATGTGAGCCCCACCCCCATGCCTGCCCATCCAAGGCCTAGTTCTGCCCATGCTGTGGAGAAGGTTCCCAGGCTGGCACCCCTCCCACCGCTCATGCAGGGCCCCCCTTCCCCTCAGATCTCCCCATGTCTTGGACACCACTCTCCCCTCCTCTCTATCTACAGTTCCCCATTCAGACCGCATCTGGCCCAACTCTCAGCTCTCTATCAATCAGGCAGAAAAAGAAGCCAGTTCCAGCGGATCCCAGAATTTGAAAGGAGGCGTTGTGGCTGGGGTGTGTGTGCTGTCTTTAAGGAGATACTGGTGGTGGGGATTTCAGGCATCACAAGGAGGCCAGAAGGGGGCATTTGGGGACAGGGACTCTGGGAAGGAGCCCACACACAGGACTGCCTCCCCTCTGGAAGCCTCCCAACGCTGGCTCTCAGCTGCTCTCGGCTCAGAGTTTCAGGTCAGTGCCCTGCTCCCTGCCTGCTAGCTTCTGGCTAAGGCTGCCTTCAGTGGGGAGGGCGTTAACATGTGATCTCGCTTCGCCAGCTATCCCTTTGGCCCCTCCGGAGGCTTCTCTTTTCGCATAGGTTGTAGATGAGCTTTGGCGGCTGTGTCTCTTCCTCCTTAGGACCCACTCCATCTTAGGGTCTTTGGTGCCTCCCCTGCTCTGGTCTCTGTGGGAGGGGGTGTGAGAGGTGCCCGGCTGTGCTCAGCCTTCTGGCAGTGTCTGGTCCCCACCTGCAGGTGCCCTGATACTGCCTGGGAGTAACTGCCTGGAAATAACTGAGGCCTTTCCCCTGGGCTAGGCATTGTCCCTGAGCCCTGGAGGATGGCCCCCAGCCTGGACTGTCCTCAGACCCGCACAGTCAGTCTCTGGTAGAAACTGCTTCATCCAGGGCAACTCGCCATCATCATCAGTCTGGGAGGAACCAGATACACCCCATAGTTCCTGAAATCAGCCTGTTTTCACCTGCACAGTCACCTTAAGCAGCTGACTGTCTGCTCTGTGAAGAGAGAGGCTGAGCCTTATTCCTGTCTCTGTTCCCACCAGGGCCTGTCACATAGTAGGTGCTCAATAAATTTGTTGGCTGAATCAGTCAGTCAATGAACTGATGAATAAAAATGCGACTCCTTGTTACTTTTCAGCAGGGAATTTATTGGATGTCTACAACAGTCCACGTAGAAAGACAATCTAGTGTCTGGGTTAAAAGGATAAAGTCAGGAGCAGGCAGCCTGGGTTTGAATCCCAGCTCTGCCACAAGGCTTTGGACAAGTTAGATAACCTCTTTGGGCCTCAGTTTCTTTATCTGGAAAATAGGGGTAGTAATAAATCATACCTCAAGGGGTTGCTATGAGGAATAAATAGTACAGGTAAAGTGTGTGTACGACAAGGGCCTGCCATGCAGAGAATGTTCAGTAAGTGCTGGCCATTCTCACTCACGGTAGAATTACTGCGACAGTAGTGTCAGTGGACTGCACTCTACACTAGGAATGGGGGAAACCAGGGCACTTCATCGTCCCCATTCCCGCCCTCTAAGGTTCACAGTAGAGTTGGGAGATGAAATCCACAAGGAGGGAGGAAGTTAGAGCTGCCAGGTGTAGGGGAAGATTCCCCCAGGGCTGGACTAGTTGAGGAGAGGCCCTGTGGGATGTAGTGGGGCTGGGAGAGGCCTAGGCTGATGGAAGAGGCATGTGGTTGTGGGGTGTGGGGTCACCCATGAGGGGGCAGCGGGCCACAAGGGGGATGTGGACCTTGCCAGTCAACTCAGGAGACTGTACATCACGCAGGTCATCCCTACATTTCAGGGTTTTCAGCTTTTCAAATCTACTCGAGCTCCTGGAGGCCATCCTGGCAGAAACAGTTTCCTTCCAACCGCATTTGCTGAGTCTGGGTGGGAAGGAAAGAGTGATGGGGAGCTCCCAGAGGCCCCTCTTTGGGCCCAGGGTGAGGTCCAGGGATCTCCGATGGTCCCAATTGAGTTTTCCAGCAGCTTCAGGCTGAAACTCTGGGCAATAAACATGACCCCCTGCCTTTGGTCTCCAACCTGGAGGACCCTGCTGATCTAAACATCAGTTTGTGCCTGATGCACCCAAGCAGGACACCCTTGACCTAGGATGAGCCAAGGGTTCGTAAGAAGTGATCAGAGGGAGGAGACGGGGGAGCGTGCCCTTAGGACTAAAATCTTCTCTGACTGTGGTTGCATACTCATGCTCCTATCACTCCTAAATGGAGACTTGAAATTCCCAGAAATCGACTGGCATCCCTGCCCCTGGATAGTCCTTCCCATCCCCACTTCCACCCACAGCCTTGCTTTTCTGCCTAGCCAACTCCTATTCATCCTCTGTGACCCAGATGTCACCTCCTCTGGGAAGTCTTCCAGCCTACCCACGGCTGAGTGAGTGCTCTCCTCCAGGCTTCCCTAGCACCCTGTCTTCCTCCTTCCATCAGCGCTGTCATACCACAGGACCGTCTGTGATTGGTCCTCTTCCCTGTGAGCTCCCCCAGGTCAGGCAATGGGTCTCATTCATCTTTGCCTTCCTGGTTTTTGGCACCATGCCTGGCATCGAGTCAGCATCAATGAATGTTCGAGGCATGAATGGAGAAGCTGGGCCAGCACGACCCAGAGAGAGAGGAATAGGGCAGAGGCAGAGGCCAACACCAAGAGCAGCTGAGCTACCCCAGACACCGCCTGCCCCACCAGCAGCCTCGCCTGGCCGCTAAGCAGGTCCAAGGTTCTACCTCATCTCTAAGGCACCTGGGATAAGACAGGAGTCAGGCATCCTTGCTCTCTGCCCATCACCCCCTTTTCTCCCCAGCAGGAGGGGCTGCTTCCCAAGCATCCCTGAGTGCATGCCCAGAAGCAGGGCAGGAGGGACGTGAGGGGGAACAATGAGGCCAGTTGGAGGACACAGGGTACAGAGAGGAGCCAGGGCACTGGGGGGACCAAATACATGGAGTGACAGGGACAACCATGCTCTTAGTGGAGGAGACTGGCTGAAAGATGGCTGCCAGGACCGAAGGACTGGGCTCCTCATTATAGTGGAGGGGGATGTGGTTTAGGTCTCCTCGAGTACATCGTTTCCCCAAAGCTTCTTTGGTTCCCGAGCGCTGGGGAGCCCAGTATCTCCCTGTGTCTGCCACTGGGTGTGGAGACCAGAGGACCTATGACCTCTATTGCCACAGGCAGATGGTTCCCCACCCCCCGGCTTTGGGAGTCAGAGACTTGTGCGTAAGAAAGCTCTGAACCCCTTCCTCCACTCAAGGTTGCAGAGTGGTTATTAAGAGTGACACCATCAACTGCCAACCAATGGGCCAATGACAGTGGCGAGCGCTTCAGGGGCCCTGAACCCTGCCCAGGGTCATGTTCTCCTCCCAATTCCAGTGCTCCTGATGGCCTGTCCTTTGAGGTCACACTGATCACCCCACCTCAACCTTCAGGATCACCTTGAATCCTTTCACCAGTGCCACTTCAGTCATGCTCCATGTCTGTGAAGTGCCTCTGATATCTTCCGTTCCTTACCAGCCTACAGCCACTATTCCCCCCTAGACCCTGGTTACATAATACGCAGATCATAGCAAATGCCTCTTACCTGGTCCCTCCCACTTCCAGTCTACCTGCCAAGGCTCCATTTTCTGAACTCTAGCTCTAATCAGGTAATTCCCTTGCTCAAAACCTTCAATGGTTCCCTATTACCGGTCAAATTTATTCCAGATCTCTTAGCTTGGCATTCAAGGCCCCTCTGCTCAGGTCCCAACTCTTAGCCTTAACTCCCTCTGCCTCACTGTGATGTCCCCTATCCTAACTGTTCCACGATCATTCCAAGGCTCCAGGCCTGTTCCCTCCACCTGGACAGCCCTCTCCATCCCTCTCCACCTGCAGAGATCTCATCCCTCCTTCCAGGCTCTGCCCAAATGGAAGCTCCTTGCTCCCTACCTCTGGATGTGCTCTCTTCGTCCTTTGAGCACTCCCAGGATGTGAACCCCCAGAGAACAGAGCTGTCTCATTTGTCTTCCAGCCCCACTGTGTGCACAGCCCAGTGCTGGGCACATCAGGGGAAGAAGAGGTATGCGGTGAGTGAATGAGCACGGATCTGTGCAATCACTGAGCACCTACTATGTGCCTGGTCCCTGCCAGGCATCCAGGGTACAGTGTGAACAAGGCAGGTGTGTCTGCCCTGTGGAGTATGGATAGCTCACACTCTAGAATGTGCTGAGGGTTAGCTGCAGCTCCATTCATCCCTTCCCGCTGGCCCCAGCACATCTCGGGACTGCCTTGCTGGTTGCCCCTTGGTGTGTGTTCAGGGAATGCCGACCCATATACAACACTGACCTTGGCTGAAGGTTCTTCAACAGCCCAAGTAGAATGAGCACTTCGCAGCTGTGTCTTCCATCAGTCCAGGCCTGCACATCTTTGGATGCATCAGAGGCTATGCCCATTCCCCTGCTCAGGGACCACTCCCTCCCTGCAGGGCTCAACACCCTCCCAGCTGCCAAGGTGTCCACGTATTATAGGGGCCGAGAGGAGGGGGCCCTGCCTGATCCTCGGTGGTGGGCAGCTCTGGCTGAAATGGAGGACCAGGCGGACTCCCCTCTTCATTCACTCCCCAGCTGTCATGGGAAGGAGTGGGAGAGAGGGATTGCGAGAGGGAGGCGGAGGCAAGTTCCCAGGTGGGACATTCCGTCCCTGGTGCCTGTGGGTCCACGCGGACCTGCTACCAACCAGGGTTGATACCCGCACTTTTACCAACCACGTGGCACAATCCTGACCACTCACAGTGGACACTGGCTGAAGGGCTGGAGCAGGATCCTGGGGACCCCGCGCCGCTGCCAGGCGCTGCCCTTTTCATCGCTGGATTCGAGGTGAGCCCGGATCCCAGGGAAGGAGCAACAGTGTCTGGGCAGCAGGGGCGGATTACTCAGGGAGTCTGGACACTGGTTACTTACCTACTGGAACAGAAGCGTTTTTAATACTTACCTTAAATATTTTAGCAGCTAGTATGACGGTGTCGGTATACTCCAGCCTTGCCAGCCCTGCTACCAACCAGAGCGCCAAAACCATCACAACAAGCCCAATTTAAAACCACATATTTTATTGATGTTCTTCATCGACATTATAGGGCCATGTGTACAAATATTTCTCAAGTCCTACACCTGGCAACCTCCCCACTGTCACCCCCACTGGCCAGTCAGCCAGGAGATGACTCCCTGCACGTATCCCTTTTGCTCCCTCACACTGCTGAGCCTCCAGGAGACTGAGCAGGGCAGGGCTGGCTTCCAAGCCTGAGCTTTGGGGTCAGGAGTGAGCCAGGCCCTTTCCCTTCTCGCCTTCCACTCCCACTGATTCAATATGGTCAGAACTGAGGGTGAGGATGCCCCCCCCGCCCCAATGACCCCTCCATCCAGGAAGCCTGGGCTCCCCTGCAACCCTCTCCGCCACATCCTTCCCCTCCAAGCGACCTATCCTGCTGCCCAGCAAGATGGCGGAGTGACTGTTTTGCAGGGGGTGGGGACATGGGGTCAGCAACAGGATGCTCCTGGTGGCAGGGATTTCATCCTGTTCACCACCGTACACCAGTGCCTGGTGGAGACCTGGCACACAGTTGGTGCTCAGTAAATACATGTAGGATGAATGAGTGAATAATATAAGAGGGAGAACTATGAGCAGGTGGCACCATTACTACATTAGTTCTCTAGGGGCCATGAAGGCAGAACCAAGATAAAGTCCTCCCAAGCTCTGCTCGAGAACTCGAGGTGCTGTGCAGTGTCGTGTGGCAACGGTTGGGGTCACTGTGGCCACCAGCTGGACACTGCAGAGTGTGGGCTCCAGCAGACTGGATGGCAGAACGGCCTTGGGACCCGGTCAGGAGGGGGCGCTTGTGTTGTCCCCACTCCCTCATATGCCCCAGGAGTCTGGTCTTCTGGGTCCCAGAATGCAGAGCAGTGCCCTCATCCAGAGCTAGTCAGGGCTGGTCTCCCAATTGCACCCCTATATTCCGGTCTCCCTGTTCCTGAGCCTCAACTCTCCCAATCTCACTCCTCAGAGTTGAACGTGATTTTCCAGCTTTGCTCTCCCCACCACTGCCCCGACCTGCCCCTGACACTGCCCCATCTCCCTGTCCTCAAAGGCCAACCCCCTCAACTAGCATTAATACCTAGTAGTCCCATCTCGCTGGTGGTCAGGTAGGGTCCTGAAAGTTTGCATCATGATTTTCAGACTACTCCATCCCGCCCCATCCTCCACGAAAGCAAATAATTCACAGGTGTCTCTGCAGATCTTGCCTCTGGACCTGGCAATCATGAAGAAGACACTGGCATCTTGGGGTGGGAAAGGATCTTCCTTTCCCTGACCCTGTGCAGAAATTCTTTCCACAGCATGCCTGCCAGATGACTGCCTAGTCCCTTCTGGAATACCTCCAGTTGTGAGGCACTCACTACCTTCCCAGGCAACTATTCAAACACTGAACAGCTTTAGCTGCTAGAATGTCCTTCAGAAATGAACCCATTTGCCCCTTTCATTCTCAGTCCCCAAATATCCCAGTGCCCAATCTCTGTGTGACCCTCTCTCTTCCCATTCTTTCTCTATTTTCATAACAACATTCCTCACCACTTTCTCTCTCTCTCTCTCTCTCTCTCTCTCTCTATCTCTCTCTCTCTCACACACACACACACACACGATCACATGCCCCCCCTTCTATATGGTTGTGCAGTCACACACCACTCTCATTTATCAGTATCTCCCTTTCCTTCTCTCTTCTTCCTTGCCTTCCCAGCATCTAGCAAAGACCCAGAGGCTGGAAGAGTGCCAGGGAAAGGAAGCATCCAGCCAGGCCCTGGATGGCACTGGGTAGCCGGCTGGGGCGGGGTGGACAGGGGACAGCAGCTAGAAGTCCCAGGCCATTGGCTGCTGTCTCCCAGAAAAAGGCCTTGCAACTTGAGGGCTGGGCAGCGAGCTGCTGAGTTCTTTTTTCCCTCCATTGTTCACAATTCCACGGAGGGGATGAGGACACACACCCCTCCTTTCCCAACCTCACTAGCAGCTGGCAGAGCTGACTTGGCTGCCTCTCACACGTGGTAATTTTAAACCTTTTGCCAGACTCCAGGTCCTGGGGAGCTGCATACCAGCAGCAAGAATCCCCTCCCGACTCCTGACATGGGGCTGAGAGGAAAAGCTCTAGCAGATAGCAGTGATGTCATGAGACTTGGTGGAGCGTGGGTGAACCAGGCAGAGGGGAAAAGCAGGCACCCCAAGGGGGAAGAAACAAAAGAGAAGCTCTGAACGGTTAGCAGCCACCAGGCTGGCTCACGGGGAACCTAGCAACGCCTCAGTGGCCATTTTCCCTCCTTGTCATGATCCACCAGCCAACGCTGTTCTCTGTATGTTACAGACCAGGGGTGGATGCTAGGGCCTTACCGGCCCAAAGCTGTAGTGGGCCATGGGTGGAGACAGGGTGCTGTGGTCTTATGTTCACGAGGAGTCAACACACACACACAGAGGAATGATGGGAGTGCCTGCTACTTGTCCCGCTGCTTGGAGCTCTCACTTCCAACATTGAACATGGGGACCAGCAGGCCCAGGAGCCACCTCTTTCCGAAGACCTCCTGTAAGTTCTTGCGCCAAGGCCGGGCCCTCACTGCCACCCCCTTCCGCACCTGGTGGCGGGTCTGCCCCCGGAGGATCAGCAGCAGCTGATGGCAGCAGAAGCCAGCGCAGGCCAGGCCGACGGCAAACCAGAGGTAGAGCATGAGAATGACGAACATTTCAGGACCAAGGACAGCTCCTGCAGGGGGGCGGGAAAACAACAGAATCGCTTTACACCCAGGCCACGCCCCGAACTGCCGTCCAAGCAGGCGCTTTCCACTAGGGAGGGAGATTAATGAGATTGAAGCTACATCTCAGCTCGGCAGCGAGGGAGAGGAACAAGTTGTCCTAACTTCTTCTTACTGCTGATGGCTCCTGAGGCGAGAGAGGAGAACTGGGGACGTGGGAGACGCTTCTATGGGCAGTGCCTAGATGCTAGCATTTCCTCAGGGTCAGTGATACCATCTCTCTCTCTCTCTCTCTGCCTTCTCTTTTGGGGCTAGAAACAGGGAGAAGGGTTGTTTTTCAGGAGGAGAGAGGAGTGAGCTGAGGACCCTGGAGAGGGAGCTGGTGCCTGGGCAGCTGTCTAGACTGCAGTGCCTTCTCCTCGGAGCTGTGAGCACTGGCTGGGAGGACTCGGGAAAGTGACAGCATGATGGAGAACAGGGCCTAGTCATCAAGAAGAATAAATCACGAGTTTCAAGGCAGTGCAGAGGATAATTCAGTCATCAATGTTAAAAAGAGGACAGTATGGCACTGGAACTTTCAGCCACAGCCGTCCTGTCAGAGCTTGCTAAGGCTGGAAAAGGCCCCCAAGGTCATCAGTCTAGGTCCCTGCCTTGAGGTGGACCTTCCCTAAACCCCTCTAAACCAGCACTCTCCATGACTGGTTTAAACATCACTGAGTAAGAAATTCTCCACTCTTCCTCCGAGTTGGGGTGGCCGGTCCGTGCTAAGTTTGAATCTCCCAGCTCTGTGGTCTTGCACAAGTTTCTTAACTTGTCTGAGCTGCAGTTTGCTCATAATGTAAAATGGGTATAACAACAATGACTCCATGGGGTTGCACGTTTCAGAGAAATTGTGTGCGCAGTGGCCAGCATTCTGGTTCACACTCAGCGCAGCACTCCCTGCTGGGCATCCTTCACAGATAAGGAGACTACCTCCAAAAGGGGCTCAAGCTTAACTCTTAAGACCATCACGCTTTCTCCTTCTCCTTTCCAGGGCTTGGAGATCTGACTGGGTTACAACTTTAGCAGCCTTGACCTGCCCAGCAGCCAGGGCAGTGGGCCCAGGAGAGAACTCAAAAGCCCTCCTCAGCCCCTCTCTCCAGCAGGGCAAGCTCACCATCACTTCCTCCAGTGAGATGCCAGAGACCCTACCTTATAACCTATTCAACCTCTGCAAATCTCAACCCTATTCCTCCCTTCTCCAGCTTCCCATGGTGCCCACGGACCTCTTCTCAGCTCCCCACGTTTCCATTCCCAGACCCCTGAGGGCTGGGCTTTTAAAACTTTTCCAGGGACTTCCCTGGTGGCGCAGTGGTTAAGACTTCACGCTCCCTATGCAGGGGGCCCAGGTTCGATCCCTGGTCAGGGAACGAGATCCCACATGCATGCCACAACTAAGAGTTCGCATGCCACAATTAAGCAGCCTGTGAGCCTCAACTAAGGAGCCCGCCTGTCACAACTAAGACCCAGTGCAACCAAATAAATAAATTAAAAAAAACACTTTTCCAATCTGAGCAATGGTGGACTCAGTGGCCAGGAGGATGTGGATATGACTCAGGTTTGCTCATGAGCATCCCCCTCTTGCCCTCAGCCCTAGGAGCTTTGATAGCAGGTTTCTCTTTGCAAACTTGGGGACAAATAAAGTCCTGCTGTCCAGGGGACGGAAAGCTCAGTCCAGCTGGCTTGCACGGGGGGCAGGGGGCAGCAACGGTACAGGGCTCACCTTGCGCTGTGCCATGCCTCTGACCTACTTCTTCCTTGTCAGCACAGGTTAGCTCATGCAGCCATGTGCAGGATGAAGGATCCTGGAACCATGGTGCCCTCTGGGGTGCAGGAATGCTACAGGCAAAGATGGCGTTCAAGCTGGGCTGTGCAAACATCAGAGCTGTCGAGCGCAAGCCTGCCTTGCACCTCAGCCTCAGGGACAAGCCTGGGCTGATGGAAGCTGTTTTCCACAGTCTCTTTTTTCTGGCGCTAAATCAAGGCATGAAGAAAAGACCTTGTGGCCTTTCCCCGGCCCCTTGCAGCAGCTACAAAAGGCTAATCTGGGGACATGCTTTCTCTCAAAGTGTTTGAAGCTGCCTAGCCTGGCTGCCTCAGCTTCTCTGAACTATTTAATAATAGTTCTGCTTCTTTTAGAAAATCACAGAATATTCCTAATGGGCCTGAAGGGTCACACCACCCAATCACTCCACCCTGGCTTTCCACCAAGCACCTATAGCACCTCTGACAGATCATCACCCAGCATCTTTAATATACATCCTGGGATAAGAAGCTCTCTCCCTCCCAAAGTGGCTCATTCATCAAGAAGCAACTGCAGGGAGGCAGTATTGTGGGAAGAATGTGGGCTCTGGAGGCTAGCAGCTCTGAGTCCAAAGCTTGGGTTGGACTCATACTAGCTGTGTGCTTTCAAAGCAACTTAACCTTGTTAAGCCTTTGGTTGCTGAGTCTTTAAAAATGATATAATAATACCTACCTCACAAACTTGTCCTGAGGATTGGATGAAATGAGACCTGCACAGTGGTTAGCACATAATATTTGCTCAACAAATATTAACCCCTTTTCCCTTCTACTGGACTTTCTGGCACTCACCACACTGGCGTACTTTTCCAAATGCCACGACACAGGTCAGATGGTGTCATCTCCATTTCCCAGATGAGAAGAATGAGGCTCAGAGAAGTGACACAACCTGTACTGGTCCCACGAAGCCAAAAGAAAGAACAGCTTCTAAAATCTAACTGGCCAGTCTCCTTCCTCTCTGGCATCAACGGAGGGCATGTGGGTACAGCCACCAGAAGACACCCACCCCACTTCTGGCTCACGGGGCCCACACACGGCCATCCCGTGCTCTGGTGGCAGATCTGCCTTAGGGGCAGTACCACAGTTGGGGACAGCTCAATCTAGCAAACGACTTGTCCCTTTTTACTTCCTGTCCACCTGACCTCTGGAGCAGATGAGAGGGCAGTGCCATCAACCATCTGGGTTGAGAAGAGAGGGAGAAGGGACAGGAAGGGAGAAGCTGAACAGGTGAGGTGTGTGTCAGGGCAGGCGAGAGAAGGGCTGTCAAGGGGAAAGATGAAAGGCCAGCAAAGGAGGAGGATGAGATGGGAGAGTTGGAGATTAGAAATCACGGCCTCGGGACTTCCCTGGTGGTCCAGTAGTTAGGAATCTGCCTTCCAGTGCAGGGGATGTGGGTTTGATCCCTGGTCGGGGAACTAAGATCCCACATGCCATGGGGCAACTAAGCCCGTGCACTCTAGGGCCCGCGGGACAACTAGAGAGTCCCCGCACCGCCACTCCGGAGCCCGAGCACCACAACTAGAGAGAAGCTCGCGCGCCGCAGCAAAGAGCCCATGAACCGCAACAAAAGATCCTGCACGCGACAATGAAGATCCTGCGTGCCGCGGCTAAGACCCAATGCAGCCAAATAAGAAAAAGAAAAAGAAAAAGAAATCTTGTCCTCCTTTTCCTAGTGGGTCTGGTGAGGAGGTAAAAGATAGTGGGACTCATTTTTCTGCTACAATAGGGATCTGGGCCCCAGGATAGGCACTGACTGGCTCTGCTCCCTCATCAGATCAAAGCAAGAGGTTCCTCTTCTTTACTTTCCTGTCTCCCACCCAAACCTAGCACATATGGACAGGCCTCAAGCCCAGCTTAAATCAAACCATTTCAAGATCCTCTCTTTGGAAGCATCCATTTTTATGTGATGAAACTACTTGGAAAAGAAAGTGTAATCAGCCTCTCTGGCTCTCCTCATCTCTCCACCTGCCTGTGCTCACACTCTACCGCCTAGCCCGCCCACTTTCCCTCCCTCGTCCTGGCTATTTCAGTCCCAGCAGCCTCCTATGCTGGCGCCAGGATCCAGAAGGTCGGAGAGCTCTGAGTTCTGGGTCCAGCTCAACCACCAGCCCTCAAGGCAACCCTCATAGCTGGGTCCTTCCTCCAGGGCCTCTGTGTTCCCACTGCCAAATGGCACAAAGTTTTACACCTGCAGAGGACTGGGCTGAGGCCCCAACAAAGACCAAAACGATGGCTTCCCCCAGAGTGGGGCCAAATTTTATGAATGTCCAGCCCAGGCATATCAAGACAATTTGGGGCTCTCAGTGGAAGAAGCTGCACTCTGTCTTTTTTGTCCCTGAAAGGTCAGTGGGGTATGAAACACGCTGTATTCCCTCCGCTGCTGCGCGTTGTCTAAAGACCTGGGAGGCAGGCCAGAGGCTGCTGCTCGGAAGTACTAAGATCCTGGGGAGCCATTTAACCCCATCTGAGCCTCAGTTTCTTCATGAGAAATGGAGATGACATCACACACGCACAGCTACGTGTCCCTATGTGCATGCTACTAATTGTAACAGCCAAGTCAGTCAGAGTCAAAGGCCGGGGTAGGTGGAGTGAAGGAAATGAGGTAGGGGCCAATTTCATGGCCAGGCAGGGTGGGTCCTGACCGGTGTCAAGGCCTGGTCCCTGCCACCAGGAACCAGGTTCTCCTTGGGGTACTCTCCTTGGGGTACGCTATATAAAGCACAGTCCTCACCAGGGGGCATAGCTGAGCCCCAGCGTGAAGGTCTACATGCCTGGCTCCTGCAAGTGTAAGAGCCTCCTGGAGGGTCAGATCCCACGCCAGTCCCATGGCGCTGTGGTGTGAAGATGGAGCCATTAAATATGGCTGCATCTCCAACCAGATGCTCCTTGCTCTGAGCCATCTGCAGACTGGAGGACCACCTGGAGGGGGTCAAACATAGTGGGTAGGAGGGCGAGGGTTAGCCTCCTGCTGGGACTGGCCCGGCACCCTGGTCAGCCTTACTGTGGTTGACCAGCAAGACCTTTGGAGGGCAAAGTCCTCAGAGGAATGTGAGCAGGATTGGGGTCCAGGCAGAGGAAGGACATAGCACGGGGGTACCTCACAGGCTGCACGGAGGGACGGCCAGCAATCAGCCCCTCCTGGCACAGGGCAGGTGTATTGCCTGGTTTGCCACAATTCTATGAGCAAATGGGCAGCGGCGAGCACCGAGGAGAAGATGAATGAGGATGGATGTGGGGAGGGAGGTTGCCAGCTGACATACAGCATGCCCAGTTAGTCTGCTTTTGTTTTTTTTTTTTTTTGTGGTACGCGGGCCTCTCACTGTTGTGGCCTCTCCCGTTGCGGAGCACAGGCTCCGGAAGTGCAGGCTCAGCGGCCATGGCTCACGGGCCCAGCCGCTCCGCGGCATGTGGGATCTTCCCGGACCGGGGCACGAACCCGTGTCCCCTGCATCGGCAGGCGGACCCTCAACCACTGCGCCACCAGGGAAGCCCTGCCCAGTTAGTCTGAATTTCAAACAGATAACTAAAAAACTTTAGTGTAAGTATGTCCGCTGCAATATTCAGGAAATACTTATATTAAATAGTTATGCATTGTTTATCTGAAATTACAATTTAATTGGGCATCCTGTATTTGCTAAATCTGGCAAACTTGGGGTTGAGGTAGAAGGTCTTTGCATAGGGCCCAACCTGCCTGCCAAGGTCCACTCACCGGAGAAGAACTGGCTGATGGAGGTGGGAAGGAGCGTGAGGAAGGCCAGGGGGTGGGCGAAGGAGATGGAAAGGACTGCGGAGATGTAGGCCACGCCGGCCACCATGGAGTAGAGGCAGGCCAGGGAGGTGTAGAGGCAGAACAGGATGAAGTTGCGCATGTTCCTGCTCCCGATGCAGTTGCCGGTGAAGAAACAGTGATGGTCGTGCCTCAGGGTGACTCTGGCGCACACTCGGCAGAAGTGGGCGCTGGGCGGAGGGCACAGGGCCCTCCTGGCTGCGGTCCCCTGGCAGGCGTCCAGGTCGTCTGGGGAGTTCTGGATGACCAGGACGTAATTACCCAGGGCGTTGGTTGAGAGGAACAGGAAGAATGCCCCGTGGAGCAGCGCAGGTGAGAAGAGCCGGGCGGCCGAGGGGTCCTCACGCATACTAGGCAGGAAGAGGAAGAGCTGCAGCACGAAGGTCACCAGGGAGATGCACAGGAAGTAGGCGGGGGCCACCACGTTGAGCAGCCTGAGGGCCAGCATCCTCGATTACATTCCTAAGGGGCCCAGGGGGAGAGGAAGACTCACTGCAGCGTTCGGAGGGCTCCCTAGGGCTCTCCCCGGCGCTGTCTGTCCGTCCTGCTCCACGCAAATCCATGTCCCTCGGACCACCCCTCCTCTCTTCCCTAACCCGTGACCAAGCAGGCGTGAGACCCCAAGATCGTGACAGCGTCTGGGAGCCAAGCCCTACCTTCTGGTGCCCACCTCCTCCGTTTTTGAGGCACCTCGGCGCCTTGACGGCCCGGGGGTCAGGTACAAGGAGGGCGAGGTGGGGACTTGTTCTCAGTCCGTAGGAGGTGGCTGGGGGTGGAGGAGCGGCGGGCGGCGGGGGGGCTGCCTAGGGCTCTGCTTTTTTTTTCTGGTACGCGTGCCTCTCACTGCCGCGGCCTCGGGCCCAGCCGCTCCGCGGTATGTGGGATCCTCCCGCACCGGGGCACGAACCGGCGTCCCCTGCATTGGCAGGCGGACTCTCAACCACTGCGCCACCAGGGAAGCCCCTAGAGCTCTGCTTTTTTATGGCAGTGGAGACGTGCCCAGGTTTGGGATTCCTCCTTCAGACCCCCTAGGAGGAGAAAGCAGAAGATCTGGGGTGGGGGCAGATAGAAATGGCCTACTGGAAGTACTGTTTCACCTCCCCTTTCTCCTTGCCACCCCCCCATATTGGGCAATACTCAGGGACCTTACGCATAACGCAAAGAGCTTTGGGGGTATGTGTGCTTGCCTGTGTGTGTGTGTGTGTGTGTGTGCGTGTGTGTGTGTGTGCGGGGGGTGCTCCTTGTGTGTGATTTTGTATGTGTAATCTGTGTGTGCCTCGGTATCTGTGTTTGTGTGTATCTGTGTGTACACACACGCAGCCGCTGCCACCTGGCTTTTTAGAAAAAATCAATGACAACAATCGATACATTTCCACAAGCACTTAGGCGATGGGTGGGATGGGGGGCGCAGCAGGAATACCTGTGTCAGCCGTTTCCGGTCAGCCCATCTCTCCGAAGCTGGCTGCCCTAGCTATTTCTTGGCAAAGAGCGTTTTCATTTGAGGCGACGAAATTAAAATCGCCCCCCCCCCCATCCGCGCTTTCCTCCCGCCCTCCTGGAGCGAGAAACCCAAACAACCCCGATGGCGCTGAAACCCCTTCGATGCCAACAAGCTCTCCCTGGGCGCAGGCGTGGATGCTTGGCCAGGTTTCCAGGGGATCGACCCCCGCCGCTGAGCGCAGCCCTACCACAAATTTATTCCACCCCGCCCCACAGCCCCGGTTCCTGCCCGGCTTCGGAAGCCACTGAAAAATAGGATTCCGGGCGCCCGCGAGAACTTTTCCAGGGGCTAAGGAGCAGGCGAGCCCGAGGCGCGAGAAAAGTTCTGGGAAGGCTGCTGCACCCAGGACGGGCGAATGCCACTAGGCCTCCGTCCAGGCTGTCCCGTCCCCACTGGGTGACTGATCACCTTGGAGTCCCCTTTGCAGGTGCCAGTGCCCCAGGAGACTCGCGCCAGCCATGCGGACCGCGGGTCTCTCTCCGCCGCAGGGGCTCAGCGCAGGGCACGCCAGGGGGTGGTCGCTGGGGGCTCCCGGGGGCTGCGGCGGCGCTGACCACCCTAGAGAGCCCTGGCCCGGGATCCGGCGAAGCGAGTGTCTTCCCCACGCTGGTCGCCAGGGGGGCCGCGGGAGCAGCCTCCAGATGCGCGGCGGCGCCTGGAAGGCGAAGGACGGGCTGGGGGAGTGAGGGGCGCACGGCGGGCGGCCGCACCGCAGCCCCGGCCCTGTGCGGGAGAAGGGACATCGGAGACCGCCGGGGCGGCCCGGTGGCCGTTTAGCACTGGCGCCGGCCGCGCCCGCGGCGGCGGGCGGCACAGCCGGAGCCCTAGCGAGGCAGGCAGCGCGGGCGGCCGCCGGCCACCGCCTCCCGGACGCCCGGGAAGCCGCCCCCCGCGCGGCCGCCGCCGCCGCACCGCCGCAGAGCAGTGGGGAAATGAACTCACCAAGCTCTGGTCGCGGACAAGAGGAGCCCTGCACGCCGGCTCTCGCCCTCCCCGAGGCTGCAAAGTTGTGGGCTCGGCCCCGCTGGCTCGCAGCCTCCTCACGCTTCGCTTCGGGGACTGGGCAGGTAGCGGGGGTGTGGGGAGGAGGGAGCGGGCAGCTGCCGTCCTCCCACTGGGGCGCCGGCGAGTGGGGGCCAGGAGACGGCGGGGATGGCAGCTGGGCACCCCCGCCCCCAGCCCGCCACCCCTCCCTCCCCTCCTAGGGGCGGTGCTCTGGCCACCCCTCTCAGCCTCGGGGACTTGCCCCCCTTCCTCCCCTCACTCCTCTGGAGCGGGCTGGGGCTCCCCGCCTGACTTCAGCCACTGGTTCCAGCTGGGAGCTCTGGATTCCACCCTGATGTGATGCTCTAACCATCATCTGCTCCTTCCCTCCCCACTGTGGCTAACAGCCCTCCGCTGCTCTCCATTCTCGGACCGAGGAAAACCTGGGGGTTTAGGAGTTCAGCTTGCCAGGGGCAACACCCATAAAGATCAAAGTCATTGTGCACAGAAGTGCTGAGAGCCCCGACTCTGGAGCCTGTCTGCCCGGGTCTGAATATCCATCATTCACTACTGTGTGATCTTCAGATTCCAGTTTCCCCATCTGTAAAACAGAGATGTGAGGGTTATATGACAACAATTTATGTAAAGCCCTTAAACAGGGCCTACCTATGGTGAGCACTATTTGAGCATTATTTTATAACCATTGACTCTATCTATTGGGTCCTTACTAGGAACCAGGCACTGTGCTAATAAGCCTTTAGCATAAGGCAGCTTTGTTGATCCTCTCAGCAGAAGCTCCATGATCCCCTTGTATGGATGAGGAGATTGGTGCACAGAGAAGCTAAGTCACATGCCCAAGGACACAGAGCGGGTAAGTGACAGAGCCTGGATTTGAACTAATGGACCTGCTCTCAGCCTCTACACAACGCAGCATCACCCTGAGACCCAGGGAGAGCTCTGATTTGGGAGAAGGGAGGACAACTGAGTGGTTCATCCAGACACAGAGCTTCTGCCTGGAGTCCCGCCCTCATCTCCCTGTTCCTATTTCCTTTCTTTTTCTGATCCCACTAGTCTGAGGTGGGTACCAAGAGGGTGGGGACAGTTGGCCAGTGTGTGTCAAATGGAGGTTGGAGGGAGCAGAGACAGCTTTGAACCACTGCAGGAATATTGACACCGCCACTACGTCGGTTTCTTGGGCTGTCGGAGCTCACCTACCTGCCCTGTTCCACTCCTCTGGGTAAAGGCAAACGTCATAAATAAATGATTATTTATTGCTTCCTCAACGGGTTGATTAAAACAAGAACAATCCCTTAAAACGAGGACAATATGCTTATCAGCTCAGCCTGTATTTTTGAAACATCACATACTGTTTTCTCTGGATTTCGACAGTGTGCATCAAAATAAAAGAGGGAGGCTTCCCTGTTGGTGCAGTGGTTGAGAGTCCACCTGCCGATGCAGGGAATGCGGGTTCGTGCCCCGGTCCGGGAAGATCCCACATGCCACGGAGCGGCTGGGCCCGTGAGCCATGGCCGCTGAGCCTGCGCGTCTGGAGCCTGTGCTCCGCAACGGGAGAGGCCACAACAGTGAGAGGCCCGCGTACCAGAAAAAAAAAACCAAAAAACAAAAAAAGAGGGGACCAGGAAACATTTTCATGTTCTGAAACGATTTTACATACAAACAAAAGAACAGCTTGCCAGGTGTTGGCTCTGAGAATCTGGCAGCCCTGTGAGATCCAGCGGCCACAGGGCAGATAGAGGAAAGCACAGGTGGCTTTTTTTTTCCTTTAGAGCTTCTTGGTGTCAAAATCATAGCTGTCTGGAGGAGACAGGGAGGGAATGGAGCATTTGGCTCTATTGATTGAAGATCTCCATTCCCTAAATACGTTGAGAGTTGGGGGGTATTTCTAATTTTATTTTGCATATGGGTGTGTGGTGGGAAGGTGTGCGTCTGAATGTCTGTGTGTGTGTGAGGGTAGGGAAGGAGAGAGAGAGAAAGGAGAAGCTTTAAAAGAAACGTGGGAAGATGTTGGTGGGGGAAGGGAGTATTCAGCCAGGAAAGAGGCAGAGATCTGGCCTTGGAAACACAAACGGACAAAAACAATGATTTATTTAGAAATATGGTTTATCAACAGAAAAGGCCATTAAAGCTTCAGATCTAGAGCTAGTAGCTCCTCGGCACCCCGCTCCTAAGTGAACGGAGTAAGAGGAAACACAGCCAAATGTTATTTTGTTTTTGTTTTTCTAAAGTTGGTGATTATCTCTGACAAAATCAATATAGAAGGCAGTTCGAAAACTTCCCTTCAATTCTGGCCCCACCAGAATTAAGCAGACTAAGAATGGACACTTTATTGCCACTAACCAGCTGTGGCACCTGGAGCAAGTCATCAAACCTCTCTGATCTCAGTATTCTCATCCGCAAAACGGGATGAAGATGTTACCTTGTGGTGTTGCTGATGATCAAATGGGATGACATAAGTGCCTCAGTCCCAGCAGGAGACTGGACAGTGTTAGCTTCTTCCTCCTCCTGTCTCTCTTCTGGGCTCTTATCTTTATCGGCAAGAACGCCTTATCTTTCTAACTAAAATGAGAGCTCCCGGTCTATGTTGGAAATATTTGGGGGTCTCCTCCATATTGCCTAACATGATGATGGGACACTGAGTAAAAGTGTATCGATGATGAATTGATACTGGTCTTTATCTGAGAGGAAAAGCTACATTCCAAGGTCTTTGAAATGTCTGCTGAGGACACATTTCCCATTGATCTTGCATCCCACCACCACCCACCCCAACTCCAGTCTCATCCTCCACAAACAGTGCCAGAAAATGATTTATAAGCCACACTCTCCCTCGCCCTTATCATATGTTCTCATAGTCAAGCTATGACTGTACCTGCAGGCGATCCCAAGGGGTCAGGAACACAGACAGGCATCTGATTGCTTGTGAGCGCTTTCCCAGAAATATGTACCACAAACCTTGCTATTTCCTGAGGTTATCTGAATAAAATGAATTCCCTTCCCAGTGGCGATCATTCCACTTTGCTTCAAAATATTGTGTACAAAGAGAAGAACTCTGTGCAGTAAGCAGCTTCTCCCTTGGGTGGGGAACCCTACACATGTCTGTCTGGCCCTACAACTCCCCAAGTGTCTGGGACAGAGAACATTCCAAGAAGCAAGGGCCACACCTAAGGAGGCAGTGGGGGTGGGTTTCCTTCATTCTCATGCTCTTATTTCAGATTGATCAGGATGAAGATAGACTGGGGTCTCAAGGTTACCTTTTTGTTTTTTCCAATGTTCAGTTTCCTTTAATGACTCCCATTCTCCCTGAAGGGCAGGTGCAGGCAGCTAGGCGATGGCAGGAGATGTTCACTTAAAGATATTGCCCTGATTGAAGGTTTTGCCTAGTGCCCTGAAATTAAGATTTTAATAGACATCCTCAGACAGGATGCTCTTCACTGTCAATACCAAGTCATAGCCAGAGGCAACCACAAAATGCTCCCCAAGTCTCAGAAAGTTTAGTGAGACGCCATCCCTGCCTGCCTGGATTCAAAAAACATACAAGTGTAATCTTCGTCTTAGCCAGCCGAATACATGAAAATTGGATTATCACAGAATTTCTATTTGGAGGTGATAATTTACTTGGCCAACTGCATCTTCACTTTAACAGTAACATTACTTTGATGTAATATACTGCTTTGCAGTTTACAAAGTACATCTACAGAATTAAAATTTTATTCCACAAGCCTCTCCACAGCCCTGTAAGCTAGCTGGGGAAAAAGTATTAAACCCATTTTTCTTATGAGGAAACTGAGGTTCAGAGATTTCCTGCACATTAATTTGCAAGCCTTGCCTATGTTCGATTTAAAGTGTGGCTTAACATGGAAAAATCTCATTGCTAGTTAACTTTTCTGGAAGATGAATGAAGGATGCAGGTACAAAACATACTCCCTCAGAATAAGAGATCTGCATAATATCTCTTTACATAAGATATTTGGGTAAAATTGCATAAACAAAGTAAGCCTGCAGCACATTAATCAAATGTTCTCTAACACTCTGCTGTTTGTGGTGCTGGAGAGTGTGAATGTGATTGGGGCCAGTGATGTTCATCATGCAAGAACCACATGCCAAGGTAGAAACAGCAGGTGTGAATGTCACCCTCTGAGTGACAGGTACCCTCAGCGGTCTCCCTGGTGATTGATGCATCAGGGTGGCAACCTTGCCTCGGCTTTGGCAGAGCCTCCTTTGAAGTGTTCAGGCTATGGAAAAACGAATGCGATCTTTTACCAATTAGCCATGGTTTTCAGGGACTGCTCAGGCAGTCGTGGTAGGAATGCCTATGCCTGTGGACCGGTACACAGCTTAGCGGACAGAGGTAGTGGCAGCAAGATTAATTGGCCCTTTCGTCTCCAAGCATGCAGGAGGCAGAGGGAGAGAGAAAGAGGGAGGGAAAAGAAGAAGGAGGTAGAAGGCAGAGGGGAGAAGAAGGAAAAGGAGGGAGGAAAGGAAAGCGGTGATGAGAGAGTGGACATTCACCTGTCTGACACAACCTCAGTGTATGTCTTCAGGATGGAGAAGCTCGGGAGGCACAGGAGGAGGTCGGCGGTCTCCGTGGAGACCCCTGCAATGCCAAGTGTCCAAGATGGGAGGGTATGAGGCAGAAGGTTGACATCTCAATTAGAGGAGGAGGGAGGGGAGACCAGGAGAGTGAGGTCACTGCAGTGCGCTTGGCTGTCATAGGGCTCTTGGCTATGCCCTTATGGCCGCAGAGCAGCAGGCTGCCCAGACCTCACACCCCGGAACCCCCGCTGCTCCAGCAGAGATGGCCCAGGGCCTGGTGTGATGTGATGGAAAAAGCACGAGCTTTTGGTGTGAGCTTTTGGTGTCTGCTGGCTAGAGCCTGAAGCCTTGTTTTCCCATTCACTTCCTGTGTGACCTTGAGGAAGTTCCTTCCTTTGAGCCTCAAATACCTTGCCCATTAAATGGGGCTTTTAACTAACCTGCAGCTTTGGTTGTGAATTTTAAATGACAAGGATAGCACCTGCCTTTTCGACTGAAATAATCCCCCAGCTACTAACTACCAAATAATCCTGCTTGCTGCATAGCATCTACTGCTTCTACGATGATCCTGTTTGTTTGTATGTTTATTTTCTAGTTTGTTGTCCCGTTCCATCTGATAAACTACAAACTTCCAAGGACAGGGACTTACCTGTCAGCTTTGTTTCTGTAGCTTGGACCCAGCACAGAGCCTGGCACACAGTGGGTGCTCAATAAATGTTAGAATGAGTAAGAAACAGTCTTGGGGACGAAGGAGGGAACAATTTGGGTGTGGAAATCTATACCTTGATTGTGGTGGTAGTTATATGACGATATGTTTGTCAAAACTTATAGATCTGTGCCCTTCAAGAAGGTGGGCGTTGCTGTATCTCAGTGTCTGACCTTTAAAAATAGGCTAGAGGGGCAACGGATAAACAGAGTCCCACCGCATAAAGATTCATATTTACTGATACTTCTTGTGCCTGGCCGGTGGGGGCCAGGAGCCCTCACACTGGTTATTTCATTTAATCCTTGCAGCACCCATGCCTAATGAAAGTCTGATTCTACCTATTTTGTAGAGGGGGAAAATGGGGGCTCAGAGTGGTTTTGAGATGTGCCAAGATTGCAAAGCTTGCTGGCAGCAGGTATAAAATTCACTTTACTTGATTCCAGTGCCCAAGCCTCACCCAGTGTTGTTCCTTCTGTGTTTCTCACACTTAAACCCTCACACTGACATAGAAATAAAGAGCCTGCTTTTCTTATGGAGCGGGAACATACCATGCTGAGGCTGGTCTCTTAGGCTTTAGCCTGAGTTAGCCAGCCAGAATCCTTTCTCAGTGAAACAAGGTGTAGAGAGAATGGGCTTTTCGCTGGAGACAGGGAATGGGGTGGAATGGGGACTAGAGATAGCATAAAGAGGTCTGCAGTAGGGGATGGAAGTGTCAGCTGGGACCAGGAGCCAAAGGAGAGGGTCCGGAAGAGCAGTCAGAGGACAGCCTCCGGCGCCAGATGATCTAGGCTCAGACTTCAGTTCCATCAGTCACCTGTGTGACCTTGAGCAAGTTAATCAACCTCTCTGTGTCTCAGGTTCCTGATTTGCGAAACAAGGTTAATAATAGTTCCCACCTCATAGAATTTTTATATGGATTAAACAAGGTAACACTTGTAAAGCACTTAGAATAGTGGCTGGGGCAGAAATATTAAGTAAGAGGTAGCTATGGTAATTAATTAAGGTTAGGTTCTGTGACGTATGACAGAAACCCCAAGAGAACACTGGTTTAAACTAAGATGGAAGTTTACTTCACTGTCACATCAGTGAAGTTTAAAGGAGCCAGTCCAGGGCTGCTACGGAGGCTCAATGTTTATCTGCCCAGACTCTTTCTACTTTGTTGCTCCATCATCCCAAGCATGTTGCCTGATGGTCCAGAATGGTTGCTCCTGCCCCAGCCATCATATCTATATTCCAACCAGCAAGAAGGGGACACGGAGAAAGGACATGCCCCTCTCTTTAAGGATGTTTCCTGGAAGTTGCACACAACACAGCCACTTACTTCTCATCACCTAGAACTTAGTCACATGGCCACACCTAGCTACGGATAGCTAGGTAATCAGCTAAAATTTGTGAGTTGTATTGATAAAAAGGAAAAGTAAAATTAATTTGGGGGAGTGCTTTCTTCTACTATGGAAAAGCTTAGGCATATTCAAGTTATTTATCCCCCAGATCTCAGGACAGACACAAGATTTTCCTGGCACTTCCGGCCTCACTGAGATCCCAGTTCCTCACTGGTCAAATGGAGCTACTACCCCCTGCCCTTCCCCCCACCCCCACTGCCCTTTGCCTTGCTCTTGGCATCTCTCCTCACAGAAACAGGCCCAGGAGAGGCAGCTGCAGCCTGCCAAAGCCTTGACCTCAAATGAACATGGACAGTAAGGACTACAGGCAGCTGTGGTCAGTGTCCCAGACCATCTGGCCAGCTCAGCAAGCTTGAAATCTGGCCCTGGATGAAACAGAAAAGAAGAGACAGAAAAGGTGAATTTTGAATTTTTTTTTTTTTTTTTTTTTTGGCGGTACGCGGACCTCTCACTGTCGTGGCCTCTCCCATTGCGGAGCACAGGCTCCGGAAGCGCAGGCTCAGCGGCCATGGCTCACGGGCCCAGCTGCTCCGTGGCATGTGGGGTCTTCCCGGACTGGGGCACGAACCCATGTCCCCTGCATCGGCAGGCGGACTCTCAACCACTGCGCCACCAGGGAAGCCCAAATATTTTCTATTTTTAAAAATCATATGAGTAACATGTTTTATAAGAAAACACAAAAATTTTTATTAAAACGAAGCAGAAATCCTTTAATACTAAACCCAGAGATAATCATCATTAACATTTCATATGTGTCCTTCAATCCTCTATCTATTCAGACTTTTCCTCCTTAATTACAAATTTGGGCTCACACTTCATCCTCTTTTATAACTAGTGTTTAAAATTCAGCAATAATAAAAAAGTCCTTCCATGTTGATAAATACATTTCCCACATCATTTTCAATGGACCATTTTTATGTCTCTCTTACAGAAGGGACACAGTTTAGCAGGGAGGCAATTTGCCTTTGACCTTGGTATCTGGTCAGAATATGCTCTTCAGCTTCATCTTCAGCCTTGGTCTTTGAAAGGCTGAAGAGCTAAGTTCAGACTTCAGCATCATTTCTGGGTTCCCTGGACTTGTGTATGATCCATGAGCTATGACTGTGTTACATAACCTTCGCATCCAAGAAGCAAAATCATCTCCGTTATACACACATGGCATGTCATTTGGCTCTACCGCTAATAATCACTTTCTAATGTAGATCACCTTCTAGAAGTAACTTGTAATGAGTATCTTCTTTTGTGCTCTATTTGTTGAAATTCTACCAGTTAAAGAATAAATGTATATTTATTATTGCAAAAGTAAAATGCTGTATCACTCATGATAATTATAAACACTGTCCCTTTTTTTGGGTACAGAAATCATTATTAAGCCTTTCAAATGTTTAAATATAGAAGGAAACATGGATAGCTAATACAAATATTGAGAAAGCATGTCAGCCAAATACTTTTAGAAGATGCTTTTGGAGGCGACAACAATAAAACATTAAAATATTATGAAGCAGAATAATAGAGATTAGATTGTATCGTAGTTCTAATCTTTGTAGAATTGTTTGTGACACTAGCATTTGCAACACTAAACAAAATAATCTTTTTTTTTTTTTAAATTTATTTATTTATTTTTGGCTGCACTGGGTCTTCGTTGCTGTGCGCGGGCTCTCTCTAGTTGCAGTGAGCGGGGGCTACTCTTCGGTGCGGTGCGTAGGCTTCTCATTGCGGTGGCTTCTCTTGCTGCGGAGCACGTGGGCTCCAGTAGTTGTGGTGTGTGGGCTCAGTAGTTGTGGCTCGCGGGCTCTAGAGCGCAGGCTCAGTAGTTGTGGCGCATGGGCTTAGTTGCTCCGTAGCCGGACCAGGGATCGAACCCGTGTCCCCGGCACTGGCAGGTGGATTCTTAACCACTGCACCACCAGGGAAGTCCCAATCTTTTAAAATGTAGTCAACTTTTAGTCACCTTATTCTATCTAGGTCATGAAGCTTTAATAGAAAGCCCTATTTGTCATTATTTACACCTTGTAAAGATAAAATAAAAACAGAATGTCAACCAACATCCCAATTTCATGAGGAGGCAAACCTCTAAAATAATGTGTAATACTATCCATGGCAAATCATATTTGACCCAACATAGGAAGAAATATAAAGAATTTAAAGAAAAGTAGAAATTATTAGAACAAGTGAGGATCACACTTCTCCACCATCCTCAGTTGAAAGTAAGCATCAATTTATTAACACAAACGTGCGTAGTATCCAATACAGGAGCAAAGCTCACTACTGCCAGCCCTGGGGAAGTGAGTATTGCTCTCACTCTAAAATGTTAAATGGTTAAGCATTGACAATGACATTCATTAATAATGAAATTATCATGACAAGCAATCTCTGATAAAATTTTAGATGTACTCTTTATCAAAGATGTTTGTTCCATAAAGGTCATATTAGACATTGACCTGGACTTCAGCTGAATAGTACTGATCTTGGCCATTTGGCCTTCAACCAAAGTGTGTGTTGAGTGCATCTCTGACTTTAGATTATTCCCAATTTCTCACTATTATTAGTAACATTGCAGTGAATGTCCTAGCACAAACAACTCTGTGGGGCTCTATGATTATTTCCTTGGCTGAATTCCTAGAAGTGGAGTGGCTGAGTGGAAAGGATCCCTATTGCCAGCTACCCACCGCAGAAAGTTTGTACCAGCTTCTCTCCCATAAGAGGAGTGGAGCAGGGCGAGATTGGCTCCTGGCGCCTCGACAGCTATGGCACCTGTATTCTCAACCTCGCACGGTGGTTAGCAGTTGGATGGTTGAGAGTAGCATCCTTCAGGTAGCTCCAAACCCTCCTGGATCCCACCACTGTGACCATAGCTATACTTCCTTTTGGGTTTATCTTGTTTCTGGCATTGTGATAGACCCTTTAGGGACTTCTTGCATTTTAATCCTCACAGTGCTGGTCTTAGTAAAGATTCCTTGCCTCATTTTATACATGAGGAAACTGAAGCTCAAAGGTTGGGTGGCCCTGCTCCCAGCCCTAATGGAAGCCTCCAGAGGCTGGCCAAGCAGCAGAGCGAAAGTTATTTCCTGCAAGTAAATGAAACTGTAAACTCCAAACCCCATTACGCCAACTATTCAGTCCCTGGAAGCTAACAGGCTCCCTGAGGCCTCCTACCTGCATCCATTCCAGCCAGGGCTTGAAGGTAGAAGAAAGGTGAAGGGCAGCGCCGACCGAACCCAACCGTGCTCTGGGCTGGGCTCTGTGCTGGGCACTTTACGAGCTTTGCATGTCCATCGCTTCTTGGTTGTTTCTGAAGGAGGCTGGGCCAGAGCCTCTGTTATCCCTGAGCAAGCTGCCCCTCTGCCTGGTGTGCGTGTGTGTGCGTGTGTGTGTGTGTGTGTGTGTGTGTGTGTGGTAACTCAGACTCTAACAGCACCAGGAGAAGGTCAAGACTGTTGGCCACTGAGTCCCCCACATAGCTAGTTGACAGTTGACTAGTTGGGGAGAAGTGTAAGTAACGACCACATGCCTGGGACTTTATATACACTATCTCATTCAGGTCTCAAACTGCCAGGTGAGATATTCACATCTTACTGGAGAGGAGCCAGAGGCTTAGGAAAATGTTCAAGAACTCACAGCTAGTAAGTGGCGAAGGACACAAATAGTCCAGGATAGACGCTTACACTTTCTCTGATCCAGATGGGAAAATGCACCCTAGTACATTTCTATAAATATTACCCTTGTAAGAGCCTGAAGCCTTGAGGGAGAAACAAGCAGGCTTCAGAAGCCCCGTAAGAGCAGGAAGGCTGCTGTTCTGAGGCCTTGCAGAGGAAGAACGCATTGTCCCTGAGCTGAGGGGGACACACGAGGGGAGTCCGCCTGGGGAGGGTGCTGAGCCCTGACTTTCCAGGCAGGAGCAGAATTGCCTGGGCTGAATGAGTGGTAGCGGTGAGACGTTGTCCTCTCATATGAGGACCTACCCCCTTCCTTTCTTTTTCTAGGTCTGGGCCTCAGAAAGGGAGACCTGAAAGCTTAAAGGAGATGAGGATGGGAGTGGTCTCCTCTCCTCCCTGGTGTCCTTCAGCAGAGACACATACAAGACCCATGGGTGCCACTGCCAGAGCTTGGAGTCACAGATCTGAATCCAACCTGTCTTAGTTACTCTCCAGCTGTGTGACCTTGAGCAAGTTACTTAACCTCTCTGAGTCTCAATTTAAGCCATAGAATGTGGGCGCACGAATAGTTCTTTACCAGTGGTTGTGAGGATTGAGGGAGCTGAAGCCCCAGCCCCATTGCCACCTCAGCCAGAAGCCAGCCCTCTGACTCACTGTCTCCAGTGCCCACCTGTGCAGGGAGCCTGCCCTGGGAAGTGACCTGGGACCCCTGGAGTTCCAAGGACCCACCTGAGGCCCTCCAGGATCCGACCCCAAAGCCTTGTAGGCTGCATGCTTACTCAGAGCCTTCCGGCCTTTGCATGTGCTATGGCCCCCAACTGAAACACACTTCCTGCCCCTCTGCCTGCCTTATTGAACTAGCCTTCAGGCTTGACATAGCTGCCCTTGTCTCCAGGAAACCTTCCCTAGCCCCCAAGTCTGCACCATATCACACCGAGTTTTAATGTCCTGTTCTCCATTGAACTGTGAGCTCCTGAAGTGTAGAGAATAGGTTCTGCCCATGTTGTAACCACAGAGCGTAGCATGGAACTTGGCCCAGAGCAGATGCTCAGGACATGTGCACAAATTAGAAGGAAGGATGAATAGAGTCTACAGGGGCCTGAGTAGCAAAACTATCAGAGACAGACTACAACAGAACCTCTGTTTGAGCCAGGGAATCCCAGGCAAGAAAGAGGAGGGCAGGGCTTTAGTTACCATGGTTTCAGGGAACCTGTCTTTTCAATCTGTCAGGCGAGGCGAGATGTATCTAGGGCCACCCAGTACAGTTGTTCAGGTTCTGCACTTTAAAATTCCAGGGGGCATCATTTTCACACTTGAGTCATCCTAGATTTGCATGGTTATTACGACAATTTTCCAGTAGATGGCGGTAAAGCATCTTGAGTTAGGGGCATTTTTTTCCTGTTTGTGCAAATGCACTGTTTGTGTTCTCTCGTGCTGGGAGCACCTGTCTACCAGCCCTCCAATCTGCTGAGAGGTTACCTAACGTCCCCAGCCTTGTCCCACCTCCTCTTCACTTCAGGGCTTTACAAACCACACCCAGGGCCATTAAAGCCAGAAATCCCCAATTGCATCCTTTGTTCCGAAGAAGGTAATGTTTGTGATCAGAAGCCCCAGGTTCAAGTTCCAGCTGCTGCATTTCCTAGTGAGTGGTCTTGGGCAAGTGACTCTGCAGTTCTACGACCTAGCTTTCTCTTCCAGAAAGAATGCAGTAATAATCCCTGCCCTTGAGGTTGTGAGGAACAAATGCTACCCTGAACATGGTCGAGCCATTGCTAGCTGATATTCCTAGGCAGGATATTCCTAGGAATATCCTGCCTTAATAACGTGCAGGACTTTCCAGCTGACCCCAGGAGGATTGCGCTGTTTGAGCAGGGGTGTGCTACCTACCACACCACTCCTATTTTCTCACTGCCCCACCCCCCAGAGTCATCGTCTCTTCTCCTATGTTATCTCTTTCCTGGTCTCCACCACTATTTCATCCCCAGGGGTGCTTTGGTCCCCTTCAATCTCTGCTCCAGACTCCTTAGTACAGTACAGAATAGTCAGTCTGCCAGTAAACAAATACTCAGCCAGCATCTTCTGTGCGCCGGGTGCTGCGCTGGTCTCTACCTTTTAGTTTCTCATAGTCCCATGGGGGCATAAAGTTAACTCAGTCACCATCTTGGTTCTGAGTCTTCAGACCTCATTCTCATTTTTAAAACACTCAAAATTGTGAATACTGGAAATGGAAATGATTCTTTTTGGAAGCTGTGTCTCTATTCCTCTTCTGCTGGCTGTCAGGTGGATTTTAGAACTGTATTTCCACATGTTCTGTTTCCATGATAGCTGGATGCTTCCATGAAGGGAGGATTACACACTGTTTTTCTGTTCCAACATATATAAGTGTCCACTCACCATCCAGTTCTGGAGGTCAGAAGTCTGGCCTGGGTCTCACTGGGCTAAAAATCAAGGTGTCTGTTTGCTGGGACCCTGAGGAGAAAGAGGCCTTGCCCAGTCCCTCCCTTTCTGGCTCCTTGGCCACTTAATGACTGGACACTGTCTTTGGCCCCCATCATTAAATATCCTCCAAGGTCCAAACCAAGAGAGGCTCAGCTGGGGTCTTCCCTGCCCGTCTCATACTGGCGAAAGCCTAGGTGAGGGAAGCAGAGAACAAACTCACTATGGGTTTCACTTAGAATTTGGTTTGGCTGTGAAGGGACAAGAAACTCAAAGTAGGATTGGCTTAAATGAGATAGACTTGTATTGCCCTCTCATGTAAATTAAGTCTAGAGGCAGGCCATCCACAGCTCATATAGACACTCTACAGTGTCAGGAAGGACCCAATCCCTTTCCGGTACCTTGTTCTGTCATCCCTCAGGTGAGGGCGTGAGGACCTGTCAGAGCCGGGTGTGAAGGAGTGCCTCGGCCCAGGTGTTCGGTCTCTTGCACCTCACTTGCGGACACTGTAGATGACAACGATCAGAGCGCCAACCTCGCTAGGTAAGGATGAGATGAAACCATGCATGCTGAGCGCCCAGCACAGTGCCCAGCACAGGAACCAGAAATGTTAGCCCCTGAGGGGACAGTGCAGGAATGGGGTGAGTGAGGCGCCCTGCTGATGGGCAGGGGCTGCCCAGCTCCCATCCTCCAGGCCATCAAGTGACATCACAGGGGCCTTGGCCTGGGAAGCTCCCCGCCCTGGTGATCAGGTCAGAGATCCAAGCCTCTGGCCGCTGGTATGAGAGCCCCGGGGAGGAGAAGCCCAGCAGGGAGCCGGTGGGTGGGGACCCAGCAGCTGCACTGGAGCCTGGGTTATCCTGCTGAGTCATTCCCCCTGGGGCTGTGAAAGAGGGGGCAGGCCTGTGTGAGGGAGAGGGAGAGAGAGGAGAGAGAGAGAGAGAGAGAGTGAGCTCTCGCACATACTATACACACACACACACACACACACACACACACACACACACACACACACACACACACACACACACACACACACACACACACACACACACACCCCTCCCAGCTTAAGGAAAAGGAGCCCCTCCCAGCAGAGAGAGGCTTTGTTCCCCACAAGATTTAAAAGCCACGGAAACAAAAGAAAGGCAGCTCCCACTGCCCCCATCCCTCAGCTGCCATTTCTGCCCCCTCTCTCTATCCTCACCCCATTTCCACCAGCCCTGCGATCCATCCAACCCCGACCCGGCCCCCAGGGTGGTGATAGACAGTTCCAGGGACAAGCTGCTCACCTTATTTGCCCACTTCTATCCCCTCCTCATCGTGCACCCATCCCCCTGGCCCCATCCCCTGTGAATCGTGCCCACCCGGCCCCTCTCAGGCGATAGACGCTTTCCTGACTCTGAGGTGGTGTTCTGATGTACCAGACTTTTCCTGGCACTGGGGAAGACAGATGAGGGAGGCTGGGTCCCTGTGCCCAGAGGGGCTGTATATACCCTGTGGGGTGGGGAGGCTGAGGATGGAATTCATCCCCCTCTACCCCAGAGCCGGCTGAGTGCTGGGCCCCCATGAGGCCCGGCTGCCTGTGAATCATGGGGTCTGGATGGGCCGGAGACTCAGAGGCAGGCTGGGTGGAGACAGAATGCTTCCTTCATTGAAAATCGCTTTTTGTCTTCGTACAAAATCCCCAAGCCCGACTATTATCTAATACCCAACTCTGTACCCGTCCAGACGTATTCCTATTCATATGGACCTGGTTTATGGAAAAGTCTGAATCTGACAGGATCAAACAGGACACATTTTTGCTTTGTCTCTCGTCACAGCCTTCAACCACGCTCTGTCAAATCTCTTCTTCTGGCCTTGAACAATATTCCTGGCAGATTTCTAGTTTTCTGATCAAATCTCCTAGTTGTTTTTTCAATTATTAAAAATTCAGGTTAGTTTAGTCCAATTTAAAAGTTAAACATCATATGCAAATACAGGCCAATCCTACCCCTTCCTCCCCCAATGCCAAGCAAAGCTAGGAGTGGGGAGGGGGCTTCTCTTCCCTCTCTCCCCCATCAGAATGCTTTTACCCCCTGGGTTTGAGGTTGGGGTGTGATGGGGGTTGGGGGATAAGAGCTGGAAGGGGGAGGCCACAGGTCTTGTTCTCTCGGCCAACACTGCCTGATGACCAGTGCCTCCTCGGAGTGAAATCTTCCAAGTGGGGTGAAGAGTCGCATTCTCTGGGGAGAAGGGTTATCTGGCTAGACTTTTTTCAACACACCCTGTCAACACTCACCCCTGGATGCCCGTCATTGGAATTCCTCCTCAGTTACCTCCTTAGGAGGTACTGACCCACAGGAAACGCCTGCATTCTTGCCTAGCCAAATGGGGGCATGCAGACCACCTTCACTGCCCCAGCTCTGCCCTGCTGTCTCTGTCCCTCCTCCTTTCCATCCCCCCTCACCATGGGTGGGACAGGTTGGCCAGTCAGCAGGCACTCAACTAAGAAAGGGGGTGCCCAGCTCTCCTCTCACAGGCACTCCTCCCTCTGGGAATAATCTCTAGCAGCCCTTTCTCCACAGCCAGAAAGTGGAGGGAAAACCAGAGCACCCCTGCCCTAGCCTGGGAACACTTGATCTGTGCAGTCATACAGTGCTGCACGCCCAGAAGTGCCCCTCACTTGGTCTGATGCTCTGCTGTCTTGAAATTTTTCATGATATTTGAACAAGGAGCCATTCATTTTCACTTTTCACTGACCCTGGAAAATTATGTAGCTGGTCTCCCCTGGGACTGACTGCTCTGACCATCCTCATCAGCTTGTAGAGTAGCAGGGCTGGTTCGGGAAGTACCACCCCACAGTGATTCCCGCCTCCCACCCTACTATCTTCCCCTTTGGGTTCCAGTCATCACTCCCAGGCAATAGGATATGAACTAACCAGCATCCTATTAGGCATAGAAGCATCCTTTGACGCTATCCTTTGACATCAAACACACTAACCAAATTGCGAGTTGAATACGTTCAGATTATGTGCTTTTTTGTGTTTCTTACAACAGTGAAATCATGTTGAATATATTGTTTTATAGCCTTCTTTTTTCACTTAACAATACATTGAATATCTATTTTCATGGAGCAAATACCCATCTATAATCTAACCTTCAACATCTGTTTCAGTTACGTATTGCTGGGTTACAAACCACCCCAAACCCAGGGCTTAAATCAACAGTGATTGATTGTTTCTCATTATTCTATGGGTTGACCAGACAGTCCTGATCATTCACAAGAAATACAAAAACTAGAGAAAGAAAAACTGGGTTCCAGTGTGAGCTGAGCCACTTCCTGCTTGTGTGACCTTGGTCAAGTAATTGAACCTCATATTCCTCATCTGTAAATTGTTACAGATGATAACAGTGATGTCTCCCTTACCTGAGATATTTTGAAGATCAAATGAGAACTATAATAATAATATCTACCATGTACGGTTGTCATGAGGATTAGATGAGTTAATATGGCAAAAGTAACAAATGTTAGCTATTAGCTATTATGCGTCTTGGTGAGGGGCCAGGCTACAGAGGGGATTGCTGGGGCAGGGAAGTAGCTGGTTCTCCAGCTCATTAGACTGAGACATAGGAGGGAGGGAGGATTTCTGCTGGGAATAGAAGCATGTGAAAGGATGCAGTGAACACACCTGAGAGTATTAAGCATTGCTCAGCCACAGGGGAAATGAGCGCTGGGGGAAGAGTCATCTTGCTGCAGTTGAAAAATACTTACTTGTAGCCACATTTTTCTGCATACTGATAATATGCTGGTAATAAAGTCAGGATTAAAGTATGCTGGAAAGCAGATAGTGCCAGCCTAGTGATATCAGACTCAAAGAATGACCCATGGGTATCCACTGCCTCTATCCCTGCTCTATCATAGGGACCCCTTCTTCAGGAAACAGAGAGAAGAGGACGAAAACCAAGGAAGTATCTTTGAAGGGCCAGAAAAACAGTATCAGGTAGTCCAAATCTAGGCCCCAAAAGCTTTCTGTGCCCCAAATGTCTCATTTCAACACTTTCATTACACTTTCAGAGACTCTAACATGTTAAGATTCATGTCCCTGTGTCTCTTTAAAAATTATGCAATATTTACAACAAAAGGATGTAAAGAATAACACAACAAAACCCATGTTCTTGCTACCAGCTTAAGAAATAAAACATTGCCAACACAGTTAAATTTTCCTACGTTTTCATAAGAGGTAACCACTATGCTGAACCCTGAGGTTGATTATGTCCTTGTACTCTTTTTTATTTTTCAGATACATGAATAAATCTGACAGAAAGGATAGGTTGTTTATAGAAATTTGTGTTCCAGTGAAGGACTTTTAGGTTCTCCAGCAGGATCTGGATGACTTCCAAAGAGGCTACAGGAGAAGCAGAGAGGGAAATAAAAGGTTATAAAAAGAAGAGAGTCTCAGTAGCCTGTGACAATATCAACTGGAATAATATATGTAATTATTCCATATACTTGAGGGAGACATATCCTTGAAAAGATAATGGCTGTAAAATTTTCATATTTGATGAAAAATATAAACCCACAGATCCAAAAACGGAATCAATGCCAAGCACAAGAAATTATACCAAGGCACATCATATTTAAATTGCTGATAAAAATAGTTACTGAAAATCAATGATAACAAAACTCTTTTCAAGGAGCCAGAGGAAAAAAGAAACATTATATAAAGGAAGAAAGATACATGAATAATCTCTGACTTCTCATTAGAAATAATACAAGTCAGGAGACTATGGGACTAAATCTTTAACATCCTACAAGAAAAATGAGAAAACTGTCAACCTAGAATTCTGTTTCCAGTGATAAAGCTGAGGGAAACCATCACCTGCAGACCTGTTGGAGGCTTGAGGGAAATGATACCAGGTGGAAACTCAAATCCCTGCAAGGAAATAAATAGAAAGAAATGAATATGGGAAATGGTAAATGTAAACGATGTTTTCTCTTCATTTTAAAATTTATGTTAAAGATAAGTAAAAGTTTAAACAAAAATAATGACAATTTACTGTGGAGCTTATAATAAATATAGAAGTAGAATGTATGACAAACAAGCACAAAGGACGAGAGGAAGAAAAGGAACTACAGTGTTTTAAGTTTCTTGTGTACTATGTGAAGTGGGATAATATTATGTAAAGGTAGAAATTAAAGATGCACGTTGTAAACTTTAGAGCAAACACTAAAAAAAGAGAAAGGAATAACTAATAAGCCAACAGATAAAACGAACTCCTAAAAAATACTCAATTCCCAGCAGGCAGGGAAGGCAAAAAAGAACAAAGAACATATGGGGAAAATGGGAAAAAATAGCAAGATGGTAGATTTAAACTCAACCATAGAGATACTTACGTTAAAAGTAAGTGGACTACATGGATGAACTGTGAAAATATTATGCTAAGTGAAAGAAGCCAGTCTTAAGAGACCACATATTGGATGATTCCATTTTTATGAAATGTCCAGAATAAGCACATTTATGAAAACAGAAAGTAGATGAGTGGTTTCCTAGGGCTGGGGGAGGGATGGGGGAGGGAGATGGAAGTGACAGCTAATTGGTATGAGGTATCTTTTCGGGGTTACAAAAATGTTCTGAAATTAGATTGTGGTGATTATTGCACACCTCTGTGAATATGCTAAAACCCACTGAATCGTACATTTTAAATGAGTGATTTGCAGGGCATGTGAATTATATCTCAATGAAGGTGTTTTCTTAAAAGTAAATGAACTAAACATTCTAAATGAAAGTCATCAAAGAGCTGATAAGAGGGTGAAGAAGCTGCTTTAGTTCTACAGACATTGCCAAACTAGAAGAGAAAGATGCAGACTTGGGCTGTGTTTCTGGCTGCTGGGCTACCCAAAATGATGAGTTTAAGAACTTCCCTACTTTCAGCTGGCACCCAAAGGACAAGCCCTCCAGTGTAACAGTGAATTAGAAACAACTCAGTTCTTGTGTAAGTTTTTAGTCAGGGTTCTTGTCACACCTTTGATCAAGAAAACCTCAATACTTTAACTTGACTTAAGGTAGTTCCAGTATGGTCAGCAAAAGCAGATGAAAATCCTCCCTGGGGACAGTGCTATGATCCTAGGCCTCAAAGTATTTCAGCAAATACTCTTCAGATGCAATGTCCATTCGTATAGCACACAATTAAGCAAAAGATAACCAAGCACACAAGGAAATAAGACACTATGAGCAAGGAACAGCAAAAACAACAAGCAACAGAAACAGACTCATAGACTCGAAGCACTGGAATTCTTGATCACAGAATATGAAATATATGCTTACTGTTTTAAAAGAAATAAGTGCTTAAAATATGTGCATGGGAAAAAAAGAATTAAAACAAAATCTAGGGCTTCCCTGGTGGCGCAGTGGTTGAGAGTCCGCCTGCCGATGCAGGGGACACGGGTTCGTGCCCCGGTACGGGAAAATCCCACATGCAGCGGAGTGGCTGGGCCCGTGAGCCAGGGCCGCTGAGCCTGCGTGTCCGGAGCCTGTGCTCCGCAACGGGAGAGGCCCCAACAGTGAGAGGCCCGCGTACCGCAAAAAAAAAAAAACAAAAAAAACCCCAAAATCTATAAGAAGTAACAGCAGTCACTGTAACTTGCCATGCTAACATTTCAAAGAGAAAAAAGTTATCATTTTATTGGATGCAGAAGAAGTGATTGATAAAATTTAACATTTATTCATGATATAAAAGCTAAGAATAGAGGTATACTTCTTTAATCTGATAAAAGGTATCTATTAAAATTTTACCAAACATCATGCCTAATGGTGAAACAATAAAAGTTTTCCCTTGTGGTTGGAAACAGACAAATATACTATTATATTTTATATTTTACATCCTAGCCAGCTCAGAAAGGAGAGAGAGAGAGAGAGAGAGAAGGAAGGGAAGGAGGGAGGGAGGGAGGAAGGCAGGAAAAAGAAGAAAGAAAGAAAAAGGTATAAGGGTATTATATTAGTCTGCTAGGGCTGCCATAACGGAATACCACAGACTGGGTGGTTCAAACAACAGAAATTTATTTTCTTACAGTTCTGGAGGCTAGAAGTTCAAGATCAAGGTGCAGAGTTACTTTCTCATGAAGTGTCTCTCCTTCCTTGCAGTTGGCTACCTTCTTGCTGTGTCTTCATCTGGCCTCTTCTCTGTGTGTGCATGGAGAGAGAGAACTCCTGGTCTCTTCCTCTTCTTAAAAGGACGCCAATCCTATTGGATTAGGGTTGCACGCTTATGACCTCAGTTAACCTTGATTATCTCCTTAAAGTCCTTTTCTTCAAATACAGTCACACTGGGGGTTGGAGCTTCAACATATGAATTTGGGGGGACACAATTCAGTTCATTACAGATAGGAAAGGAAGAAACAAAATTGTACAAATGATATGCTTATATATAGAGATTTAGAAAATCTAAAATAATCTCGGAATTATTAGGATTAATAGAGTTTAACAAAGTTGCTGAATACAAAAGTTAGTATATAAAAGTCAATTATATTCCTATATAGCAAAAACACATACTTTGAAAATGAGAAAATTTTAATGTATTACTTAAATAGTGGAAAAATATCAGAATTTGGAAATAAATCATTTTTAAAAAAGATGTGCAAGACCTCTATAGGAAAAATGATAAAACTATACTATGTTCTTGGTATGATATACCATATTCTTGGATTGGGAGATTCAATAATTCTAAAATGTCAATCCACCCAAACTTATTTATAGGTTTGATCAAAACTGAGTCAGGGTACCACCAGGTTTGTTTTAGAACTTAAGAAGCTGAATCTAAATGTAAAGAGCTGAGAAAGGTCAATGATACTCTTCAAGTAAAAGGATAAGGTAGGAGAAATTGCTCTATCATATTTTAAGTTTTACAATAAAGTTTTAGTAATGGTGGTTGCAGGGATAGACAGATAGGCCAACAGAACAGAACAGAGAGCCCACAAACAGGCCCCACTTGTTTGGATCCTTGACGAACGACAGAGCTGGTACTGCAGAGCAGTCTGGAAAGGTCAGGGTTTTTTCCTCAATAAATGACGATGGAATAATGAGTATCCATAGGTAAAAAATGAGATTGGACTCGTATTTTCCATACATACAAAAATCAACTACAGGTGGACTTTTTTTAATTAAGATAAAATTAACATAAAATTCACCATTTTAAAGAGTAAAATTCAGTGGTTTTTAGTATATTCACAGAGTTGTGCAACCATCCCCACTATCTAATTATAGAACATTTTAATTACAAGATGACTTTTTCCCATTAAGCAGTCACTCTCCATTCTCTCCTAGCTAAAGGTTTGTCAATTTTGTAGATTTCCTAAGAAAGCACCAACTTTTCATCTTGTTGGTTCTCTCTATTGTTTTTCTATTCTCTACTTCATTTATCTCCACTCCAATCTTTATAGTTTCCTTCTTTCTACTTGCTTTGAGTTTAGTTTGTTCTTTTTGTGGTTTCTTAAGTTGGAAGTATGGGTTATTGATTAGGAATGTAGGAATTTATAGATATAAAGTTAATGTTCTTTTTTAACGTAGGAATTTATAGGTATAAAATTCCCTCTGAGCATTGCTTTCACTATATCTCATAAGTTGTGGTATATTATATCTTCATTTTCATTCATCTCAAAGTCTTTTCTAATTTCTTGTGAGATTTCTTCTTTGACCTATTGTTTAAGCATGTGTTATTTAACTTCTACATTTTTGTGAGTTTCCCAGATTTTTTTCTATTATGGGTTTCTAATTTTATTCCACTGTGGTCAGAGAAGATATTTTGTATACTTTATATACTTAAAGTATTAAGATTTGTTTCATGGCCTAACTTGTGGTTTATACTGGAGAATGTTCAATACACATTGTGTTCTCAATACACATTGAGAAGAATGTGTATACTGTTATTGTTGGGTGGAGTGTTCTACAGAGTCTGCTAGGGCTAGTTATTTTATGTTGTTCAAGTCTTCTATATCTTTGCTGATTTCTATATAGTTGTTCTATCCATTATTAAAAGTCGAGTATTAAAGTATCCAACTCTTATTGTCAAACTATTTCCCCCTTTAAACATTTACTTATTTTATTTATTATTATTATTATTTTTGGCTGTTTCGGGTCTCAGTTGCAGCACATGAGATCTTTGGTGAGGAATGCGGGATTTTCGTTGTGGCGTGCGGGCTTCTCTCTAGTAATGGCGTGTGGGTTTTCTCTCTCTAGCTGTGGTGCATGGGCTCCACAGTTTGTGGCACGCAGGCTCTTTCGTTGAGGTGTGCTGGCTTAGTTGCCCTGTGGCATGTGGGATCTTAGTTCCCGACCAGGGATCAAACCCATGTCCCCTGCATTGGAAGGCAGATTCTTTACCACTGGACCACCAGGGAAGTCCCTTCCCCTTTAATCTTGTCAGTTTTTGCTTCATATATTTTGGTGCCTCTGTTGCTAGGTACATATACGTATATAATTGTCATATCTTTTTGATGGAATGACCCTTTCATCATTATATAATGTCATTTCTTTGTCTCTTGTAACAATTTTGTCTTAAAGTTTATTTTGACATAATATAGCCACTCTAGCTCCCTTTGATTATTGTTTGCATAGACTATCTTTTTCCATCTTTCACTTTGAACCTATTTGTGTCTTTGGATCTAAAGTGAGTCTCTTGTAGACAGCTTATACTTGGATCATGTATTTTTAAAAAATTTACTCTGCTAGTCTCTGCCTTTTAATTAGAGTTTAATCCACTTACATTTAAAGTAATTACCGTTAAGGAAGGACTTACTTCTGCCATTTTGCTATCTGTTTTCTTATGTCTTATACCATTTTTGTTCTTTATTTTATCCAGCACTGTTCTCTTGTGTTAAATATATACATTTATTTTCTAGTATATCTTTTCAATTTCCCTGTTATTTCTTTTTGCTATATATATTTATACATTTATTTATTTATTGGCTGCACTGGGTCTTTGTTGCTGCGCGTGAGCTTTCTCTAGTTGCAGTAAGCAGGGGCTACTCTTCGTTGCAGTGTGTGGACTTCTCCTTGCAGTGGCTTCCCTTGTTGCGGAGCATGGGCTCTAGGCGCATGGGCTTCAGTAGCTGTGGCTTGTGGGCTCTACAGCACAGGCTCAGAAGTTGTGGCGCACGGGCTTAGTTGCTCCATGGCATGAGGGATCTTCCTGGAACAGGGCTTGAAACCATGTCCCCTGCACTGGCAGGCAGATTCTTAACCACTGCACCACCAGGGAAGTCCCTTTATTTGCTATATATTTTTGAGTTATTTTCTTAACGGTTGCTCTGAGGATTACAATTAACAGCTTAATTTATAACAATCTAGTGAAGATTAATATCAACTTAGCTTCAAAAGTATGCAAAAACTTTGTTCCTGTATAGCTCTACACCCACCCTTTATGTTGTATTGTCACAAATTACATCTTCATACATTGTGTGCCTATCAACATAGATTTATAATTTTGGTTTTATGCAGTTATCTTTTAAATCATAGACGAAAAAGAGGAACTACAAACCCAAAATGCATTAATACTGACTTTTATATGTATCTGTGCAGTTACCTTCACCTTATTCTTTATTCTTTATTTGGTGAGGCATCCATTCTCATGGTTTCCTTTAGTTCTTTGCACTTGGTTTCCTTTAGCTCTTTGAGCATATTTAAAATGGTTGGCTTAAAGTCTTTTCAATTAAGTCCAACGTCTGGGCTTCCTCAAGAACAATTTCTATTAATTGCCTCTTTTCTTGTATATGGGCCATACTTTCTTGTTTCTTTTCATGCTTTATAATCTGTGTTGACAATTGGAAAATTTGAATATTATAATGTGGCAACTCTGGGAATCAGATTTTTCTCCTTCCCAGGGACTGTTGTTGCTGCTTGTTACAGTAGTTATTTGTTTAATGTCTTTTCTGAACTAATTTTGTAAAATCTATATGCTTTGTTGTGTGTGTCCACTGAAATCCCTATTCCATTAGCTTTGTGGTCGGCTAGTGATTGGACAGAGACTTCTTTAAATATCTGGAATAACAGCAGCAAAAATACCCCCCAGTCTCTGCAGCTGGGCTCTGTGTTTGTGTGGGCATGCTTTCAAAACTCAGACAGTAGTTCACAACTCTGCCTTAACCTTCACTTTCCACATGCACAGAGACTGAAGGCGAGCCAGAGGTGAAAGCTTAGGAACTTCTCAAGTCTTTCCAGAGCATGAGCCCAGCCCTGGGGGTGTGTTCACCCTCTAGATTCCCAGGTATATGTCAGAGCTTTTCACATACCTGGGAATCTACCTGGAGAAAAGGGAATCCTCCTGCAGTGTTTGTAGGAATATAAATTGGTGTAGCCACTATGGAGAACAGTATGGAGGTTTCTTAAGAAAGTAAAAACAGAGCTACCATACGATCCAGCAATCCCACTCCTGGGCATATATCCAGAGAAAAACATGGTTCGAAAGCACACATGCACCTCAATATTCATTGCAGCGCTGTTTACAATAGCTAAGACGTGGAGGCAGCCTAAATATCCATCGGCAGATGAATGCATAAAGAAGATGTGGTCCATATACACAATGGAATACTACTCAGCCATTAAAAAGAATGAAATGAAATAATGCCATTTGCACAATGTGGATGGACCTGGAGATTATCATACGAAGTGAAGTAAGTCAGACAGAGAAAGACAAAAATATGATATCGCTTATATGTGGAATCTGAAAAAAATGATACAAATGAACTTATTTATAAAATAAAAACAGACTCACAGACTTAGAGAATGAACTTATGGTTACGGGGGGGGGCAAGGGTGAGGAGGGAGGGATAGATTGGGAGTTTGGGATTGACATGTACACACTGCTGTATTTAAAATAGATAACCAAGGACCTACTGTATAGCACAGGGAATTCTGCTCAATACTCTGTAATAACTTAAATGGGAAAAGAATTTGAAAAAGAATAGATACATGTATATGTATAACTGAATCACTTTGCTGTACACCTGAAACTAACACAACAATTGTTAATCAACTATACTCCAATATAAAAGGAAAAAAAAAATTTAGATCCTTATTCCCCAAAGGATCTCATTTCCCAGCTTTTCTTCCCAAGTTTTTGGTTAGCCTATTTTTTGCCCCAACTGTTATCCATTACCCGCAACTGTTGTCTAATACCCCCAACTGTTATCCAATACCCCAGGCAGCGGCGATTGATTCATTGGCCTTAAAATGTTTTCCACAAATGCCTCCAAGTAGCCACCTCAGCAATGGGAGAATTCTGAGTTAGGTGAGATAAAGGCAAGGCTTTTGAACCAGTCCTCCTGGAAGCTACCAAGCAGGTCGAAGTAAACAACTATAGCATTTTTTTAAAGAATGGGATCAGTACTGCTAACCTCCCAGCGCTGGTACTAGGAATGCAGGCTGTTGGCACCAGGATAAGTTAAAACACTGTAAAGCATGTACAAGATCTACATAAGGAAAACTACAAAACTCTGATGAAAAAATTAAAAGAATAACTAAATAAATTGAGAGATATTCCATTTGTTCATGGATAAGAGGACTCAATATTGTCAAGATGTCAGTTCTTCCCAACTTGATGTATAGATTTAACTCAATCCCAATCAAAATCCCAGCAAGTTTATTTTGTGGACATTGAAAGAATGATTAGAAACTTTATATGGAGAAACAAAAGACTGAAAACAGCCAGCACAATATTAAAAGAAAAGAACAAAGTTAAAGAACTGAGACTACTGACGTAAAGATTTACTATAATATGATCAAGACAGTTTTTTATTGATGAAAGTTTTATTGATGAAAGAACAGACAAATAGATCAACAGTTTTATTGATGAAAGAACAAATAGATCAACAGAACAGAATTAAAAGCCCAGAAATAGATCCACATTAATATAATCAGCTGATCTTTAATGAAGAAGCAAAGGTAATACATTAGAACACAGAGAGTCTTTTCAACAAATGGCGCTGGAACAACTGGACATCCACATGCCAAAAAATGAACCTTATACCCTTCACAAAAAATTAACTCAAAATGCATCTTAGAGCTAACTGTAAAATTCAAAACTATAAAACTCCTAGAAGATAACATAGGAAAAAAGCTAGATTACCTTTGACATGATGACTTTTTGGATATAACACCAAAGGCCATGATTCATGGAAGGGAGACTTGTTAATCTAATTGTTTTAATTAATTAAAAATCTCTGGGGTCGGAGGTGGGGAGGCAGTTGTGGGAGGCGTGCCATGAGGCCTCGGCTCGCCCGCTGCAAACCGTGAGCTAGCTGTGGCGCGCAGATGGCCTGGCGGGGCTCCGACTGTAGATGTGTCAGCGTGTTATGATGCAATCTCGTACCAACCTGGCTACCGAAATCCCCAGTAGTAAAGTGAAATACTCAAGGTTCTCCAGTACAGACGATGGCTACATTGACCTTCAGGGAGGAACTAACTGCTAAAGCCGACAGATTTGTGGGAATCTTCCTTCTTTCCTGATGTCATGAGATCCAATTTATTAAAGTTTAAGAAAGGCCCTCCTAAGATTCCATATAAGGCCATTGTACTTGCTACGTTGCTGTTTTGTTTTTGTTTTTTTAATAATTAATTAATTTATTTATTTTTGGCTGTGTTGGGTCTTGGTTTCTGTGCGAGGGCTTTCTCTAGCTGCGGTGAGCGGGGGCCACTCTTCATCGCGGTGCGCGGGCCTCTCACTGTCGCGGCCTCTTGTTGCGGAGCACAGGCTCAGTAGTTATGGCGCACGGGCCCAGTTGCTCCGCGGGATGTGGGATCTTCCCAAACCAGGGCTCGAACCCGTGTCCGCTGCATTGGCAGGCAGATTCTCAACCACTGCGCCACCAGGGAAGCCCTACAGTGTTGTCTTTGATCGGTGCCTTTCTCATTATCATAGGCTCCCTCCTGCTGGCAGACTATATCAGCAAAGGGATTTTGTTCTCAGATAACAAGACATGTTTCTTCCTTTGAGCTTCAACAAACTTCTCCCAGAGTTCCTATGAGGGGGCAGACCGGGCCGTTCCCGTCCTGATCATTGGCATCCTGGTGTCCCTGCCGGGATTTTACCACCTGCGCATCGCCTGCTATGCACCCAAAGGCTACTGGGGACACTCCTACGATGACATGCCAGACTTTGATGACTAGCACGCACCTCAGCCCTGAAGAAAAGAGTCCCAGATGGGACTGAGCCCAGCTTTAAGACATTGAGCAGATACTATGGCTAAGGGCTAAGGAGTTCTGCGATTTGCAGATATTCAACAAAACAGTGGCCAGATTTCATGGGTCCATCCTAAAGACGTTAACTGAGCTTACAGCTATCCATGTCATCAGGACAGTCTCTATTTGTCATCTCCTGGCCCTGGCAAGAGCTCCTGACAAGTTTTTCCACGTGAATATGTATCGTGAAAAGTAGCCATGTTAATTGTACGGGAAAGTGGGAGGTTATTCTGTAGTGGAATGTGTTGCTGCCACCACCCTTTTTAGAGTTGAGCATTCTTTTAAATAGTCCTCATTGTCAATATGTTCTTGTGGCAAATGGAAGAATGCAGTTAAGTCAGATTTCTTATTACTAAGTAATTTATTTTGAAAATATCTAAGTGTCTTATCCCCATACTCTAACCTTGTATTCTAGTGGAAAACCTTGGCAAAATCAAATAACCAGTGTGGTGCATCTCTAATATTTTTTACTTGCTTTCTTATTAACAGCAACTAGAAATTTTTTAAACCTCAGAGCAAATTTTCAAACCGTAAACACATTCTCTGTTCACCGGTCCTGGGCCAGCTCTGATCTGGTTCACCGACAGGTTGGCCAGCGTATAATTTGGATAATTCTGTCCTTTGTAGATCTAGATGTTCTGTATATCATGTCTTTAAGGACTGGACTTTTGGCTGTTTCCTAAGGAAAAAATGTAAATAAGTGGTTATTATTTATAGTTTTTAACCCTGTTGTTAGCACCTCATATTATGATGTCATCCTGCTGAAGATTGTAAGAACTGGCCTGGATCTCTAGAGGACAAGACTGCCTTAGTTTGATTCTGTTTCCTAGCTTACAAAAAGTGACTTGTATTCAAAAGAAATTAAAATATCAAAATCTAAAAAAAACCCACAGAAAACCCCCCTCTGCTCTGTGAAAGACATGGTCAAGCGAAAAAGAAGATGAGCCACAAACTGGGAAAAAATATTTGCAAATGACGTATCTGATAAAAGATGTTATTCAAAATATATAAAGAATTCTGGGGCTTCCCTGGTGGTGCAGTGGTTAAGAATCCGCCTGCCAATGCAGGGGACACGGGTTCAAGCCCTGGTCCAGGATGATCCCACATGCCTCAGATCAACTAAGCCCACGCGCCACAACTACTGAGCCTGCGGGCCTAGAGCCCGTGCTCTGCAACAAGAGAAACCACAGCAATGAGAAGCCCGCGCACCGCAATGAAGAGTAGACCCACTTGCCGCAACCAGAGAAAGCCTGCACGCAGCAACGAAGACCCAACACAGCCAAATATATATATATATATATATATATAAAGAATTTTTAAAACTCAAAAAGAAGAAAATGAGTAACCTCATTAAAAAATGGGCAAAAGGCCTGAACAGACACCTCATCAACGAAGATATATAGTTGGCAATAAGCATATGAAAAAATGCTCCACATTGTAGGCTACTAGGGAATTGCAAATTATGATGGCAATGAGGTACCACAACACACCTTTTAGAAATCCAGACACTGACAAAATCAAACGCTGGCAAGGATGTGGAGCAACAGGAGCTCTCATTCATTGCTGGTGGGAATGCAAAATGGTATAGCACATATTGTTACCATATAGTCCAGAAATTGGGCTCCTTAATATTCATCCAAATGAGCTGAAAACTTATGTCCACACAAAAACTTGCACATGGATGGTCAGAGAAGCTTTATTCGTAATTGCCAAAACTTGGAAGTAGCCAAGATGTCCTTCCATAGGTGAATGGATAAATGAGTTAAGGTACATCCAGACAATGGAATATTATTCAGCACAAAAAGAAATGAGCTATCATGCCATGAAAAGACATGTGGGAAACTTAAATGCATATTACTAAGTGAAAGAAACATCTGAAAAGGCTACCTACTGTATTATTCCAACTATACGACATTCTGGAAAAGGCAAAATTATGGACACAGTAAAAGAATCAGTGGTGGAGGGGAGAGAGAGATGAATAGGAAGAACAGAGAGGATTTTTAGGCCAGTAAAACTACTCTGATGATATTAAAATTGTGGATATATGTCCGTATACATTTGTCAAAACCCTTGGGATGTACAACACCAGGAGGGAACCCTAACATAAACTATGGATTTTGTGTGATTCTGATATGTCAGTGGCGGTTCATTTTGATAGCAGGGAGGCTGAGCATATGTGGAACCATGGGGAAATCTCTGCCTAATTTTGCTAAATTCTTGAACCTAAAACTGCTCTAAAACATAAAGTGTATTTAAAAAATACCGGAAAGCTTTCTTACTGGGATTCAGCTGTTTTTTCCCTTGATTAAGCATTCCCCGAGTGCTGCAAGCCTTCCGTTAGTTTCCAGAGTTCCAAACAAGTTGACTCTGATAGGTTTTTTTTGCCAGTTTATTCATTATTTTTGAGGACGGACAGACTTTTGGAGTTACCTCCCCTGCCATTGTCACTGATGTACCTCCGTATAGATTTTAGAGTTAAATGTAAATTGCAAAAAACTTCAAACTTTTAGAAGGTAGTACAGATGAATGTCTTTAAGTCCTCAGGGCCAGGAAATATTTCTTAAATATGATATAAAGAAATAGATAAATTTTGCTAAATTAAAATTTGAAACTCTTGTTAATCTGAGAACACCACAGACTGAAAAGGCAAACCCCCAAGCGGGAGCAGATAATTGTAAGGATATTTTTAATGTCTTTCAAATCAATCAGAAAGACAACCCAATTTTTAAAAACTGGGTGAAAGGCTTGAACAGGTACCTCCAAAAAAAATTCCAAATGGCCAACAAATACTTGATCATGTACGTCACCTCATTCATAATTCATGAAATGCATATTAAAACCACAAGGAGACACTACTAAAACCCCACCAGGATGGTAACAAAGACCATCAATGTCAAATATTGAAAAGGATGTGGAGCATCGGGAATTCTCACCCACTGCTGGTGGAGGTACAAATTGATACAACTCTACCTTGGGAAGCATTTTAGCGTTAATTAGTAGAGCTGACGATACACACCCCCAATGTGGATGGTCGTCCCCACAGCTTTACTCGTGGTCTACAGAAACTCGAGCACACGTGCAGCAGGCATAGTGGCATTGTTTTAGAAAACACGCTGATGCACAAAAAGTTGTTCGTAACCCCAATGTCCACCAACCAGGATAAATTAATTACGGCAGAGTCAAGCAATGGAGTGCCATACAGCAATAACAATGAATAAACTACAACTGCATGCCACAACTTGAATGAATCTTTTTTTTTTTTTTTTTTTTGCGGTACGCGGGCCTCTCACTGCTGTGGCCTCTCCCGTTGCGGAGCACAGGCTCCGGACGCGCAGGCTCAGCGGCCATGGCTCACGGTCCCAGCCACTCCGCGGCACGCGGGATCCTCCTAGACCGGGGCACGAACCCGCGTCCCCTTCATCGGCAGGCGGACTCTCAACCACTGCGCCACCAGGGAAGCCCCCATTGAATGAATCTTTAACATATAACGTTGAGTAAAAGAAGCCCTACGTGAAGTATATACAGACTCGGATTCCATTAATATCCACTTAAAAAAAGAGACCCAACCGAACTCTATTGATTAAGGATGAATAATCAGGTGGTAAAGTATAAAGAAAAGGAAGTAAAGGTTACCATTAGGGTCAAGAGAGGGCTATCTGTGGGTGGGGGGGCAGGTGGAGAAGAGAGGGGTGCGACTGGGTAGCAACACAGGAAAATGTCTGGTATAATGTTCTATTTCTTGACCTAGGCAGTGGTTACGTAGTGTTTGCTTTAGGATTATTCATTATAGCTCTCATTTCTGTTTTATATACACCTCTCTTAGGTCCATTTTTTTTTTTTTTTTTTTTTTGGCTGCGCTGTGTGGCTTGCGGGATTCTTAGTTCCCTGACTGGGGATTGAATGCGGGCCCTCAGCAGTGAGGGCATGGAGTCCTAACCACTGGACCACCAGGGAATTCCCTGTCTGTGTATTATATTTCGCAAGTTAATAAAGGTATAAAATAAAGAATGTGTTCATTACTGGAAACAAATGCCAGCTCCCACAGTACAGCAGAGCTGCTTTCAAGAGGCTGGCCATGGAGACGGGATCCTCACTTTGTAGCCCAGGAGAAATCCAATAGGGAAACCATATTTCTGCCCTACGAGGATCTGCTTGAGGGGTGAGGGGTGGTCTATAGCCTCAATAAATATCAACATGAGGACCCAAGTATTTATTTTTTATTGAGGTAACATTGGTTTCTAACATTATATGTTTCATGTCTACATTATATTTCTACTTCAGTATATACTACGGCAAACTCACCACTGCTAATTTAGTTTCCAAGTATTCTTTTTTTTTTTTTTTTTTTTTCGGTACACGGGCCTCTCACTGTTGTGGCCTCTCCCGTTGCGGAGCACAGGCTCCAGGAGCACAGGCTCCAGACGCGCAGGCTCAGTGGCCATGGCTCACGGGCCCAGCCGCTCCGCAGCATGTGGGATCTTCCCGGACCGGGGCACGAACCCGTGTCCCCTGCATCGGCAGGTGGACTCTCAACCACTGCGCCACCAGGGAAGCCCCCCAAGTATTCTTTAACAACCTAATCCTGCAGGGCATCAGCCAGGCTCAAGACAGAACTGAGGTGAGGTTGTGCAGGCTTCAAACCTCCAGATCTGCCCTGGAAATGTTCAGTTTAGCTCAATTCTGGATGGGGAAACCCTCCCTCTCCAGTGTGTCTCCAGAGTTCCAGCACACAGTGGAGCTTCCCTTGTGGTGTCATCTGCATCCACCTCTGACCCGGCCCCACGAGAAGTTTCCAATATTGATAATTCGTAGTGACTTGGAGGTAGATGACAGTGACCTCCCTGAATTTCCCCTCTTCCGGGACAGAAGTAAAAGAAGCTGCGGCTAGCTAAGAGCATCTACCTGGTGGGGCCTTGGTGAGTGGGGACCCAGCCTGAGGCCACGGGTAAGGGAGGGCAGGGAGGCCAGGGCTGTCCCAGCGGAGGGGAGGCTTAGGTTCTCTGCCCTGAGGACCATGTGGTTAGAGGGCCCTGACTTCTCCACTCTGGCCCCACCAGACTGGGGAGTGCCAGCTTCCAGTGAGGGGTCAGTGCTGTGTGTCTCTCAAAACCCACAACCCCATGTTTGATTAGATAGAGGACACTGAAAAAATAGTATTCAATCCCAGTACATTGCTTGCCTACTTTCTGAACAGGTAATCAAATTTCCTTCTGTTTGGAAAGGCAGAGTAGAGTGTGTGACAGAAGCCTGAGCTCCCAAAATAGACCCACCTTCTTGGAGAGTTTTGATTGGGCTCCTGGGGATAGGGGATACCCTAGAGTATCTGGATTGTCACAAAGTGTGAATAGTGATGTGGTTCTGCCTTGAAAAATACTGTCCCTGTCAGTGGCATACGTTTATTTCTAGATCTTATAGCAAAATCTGCGGACTCTCAGGACCTCCAGACCTGCCGCCCCCTTTCTTACCCCCTACTTAGCTAGGTGACTAGCACTGGGCTTTAGGATGATGGGGACACTAGTGTATCTCTCTTGCCTCGAAGCCATCGAAATGATGTGAAACAAGCAGTGGGCACACCTAGCTGACCCTTTCCTGGACCTCCCGCTTTTTTCCCTCTTATTTTGAATTTTCCTGAACATCTCCCCTGGACAGTGAAGAAAGGCCGTGCACCGTTGTGTAGCCTGTGTACAGTTGTGTTTGTTTTTGGAATTACAACCAGTTCTGCAATGAAAATCCTGTGCATGTTGGTCTTGTGAGCTCAGGGGAGTGTTTCTGATGAAATGATTTCTAGACAACAGGGGTAGGGTCACCACAGGCTCGTAACACTCTTGGCTGTGAGGGCTGTGGCCCTGCAGCTCTCCACCAGGGTGTTTTGGGACCTCAGGCAATTTCACTGCTCAATATTCCACATCAGCTGGTGGGACCCTACTAAGCTCTGGCATCTAAGGTAACACAGATTTCACCCCCTTAGTTATTAAAAAATATTTATTTGAGTTAGCACTGTGCTAGACACTAGGAATAAAAAGAAAAAGGAGATACAATCTGATCTTAAAAGGATGTATAATCTAGTGGGAGAAGGTATATATCAATGAGTCAAAATCTCTACTTTCTGACCCATCAGGAAAGGTATTATTTTGAATGGATGCTGAAGGTTTCTACCCTTAAGCATACAAGTTTTACGTTAACCATTTTCAGACACACTAGACATATCATATAATTGCTTTCCTTTTAAAATAAAATATTCCATCAGAATTAATCTTCTCTTAATGATTCAAGATTGTTATTCTGAGCATTTCCAACATTACCTTTTAATACAATGGCGCCCCCAAGGCTTCTTGGCCCTGAACTAAATGACCCCAAACTCTGAGTTTGTTTTATATCCTCTTGTTTATATAAGTTGTTCTATATCCTCTTGCTCTAGGCTTTTGCTAATTTCACTGTGCTTGCTTTTTGTAAGTTCTTTCTCCTTCCAATATGCTCTTTTCCGTCTACTGTGGGCTTGAAAATCAGGAAACTAGATTTATCAGGCTATGGGTTCAGCTGCTGTCACAGACCAAGGTGTCAATAGTTCAGGGCTCTTCTTCTCCAGGTCATCATGAGACTCAGGTCTTGTAGATTGGCCAAAGTCAGGTCCTTGTCAGCATCATCAAAGTTGTCCCCGCCTCCACCCCCCTGTCCATGGTCCAGTCTGCACAAGGGGAAAGAGGAACTGGAGAGCAGGCAGCTTCCTTTTAAGAATGTGGCCCAGAAATGAAACAGATCACTTCCACTCCCATCCCATTGGTTATAACTTAGTCCTATTGCTGCACTTGCCTGCAAGGGAGGCTGGGATATGTAGTCTCTAGTAGGGTAGCCATGTAGCCAAGTTTTAACCTTGGAAGCTCTACTGCTAAAAGAGGGGAAAAAAGGACATAAGCGGATACGTAGTGGTCTCTGCCACACTGGATCTGTTTAAACCGTGCGTAGAATAAACGCAGGTGGGCTGTCATTGAAGACACAAGGTGCTCTCCTACAGAAAAAGCGTCTGATTTTGACAGCAGTTCCTTCCGTTTGGATTGCTCAGAGGACTTTTGTGTCTTTGTTGTTGTCCTGGATTACGATCCCGGACAAGACACTGGAGGTTAAGAAAGCAGTCACGAAGACAACACTCGTCATCTTTCAGAGATCTCCCACCTTAATCACATGAGTGAGAACATGAAAGATGTTCTCAGCACCCACAGGCCAGAAGCACCTTTTCTTTGAAAGCCTCTCAAGGCCACAGCTATTCGCAAAAGCCTCAGCTATTCATTCCCACACACCTTCACGTCTCGACAAAGCACCTTCTACCAGCCTGACACTCGTCTAGGTCATTGATGTTCAGTTGGTTAGGGTCATCTCTCTGATTGTCCCCCCATGCAGCCCACCTGGTATTCCCATGGATTCCCCCCCCCTTTTCTGTATCTCCCTTTATTGTACATCCTTGATGCCTATCAGGTCTCGCCTCCAGGAACTGGAGTGGGTTGGGTGTTGGCTCAAAAACTTTACCCTGTGGCTGCTGTTCAAAAACTTTCCACGGCTCCCTTTGCCTGCTGAGCAAAGTCTAAACTCCTGAGCCCCGCGTGTGAGGCCTTTCAGGACCTGCTTTCAGCCTCCCATTCTGGCCTCAGCTCCCAGCAGAGGGCATGTTCAGGGATCGGGCTCATCCAGGGAGGCTGGTTCATAGGTTCTGTGTGGATGGCACCTGGCCAAAGGGGGCTGGAGAGCTGCTGATGCCAGCTGTGGGTCTGAGCTAGAATACCCACTACCCAGTCTTCTCACAGGACACTCAGTCAAGGATGCCTAGAAATTTCAGCGCTAGGGTCTCCCCTCCATTCTATCTAAGGTCCTTCCTGGAAGGGAGAGATCAATATTGATCAGTCTCTGTTTGTGAAAAACTGACCCAAGTAACTTACATGCATTTTATATTCACACTGACTCTATGAGGTAGGTACTACTGTTGGACTCCTTTTATTTCCATCTCCGTTTTATAGATGTGAAAATTAATTTCAGAGTGGCTAAGTAACTAGTGCAAAGTCACCCAGCTAGTAAGAGGCAGAGCCCCGATTTTTTTTTTTTTTTTTTTGCGGTATGCGGGCCTCTCACTGTTGTGGCCTCTCCCGTTGCGGAGCACACGCTCCGAACGCGCAGGCTCAGCGGCCACGGCTCATGGGCCCAGCCGCTCCACAGCATGTGGGATCTTCCCGGACCGGGGCACGAACCCGTGTCCCCTGCATTGGCAGGCGGACTCTCAACCACTCTGCCACCAGGGAAGCCCAGAGCCCAGACTTGAACCAAGTTTCAACTGGATCCAAAGACCATGTTCTTTCCACTTAACACAGGGTCTTTCTAAAGGAACGGCTATTACCCTCATACATAAGACGCTTAATCCTCCCACCCTGGAGTCAGACACTAGTTCTGTAGTGAGGAAGCAGAGAGGAGGACAAGCTGCTTTTGTCCAGGTTTTACTCTCTCCCACCAGTACCATAACAACGACAGCAAAAACAACAATATTTATTGAGCATCTACTTTGTATACAATATCTCATTTAATCCTCACAACTACCCTTTAAGGTTGTTATTATTATTCCCGCCATTTTGCATATGCAAAGAATGAAGCTCAGAGAGGTTAAGTCCCATATTTAGATGGCCCAGCTGGGACTGGAATCTGGGCAGCTAGAGTCCTTAAACATTACTTTTGTACTTACCTGGTTTATATTTGTGCCCACCAGACTCTATCCTAGAAGAGAGGAATAGAAATGTTAGGGCCAGAGGGGCCTTAAACCCCAACGAGCCCAGCCCTCTCAGTATTACAGATGAGAGGGAAAAAGAAAGAAAGACAGATCAAGCAAGTTATCCAAGATTGCAAAGCACACTAGCAGCTGAGCCCAGGCTAGAACCCAGACCCTTGATACGCTGTTGCCATTGCATGATAGACAACCAAAAGCCTTCCTAGTCCTTGAACGAATGAATAAACGAATGGGTGAGGGAGCGAAGAAATGGACGGATCTCAGCAGAATGCCTAGTGGCTCACTTTGGGTTTTCATGGCACTGCTGGGTCAGAAGAACCAGGGGGTGAGGGGGCGGGGGCAGGTGCAGGGGAGGGAGAGAGATGACCAGGGTGCGCCAGCCTGGAGGGAGCGCGGTGCTGCTGCTTATGGGGAGCCAACCCCTGAAAGCCTAGCTACCCTTTGACCCTCCTGTCAGTGTCTCACGACCTTAGACTCACACTGATTACTCTGTGGCCTTCTTAGCACATTGCTAACAGCTCTGTCAATATCTTACCATTATATAACTGTTAAAAGAGAGTCACTTTCAAAGGTTGGTCAGCAACCTGTCTCTCTCGTAAAGTCTATTAAATAAACATGCTTAGGCCACTTCCTGGGAGAGAGGAGAGTGGCTGTTTACTACTGTCCCTTAGTTTGTATACTGATCTTTGGGGGTTCGAACACTGGCACCCGCCCCCAGAGTCAAAACTAGTGTCTCCAGCAGAGTAGCCAGGACTTTGAAGAAACGGGAGACCTACAGGACTGTGGCCCATGGCAAACTGGAAATGACCCAGCCCACCCTCTTGGGCCTCCTGGACAGGGCTGTGGTCAATTTGTAGATGTTCCCTTTGCTGGGGAAGAAGGAACCAATCACTGGGCCGGTGCCAGGAGCTGGTCCCTGGGCGGGGCTAAGCGCTGTTACCTTTGTGCGGTTGTCTTTTCTCGCTTTGGCTGGCGGGGTTGGGTGGGTTGAAAGGGGCACTAGCCTCAAAGGAGAGCTTGAAGTGGGGGTGAAGGCTGTAGGGTGGGCAGAGAGCAGCAGGACGCCTGCCAGGGCCCAGAGCTTCGGAGGGTGCTGGAGTGTCTACAGCAAGGGACTGCCAGCCTTGTATATTTGCGATGGTAATTTGCTGATGGTTCCTGGTAGCTACAAAGTCTCTAAGGCGGAGCCTGGGCCTTTGCATATGAAAATCCAGCCTGGGTTCCCTCGCGGGTCAAGCAGCATTGGGGCGGGGCCAAGGTTGGCTTCTGCCTGGGAGGGGCCGGGATGCCGCTCCCATGGTGATGCAGCGGGGAATTTGCTGACAGTCCCTTGCCAGGTGGGGCTGGCTTCACTAGGCCCGCGAGGAGGACGACCGGCTGGCAGTCTCCTCCCAGGTAGGGAGCGTGTTGCCCGTCACCGCATCCCGGCGGCCTGCGTACCTTTCCTGGCGCTGGGGCCGTGGCGCCGAGGCGCCGAGGGCGCAGACGTGGTGAGCAAGCGGGTGGTATCAGCTGGAACTGGTCTTCCCGGCTGGAAGAAGGGGCGCACAATCCGGGTCCTGGACAGGGGAGGGGGTGGGGCAGGACTGCTTGCTCTACGCTTTCCGGGACCTCGGACTGGGAGGGATGGGGGCGGGGGAGACTGCGCCACACTCCGTGGCCTCGCCGGCTCTCCCCCAGCGTGGACCCAGGGCAGGGTGGAAGGAGCCGCCTACCAGGAAGGGCCGTGGCTTGGTCGACAGTATTCATTGGGTCGGGGGGGTGGGGTGGGTGGGCAGGAGGCTTGGCTGGGGTCCCGCTCTGTCTGCCTGTTGGTTACCTCTCTGGACCACCCCCATGCAGGGATTCCCTGGGGCTGTGCCTCCCACTCACTGGGCTGGCATGGGAGGGGCGCGCTCTCCCCCGCAGTCTACAACGCGGTTAGGACTTCTGGCAGCGTCACGGCTGCGCTGCAGTTGGCGGGGGTGGGGTGGGGGTGGGTCGGTCTCATTCTGTGCTGAGTGGGCGGGACTTCTGGGCTCTCAGGGGCAAAATACGGCACCTTTTCTCATATGCTTTCACAGAAAGGTTCTTGCGTTCATCCTCACCTTGGCCTTGAGAGAGAAACTTTGGATCTGTATGATGGACCTGGGGAAACTGAGGCCCAGGGGTGCTGTGGCTTCACCAAGGTCACTCAGCAGGTCCTGCAGAGCTGGCCTCCCAGGCACTGCCTTGCCCTGACGCTCTCTGGAGGGCCAGGAGCTGAGCTTACTCTGAAGGCCTCCGTTCCAATCTGGGGTGGACACCCCCCGCCCCCAGTGCCCCCTTTCCTCATTCCTGTGAATGGAGGGAGATATAACTTCTGTGGAGGCTCCAGAGTGTCATGGCTGTGAACACTGCAGGGATCAGAATTGTATGAGGACAGGGAAAAGCTACTCATGAAAAACAGTCATCTAAGTAGAGGAGCTACGGGCCCCTGTTCTGCTTGTGGGCTCAGGGAGAGAATGAGAGTTGGCTTCCAGGGGAGGAAGGCCGGAAGGGGCAGCCCAGTTCTGGGCTTCAGTCTCGTGTACCAGCCTTGATGAAAGCCAATTGGAAGTTCCCAGGCTGCTGTGGGAGGGACGGGGGACAGGCAGATGGACTTTCTCCGTTAACAGCTCTCCTCTCCCTGGAGAAGAGCTGGGGGAACTGAGTCCACCTTCTCTCAGCGTCAACCCCACCACCACCCCGTGGATCTCAACCTTGCTCCCTCCCCAGCTCCTGTCCCCGGGAGAAATGGACTGCATAGGATCTGTTGCCCTTGGAGGTGAACTTTTCCTGAATTCACCTTGTGAATTCACCCTCCTTCTCCCTGGTGCAGATGCCTTTCTCTGGGGGGAAACTGAGGCGGGCAGAGAGCTGTATTTTATTTCAGAGCTGGAGCCAGGCAATGTCACTGTACAGGTGAGGAAGCTGAGTCACCGAGGGTGTAGCGAGTTGCTCCAGGGCTCTTACCTGCACCCAGGTCTGCTGCCTCCCCCGGCCCATCGCAGGGCAGACTAGATGAGGCCCCTTCCTCTCTCCTCCTCTCCACCTTCAGCCCCTGCCCCGGTGAGGTGAGGCTGTGAGTGCCTCCTGATGGGAGGGGGGTGTCAGTGGTAGGGGACAGCTCCAGCATCTTCTCCTCCATTGAGATGTGTTTTCAGATTTCTTAGGAAAGAAGCAACTTGAAGAGGGGAGCCAAAGTCTCTTGGTTACGTTCCCATCGTGCACCCAGAGTGGACACACAAATTCTGTGGGCCTCTCAGAGCCAAGAGCAGCTATTTCTCCTGCCCTAGTGCCAGCAGCTGTGATCACAGCCACTGAGGGGGCCCACGGGCAGAGGGACTTCAGTTATCCCTCTGACAGCATCACAGGATGGGAAGTCCGTGATTCTGAGCAAAACAGTTACCATGTGCCTGGTGCATGAGTTGATGCTTTTCAGACATACCCTCCAAGCACAGAGCCCCTGAAAGCTGGCCCCTGGTGATTCCATCGCATGCCCTGGGCTACATGATGACCACGAGTAATCACTGGGGTGGCCTGTGGGAGGGGATGGGGTTCTCAGATCACAGCTAGCTGCCCGTGGAGTGACAGTACAATGCCAGAGAGAGGAGTACCTACCGTGTGTCTGGCTCCTCTGCCCCCCAAGGGTCCCTTCTAGCCCTTCTCCAGGAGGAAGGCCACTGCCCCATGACCCAGGGAAGCTGGTGGTGATCCCTCCTGGTTGGCAGAAGCAGAGGCAGAGGCAGAGGCAGGCCTTGGAGAGGCCCTCAGGTAGTGGGAGGACAACCACTTATGGAACATAGTACCTGCTTCTGGACCAGAGCCCCTAGTAGCTGGCACTCTGCCCTCCAAGTTTCCCTACCTGAAAACATGAAAACACGTTCCCCTGATGGGTGGGAGGGCTTTGGGCACACGTCAAGTGTTTATTGCAGATGGGAAATGTTATTCCTGGAGACTCTGGTCTAGATTGAAGCCATCTGTTTCCGGCCTCGATGGGGGAAATGTGGCCAATCCCTCTGCGGAGGCTGCCCTCTCCCCGCCATGGCCAGTCTAGAGCACCCTTCTAGGTTTGGCAGGCAGGCCATCCTTCCCCAGCCCAGTTCATGTTGTGTTTTGGCCCTTGAGGACTTCCCTTCCCCCTCCTCAACCACCTGTGACATTTAACATGATTTCCACACTGTAAGCACAGCAGACCAGCCTGCAGGCCTGGATCCTCCCCACTGACTCTCGAATCCCGTGGACTCTCCACTCTGGTTCTTCCTGGGAAGAAGCTGGTGAAAGAACTGTAGAGATAATGGGCGTAAAGTGCTGGGAGCTCTTTGCACAGAGTGTCCAGGGTGCAGGGAGGCTGCAGAGCATTCGGGCCATGGGCAGGCTCACCCTGGGAAGGCTGTAATGGAAGCGCTTAGGGGAAGCACTCAGCTTCAGGTGAGACCAGCAGCTTTTAGTGCACTGTTTTGCCTGACGTGGGGCCCGGCATTCCCTCCTCTTCCCTCTCCGGGAGAGCAGTGGTTTTTGCAGCTCACTCACAGGTCAGCATGGGTGGTGTACAGCGGGCCCCTCGTTCTTGTCCACGAGGTGGCTGGTGCAACTTGTGCAAAACAGGGTAATGGGGGAGTTGAGATGAGAACATGACACGGGCAGCTCATGAGGTATGCTGTGTCCTTGTTCTAGATCTGTCTGGATTGCTCTGGGCCAACCAAGGGTGGCTCTTTTGAAGAGCACCAGTGGCCAGAACTTTCTGTCCTGTGTTTCTAGGGCAGGGTAGGTACCCAAGCTGCCACGGTCCTTCCCAGCGTGCCTGGGGCTGGTACTGGAACCCGCAGAGGCAGGGGGAGGGGGTGTCCCACTGTCACCTCCGGTCTCCTCGTGATTAGTAATGCTCCAGAAAGAACCTGAAGCCTGGGCCCAATTAGAAAACCGGGATCCAAGTGTCCTGGGCCCCCTCCTTCTGCTTTTCTCACTTTCCACTCTGCTGTTTCGCACGAGCACCCGGAAGGCAGGCTCTGAAGAGCTGAGCTGGGGTGGCTGAGGTACGGCACAGCCCTGTGCCACCTGCAGACCCTTGGTGATGCCAGGTCGGGGCCTCTGGCAGCCTCAGAGGATCAGAGGCACAGAGGTCAGGCCAGCTTCCAGCCAGAAGCCAAGCCTGCCCTCCCCATGGCTGAGTGGCCTCGCCAAGGAAGGTGACCCCGGAGACAGGAGCCTTCTCTTCCCTCTGGCTGAGTCTTCTCAGAATTGTGCCCAGCCAGCGGGACACTGGCCCCAGACCACGGGGTCCTGGCAGAAGAGCAAGGCGTCCTGAGATCTGTGGAGACACCGATGAGCAAGGTGGACCTCTGGCCAGTTGGCCAAGGATACGGCTGTCTGTTAGGTTTTTGATGTGGAGGCCAGCCATGCTTGATGGAGAGCTTGGGAGCGGGGAGGCCGGCACACCAGACACACTGCCTGGGGGCACTTGGGAGCTGAGTTTCCACCTGCTTCATTAACTGCTCGCTTCACCTCTGTGAGTCTTCCATTCACAACATGGCAGAATAACCCCCACTGCAATGGGCCATGTGGAGGATGAGTGGGAGGAAGCAGAAAGGTGTCTGGCATGTGATTGGTGACTGGGAGCCTCCTTCTTCCCAGTTGCTCACCCTTTTACCTGCCGAGTGGCCAGCTGTCCTGGGGTCTCTGGGTTGGCTGGCCATGCTTTGGTGGCAGTAGCTGACCAACGGTGTTGGTGGCCCTATAGGCACTGTTGGAGCTGAGCTGTTCCCTTAAAAAGAGCTTCAGATCCCTGAGGACCTGGTAGAGCGGGACATCTCAGAGCCAGAGCGGGGCATCCTTCAGTACAGCAAACAGGTTGGTACCAGGTCAGGGATCCCTCCTGGGCCAGGACCTAGTGTACCCAGGCCTGCGAATTAGGCCAGACTTTGGGAAGACTTCCTCAGGCACCGGAAGAGCAAGAGCCTGAACAGTGTCCCTGGCCTGAGATCCTGGTGCCACTCAGCAGCCTCACATTCCTTGTCATTACTTTTTAGTCCTCTGCACGCCCAGGAGAGGGACAGAGCAGGTGTGAGTAGCCCACTCGAGAAGAGAAAGCTGGGGCTCAGAGAGGTCGTAATAGCCACAGCCACACCCACGCACAACAGCGGTGGAGCCTAAACTGGCCCAAGGCTGGTCCGTCTCCAGGGGAGGGTTCCTCCTCCCTGGAGTGCAGCTGACACATCCTCAGCTCGCCTGCCCTTGCTGCTGCTGGTGGTTTTGCTGAAGTTGCTTAAGATGAAGTGAAGGTCATGCGTTTTCCCCTTCCCCTCCACTCTGGGCAGGGTGCCCAGAGCTGGGTTCTGCTGAAGGGCAACAGGGAAAATGGAAGGATAGGATTCCCACCCCACCCCACCCATGCCCTGGGACACACTGAAGGCGTATTCAGGATGCCTGAGCCCAGGCAGAGGGAAGAGATGCTCCGCACTTCACAGACGGACTCCTCGGAGCCCTGGTCCAGGCACCTGCGCGGAGCAGGGGGCGTGGAGGGGACAGGAAGCGATGTGCAAGCCCCTGGCCTGGGCTCCCAGAGCAGGTAGAGCTCCCTCCCTCCTGTGGGTCTGGGGAGGAAACCCAGGCCCCACAGCCCTGATTTTTTCCCAGAGACAGAGGAGGAAAAGAGGTTGGGAGGAGCGGGCTCTCTGACATAGGCCTTATTCCAGGGGCCGAGAGCAGCTACCTGCCTGCCTGTCGGATGAATCATCTTGGAGCCCAGCTCTGACCTGGTCCCTTCTTACTGGCTCCCCAGAGCCCGCCACTGAACGGTCATCTTGGATTAAGCCCCAAATACCTTTTCCAGTCTGTCCTCCTGCTTCCTTCACCCTTCCCTCGCACCCTGCTCCAGCTCAGAGGCTCTTCCTGCATGGGGACAGGGGAGGTATCAGATCACCTTGAAGTTTTTACAAAACACACACACCCCACCCCCAGCTCGGCTAAGAACCATTACTCTGGCAAAGCAAATGTACCCTGGATTGTCCCACCCACTCCCCCCACCATCCCAGTCCTTGCCCTTATCCCCATCCTCATCTGTTCAGGGTCTCCCTGGTCTTCAGACCCCAATTTGAATGCCTTCTCCTCCATGAAGCCTTCCCTGGATCCCAGCCACAGGAGGTCTCGTAGCCTTTAATGCGCTTGTCCCATTTGAGTCTGTCTCTTCTGCTAGACGGTGAGCTCATCCTTTCATTTATCGTGTTCATTGAGTGCCAGTCACATACATGCCCTCCAGTAATTCATGGGAAAGGGGCAGGTAGGCACGTCACCAGATAATGACGACAGCTTCAGAGATGCTCCAATAATGGCAGTACAAACACCGGGGGACATTTGGGCAATGGCAATGAAAGGTGAAAATGTACATACTTTATGACCAACAGTTTCACATCTGGCTGTGTAATTATCCAGAGAAACTCACACATGTGCATAAGGAGACGGTTCCATGGCTATCTAGGGCAGCAGTGTTCGAAATAGAAAAAAAGAGGTGTCGACCTCAATATCTACAATAATGGAGTGGACAAGTAAAAATGTGATGTTACAACAGCAGTTAAAATATAAATAATTGGAGAATTTTATGTTTTATAAATTATACCTCAAAAAAGTTGATATATATACACACACACACATATCCTTTATTATCATGCACCAATCTCAAAAACAATATTGCAGAAAAAGGAAATTGCAGAATAGTACCATTAGTGAAAATTTAATTTTAATAAAAATCACAAAACAATGTCTATGATTTATGGACACAAACATGTTGCAGTGCTGTAATACCTACCAAGTTCATGCTTGTGCTGGTCTTTGGAGAAGCAGAGAGAGGGCACTGAGACTGAAAGGGGAAAAGAAAGGACTTCTAATTTGTAACACTTCTTTTAACAAGAAAGATCGGAAGCAAAAATGACAGAATGTTAACATTTGGGTTTTTTTAAACTTTTTTTTGTTGAAGTAGAGTTGATTTACAGTGTTGTGCCGATCTCTACTGTACAGCAGTGACTCAGCTATACACACATAGACATGATTTTTTTAATATTCTTTTCCATTACAGTTTATCACAAGATATTGAATACAGTTCCCTGAGCTATACAGTAGGACCTTGCTGTTTATCCATCCTGTATATACCAGCTGGCATCTGCTAATCCCACACTCCCAGTCCTCCCCTCCCCCACCCCTCCCTCCCCCTTGGCAACCACCAGCCTGTTCTCTATGTCTGTGAGTCTGTTTCTGTTTTGTAGATTGGTTCATTTGTGCCACATTTTAGATTCCACGTATAAGTGATATCATATGGTATTTGTCTTTCTCCTTCTGACTTACTTCACTTAGTATGATAATCTCTAGTTGCTTCCATGTTGCTGCAAATGGCATTATTTTGTTCTTTTTTATGGCTGAGTACTATTCCATCATGTATATGTGCCGCATCTTCTTTATCCATTCATCTGTCGATAGACATTTTGGTTGTTTACATGACTTGGCTATTGTGAATAGTGCTGCTATGAACATAGGGGTGCATGTGTCTTTTCGAATTATAGTTTTGTCCGGGTACATGCTCAGGAGTGGGATTGCTGGATCATATGGCAATTCTATTTTTAGTTTTCTGAGGAACCTCCATACTGTTTTCCATAGTGGCTGCACCAACTTACATTCCCACCAGCAGTGAAGGAGGGTTCCCTTTTCTCCACACCCTCTCCAGTGTTTTGTTTTGGTTTTTTTGCGGTACGCGGGCCTCTCACTGTTGTGGCCTCTCCCGTTGTGGAGCACAGGCTCCGGACGCGCAGGCTCAGCGGCCATGGCTCACAGGCCTAGCTGCTCCACAGCATGTGGGATCTTCCCGGACTGGGGCACGAACCCGTGTCCCCTGCATTGGCAGGCGGACTCTCAACCACTGTGCCACCAGGGAAGCCCCGAGTGTTTGTTATTTGTAGACTTTTTAATGATGGCCATTCTGACTGGTGTGAGGTGGTACCTCATTGCAGTTTTGATTTGCATTTCTCTAATGATTAGTGATGTTGAGCATCTTTTTCATGTGCTTACTGGCCATCTGTAGGTCTTCTTTGGAGTAATGTCTATTAAGGTCTTCTGCCCATTTTTCAATTGGGTTGTTTGTTTTTTTGTTGTTGAGTTGTATGAGCTGTTTGTATATTTTGGAGATTAAGCCCTTGTCTGTCACATCATTTACAGATATTTTCTCCCATTCCATAGGTTGTCTTTTTGTTTTTTTTATGGTTTCCTTTGCTGTGCAAAAGCTTGTAAGTTTGATTAGGTCCACAGAATGTTAACATTTGTTAATTTTGTTGGTTTTATACTTTTAACTTTTTTGTGTCTAAAATTTTTCAAAATTAAAAAAAAAAATTGAGTAATCTGGGATGTCAGGAAAGGTGCTGACGTTTCCCAGGGAAATCAGGAAAGGTTCCAAGAGGAGGTGACAGCTGGGTGTTGAAGGAAGGGTGGGAGTTGGTGGGTTTAACTGGGTGGGGGGAGTTGGGGAAAGGAGATGTAGGGTGTTCAAGGCCAGGGAGTAGGTGGGCAGGCTGTTTGCACTTTTCAAATGTTTATCAAGCTGCCCCTCCCCTGCTACTTTCCTCATCCTCACCCCTCATTCTAGCTCCTCTGTTTGTGGGCTGTGCACATAGTAAATAGGCTCCTGGAAAAAAAAAATCATGTGTCACTTTATGATTTTTTTAAGTCCAGATAATCTAATGTGAGTTGGGGGAGGAATGAGCCAAACATAACATTGAACATTAAATTGGAGAAGTAGCCAGTGATACAGAGAAAACAGAGAGAATTCTTTAAGGATCCTGTGCTCGACCACATGCAAGTTGAAAACCATCTGAAACTGAGAGTTTTCTGAGAAAATACAAATCATCAGTTTGACCCCAGAAGAACTAGAAAACCCCAACAGACCAATAATCATGGAAGAAACTGAGTTTTCATAAAACTCCACTCCAAAAACTCCAGGTTTAGATAGCTCTTAATTTCTATCAAAGCTTCAAGGAAGAGATGATTCCAATGTTATTTAAACTGCACCAACTGTGCCAGATCACAGAGAAGGAAAGATTCCAGAGTAGTCTATGAAGCCAGCACAACCCTGACAGAAACAGCACACACACAAAAAAGAGAGAAAGTACTACAAAAAATCTCATTTATGAATATTGGTGCAAAATTCATAAATTACTAGAAACAGACTCACACAACCTTATGTTTAAAAAATGAATATACCACAAGCAAGTGGGGTTATATTCCAGAGATATAGATTCAATGTTAGGAGAACTATTAATATCATTGAACAAACTAACAGTTCAAAAGAGATGAAAAATCATATAAGCAGCTCCAAAAATGCTAAAAATACTTAAAAGGCATTTGATAAAGTTCAACATATGTCCCTGATTTTAACTCTTACTTAATAGGAATAGATGGATATAGCTTAACATTTTATGTGTTTGTGTATGTATGTGTATATGGGTGTACAAAGACATACCTACAAGGAACAAGTGACCACCATTACCTTCATTCTTTAACACTTCCCTAGAAGTACAAGCCAATACAAAGTTTGAAAATGTGAGTTATAAAAGGAGGCCAGTTTATCAATTTAAATTGTAGATGATGAGATTGGCCATCTGGAGAAAAAAGAAGATAGTCCACTGAAAAACTATTAGAAATAATAATGGAATATACTAAGATGACTGCTAATAAGTATTAAGAACAAAAATGTATCGTTTTCCTGTATATAAACTTTAGCCTCTTTTAAAATATAATGGGGCTTCCCTGGTGGCGCAGTGGTTGGGAGTCCGCCTGCCGATGCGGGGGACACGGGTTTGCGCCCTGGTCCGGGAAGATCCCACATGCTGCGGAGCGGCTGGGCCCGTGAGCCATGGCCGCTGAGCCTGCGCGTCCGGAGCCTGTGCTCCGCAACGGGAGAGGACAACAGTGAGAGGCCTGCGTACCAAAAAAAAAAAAAAAAAAAAAAATATATATATATATATATATATATATATATATATAAAAAAAATGAAAAAAATATTTTTTATATCAGTAAAAGTGCTAAAAATAACTAGAAGTGAGTCTAGCCCAAGGGGGCAGGAACAGCTTTTATTACTGCTGCTCACTCCTGGTTCCCAACACTTACTTAGAACAGGGCTTCACACATAATTATAGATATTTGTCGAGTGATGGAACTGCCTCACAGATCAATGAAACAAAAAGTATATCTAGACAAAGACCCAAGCACGTTTACTATGTGGTGATGATAATAGTAATCACCAACATATAGTAATTCCCATGTGCCAGGCACTGTTCTGTGGCCCTCACCTGTAGCCTAACATGTGATCTATCGTGGAGAATGTTCTGCGTGCCCTTGAGAAGAAGGTGTATTCTGCTGCTGTTGGGTGGAGTGTTCTATATATGTCCATTGGGTCCAGTTGGTCTATAGTGTTGAATATATCCAAGTCCTCTGTTTCCTTATTCATCTTCTGTCTGGTTGTTCTACCCATTATTGAAAGAGGTTTATTGAAATCTCCCACTATTATTGTGTTTCTAGTCCTCCCTTCCATTCTGTCAATGCTTTCTTCATATATTTGGGTGCTCTGCTGTTAGGTGCATATATATTTATAATTGTTATTTCTTCCTGGGGAATTGACTTTTTATCATTATATAATATCCTTCTTTGTCACTTGTGGCAGCTTTTGACCTAAAGTCTGTTTTATCTGATATAAGTGTGGCCACCCCGGTCTTTTTTGTTTACCATTTGCATGGAATATCTTCTTCCGTCCTTTCAATTATAGCCTGTGTGTGTCTTTACAGCGAAGGTGAGTCTCACAGTTTCATCTTTCTACATCCTTTTTCTGAAATAAGTCATTGAAGTCTCATAATAACCCTAAGCAGATGGTGCTATTGTTGTCCTCATTTCTTCCCAAAGTTAGAAATATTTATTTATTTAGAATGAGAAATGAAATTATATCAAATAATGTGTCAGAAAGCTGACAAGTACCACACATATCCTAAAATCCATAGAAATAATATAATATTTTTCTTAGTGAACTGCCTGAAAATCCCCACAATACTTTGTTCCCCTATATTTTCCCCTACATAATTCGGTTAACCCCATTTTTAGACAAGGAGACTGAGGCACAGGAAGGTTAGGTAACTTCTCCTGGATCCAATGAAGTTGGCATTTGACTCAGCACTTGACTCTTTGTTATCTATCCTAATACGTAGTTAAACTGAGATTTTGAATGTAGAGGGGTGACGGGCAGAAAATGAATTATCCGAACATGACTGAGACAATTAGCCCTTTGGAGAAAGAAAGAAAGCTGGCCTACCACACTTGAAACACCAAAATAAATTCTAGAAAGAAAATTAAAAAGAAAAAAAATCCTAATACTAGTGGAAAACATAGGCAAATATTTTTAGGATCCTCTAGTAGGAAATACTTTTTTTTATTATAAATTTATTTTGTTTTATTTATTTATTTTTGGTTGTGTTGGGTCTTCATTGCTGCGCACAGGCTTTCTCTAGTTGTGGCGAGCGGGGGCCACTCTTCATTGTGGTACACGGGCTCCTCACTGCAGTTGCTTCTCTTGTTGCAGAACATGGGCTCTAGGCATGTGGGCTTCAGTAGTTGTGGCACGTGGGCTCAGTAGTTGTGGCGCACAGTCTTAGTTGCTCTGTGGCATGTGGGATCTTCTTGGACCAGGGGTCGAACCTGTGTCCCTTGCACTGGCAGGCGGATTCTTAACCACTGTGCCACCAGGGAAGCCCCAGGAAATACTTTTGACTACAGAAAAATCTGAAATTTCTGTAAACAAAAGATGCCATAAATAAAGTTAAAAAAAGAGACAAATGACAATTTGTAACACACGTAAAAGTTAATTGCCTTAATTTAGAAAAACCTCTTAAAAATCAGTAAGATAAATTAGAAAGAACATAGTTCACAGAAAAATAAATGCAAAGGTCAGTCAATCAATAAACATGAAAATAATGCCTGCCCTTTCTGATATTTAAAGAATTACACATTGAAACAAGTTGCCGTTTTCAACTTGCATATTGGCAAAGTTTAAAACTTCGATAATTCACAGTGTTGTCAAGGGTGGTGGTGGGGTAACAGGCACTCTTCACGCGTGGCTGGGCAGCGCAAACTGGTTCATCGTCTTTGGAGGACAATTTGGCAATATCAGAATTTTAGATCCACCTAACTTTTGACTCCTTACGCCTAGGGATTTATCCTACAGCTAACCTCACACTTACGCACAAAGATGTATAACCAAAGCTGTTTACTGCAGCTTTGTTTGTGCAGCAAAAATGTAGAAACAATCTAAACGTCCACCAACAAGGACAGATTCGTGTAAATCATAGTGCGTCCTTCAGTGGAACATTATGAACTGCTACAGGAATGAAGGATCTGCCTCTTGGTATGCAGAGATGTGTGGTGTATACTAACTAAGAGACAAAGATAGAGTACCGGGAATATGGTCCTGGTTGGGTTTAAAATAAAGATGCAGACATAGATATATATTTGTCAATATTTATGGAAAAATCCTTGAAGAAAACAAACAGGAAAGTTAACAATGTTTATGTTTGGGAGTGGAACAGAGGTCTGGAATAGCAGGGAGACTTTTCATTCTGCATTATTTTGAATGGTTTGATTTGTCCCACCGTAAGTATGTTATTTTCAGAATTCAAAAAGTGAATTTAAGAAAAACTGTTTATACAGGGAGAATACTACTTAAAATGCTCCCTGAACTTCCTTTATAAATTTACTTCTCAGTGGGTTCACCTCTCCTTACATTCATAATTTTACACCTGGAAGGGCCCAAGAGGTCATCTCCAATCTGCATTTTGTCCACGAGGAAAATGAGACCCAGAGAGGTTTTCAGGGGCTGCCCAGGGCCCCTGACGAGCCTGCTGCAGAGACTGGGCTCCTATGATGCTGCTTTTAGGGGAGGGACTGATGACCCCCTCATGCGTGTGATCAAAGTTTCATCCTTGGACTTGTAGACCCTTTCCCAGCACATAGTGCAGCGAGTCCTAGTTCATTTGCACTCACGTGGGAAACCTGTTAAAATGCATGTTACCAGGCACCTTCCTGGAGATGGGCTAGGATAGGGCCCTTAAACCTGCAGTTTAGCAAGACCTCCACCCCAAGATGATCCTGGTCGTACTTGAAGTCACCTGATGGTTATGGGTCCCTCTGATCTCCCCAGCTCAGCCCTGCAGGCAGTGTCTGTGTATCTAGCTGAAGCCTCCACCCCACCGAGGGAAAGTGGGAGTGTTCTAGCTCACCAGGGGGAAGTAGCAGAGCAGACCTAGGTGCCGGGACTCCAGTGCAGTGTTCTGTCCATGGTCCCCCTCCCTTTGGGCCCTTGCCCATCTGCGATGAAGGATGGCTTCCTGGCTCAGCCACCCCAGGGCTAGGCAGCTGGATGTGGAGGTGGGGGGCAGACTGGGGGTCATGGCTGCATCCTGGGTGTCCCTCACCCCATCAGAGCTCCCCTGAGTCAGGCCTTGTGGGAACATGCTGACAAGCATGTTGGACCTGGGAGGGGCCTGGCCTGCTTGGGCTGGGGGAGGAGCCACAGGGAGGCTCAGGGAGGACTGGAATCCATGCCCGCCTGCCCTGAGAGCGCTTCTTTGTCCCTGTGCCACAGAGCCTTGGAGGACCCATCTTTGTGGTCAGGAATTAAGCAGGGACTCAGCTGGGACGCTTGGAAGCACCTGAGGACTGATTAAGAGGAGGGAGGGCGAGTGACAGCCCATCTCCTGAGTCCCCGACCTCACCTGCTGCTCCAGGTAGGTGCTGTTGCCATCATCCTGCCCAGCAGGGCAAAGCCCCTACCACCAGCTCCTTCCTCAAGCCCATGGCCCGTGGCTGTCTAGTCAACGCTTGAGCAGAGGCCCTCCCCAGCCCTCCTAAATCCATAGCCTAACAGGAGAGGCCAGGAAGGACACTGTCCCAGGTGACCCTGGCTCCTGAGACCTGGGAAAGGGGCCAAAGACTCTCTGGCTCTGGTTAGGATGCCCCCAGCCCGAGCTGCTAGCTGAGTCCCGAGTGGCTCCTGCCCAGCTGACTCCAGTTTGGGAACGGGCCTAGTCCCAGCCTGACAAGGCTCTTCTGAGAGTTCCCTGCCTCTTGACAATTTTTCCTTGGGAAAAGGTTAAGACAGATGGTATCTTCATAGACTGTTGGAGCTGGAAGGACTCAGTGATATGTTCCAACCTCAATTTCTTTTAACTTCTCAAGCATTACTTATACGAATAGTGTCATTTAAAATGGTGTAGGCGAACATCTCAGAGGAATCAAGCGTAATCTTGTTAAAACAGCACAGGAAGCCCTGGGTCTCAGGGCCCTTCCTGGGTGCAGCTGCCTCCTCCCCACACGGCCTCAGCCACCCTGAGCCCCTGCTCCCTCCCTCTCCTTCCATCTACCTGGTGACTCCCAGAAACTCATCCTCCTTTGCGCAAGGGACGCTGGTGGTGATCAGACCTCCAAAGCTAGAAGATGTTAAAGCCAGGTTAACATCAAAGTGAGGCTTTCTCTCCTATTTAAGTAAATAAGTGAATACATAAAACCAAGGAAGGATTGGATAGTCAAGGGAGGCTATAACTGTGATAAGATTTCTTTGTCTGAGAGTCTCTAAAATTTCTTTTCCATGAAAGAAGTTATCCTGTATGGGCTCTTGGCCAAGAACCTTGTGATTGTTGCTATTATCAATAAAAGTGATCTGAGCTATAGTTCTTTTCAGTTCAGATCAAAGTGCTTGATGTTCACATCTCCCTTGTACTCTCCTGGTCTGGCCTTGTGAGAGCCCTCCAAGGCAAGCAGTCTAAACCGCGGGCAGCGTTTCACTTCTCTTCCTTTGGCCCTGCCCACTGCCCAGGGCATGCTGGACCCCTGTTCCCCCCAAGCCAGATCCCTGTGAGAGGCAGCATCAAACAATGGTAAAGAAGGCAGGCTTGGGAGCCAGGTGAGTTCAGCTCCCAGCTCCACCACCTACTAGCCTTGTAATTTCGCTACACATCAGTCTTCTCATCTGTAAAATGGGAATAACAACGTACTACCCCCTAGGGTTACTATGAAGAGAAAAGTTGATATCGGTAAAGCACTTGAAACAACTCTAGCACTCAGTAAGTGAGTGCTTAACACGTTAGCTCGGATCATTACGAAAGCCTGTTCTCCCCCAACCATGCTTTGCTGCCTGATTCCCCTCCCTAAACCACCGCGCAGTCATCTCACTCCCCTGCTCTAAAATCATCCGTGGCTCCCCATTGCCTATTTAGTGACTGCTGAATGTTTGCCGAGAGAGAGAGTTTCTACCCTCCAGGTAGGTTAAATGTGTTCCTCGGCTGGGAACCCACAGCTGGGGTTTTGATCCAAGCTCTTTGGCCTCCCCACTGGTGGGGAGCTAGATCTGTACACAGGGGTAGGTTTGGTTTCCCTGCATCTGCTGGGGCCGCAAAGCCAGGGAGCCCTCTTTTGGACTCCAGCTCTCATGGTGCACACCGGAGTGAGGAGAGGACGCCTGGCCACGGGCCAGAACGGGCAGTGTTCACACCCTGATGAGCTCAGGCCAGGTGGCAGGTGTGACGTCATTGTCCTCGTTCATCATTGGGACGTGGCCAAAACTTCAGCTTCCATAGCTCAGGTGGGAAGCCCGAGGCCAACAGAGACCACCCATGATGTGGCACCTTGGACAGAGAACTCAGCAAGCTCCGCTCTGCTCCGCGCATCTCAGCTGCTTGTCCGGCAGAAGAGAGGCCATGTGCCATGGAGGAGCAAGCACTGGCTTGGAGGAGGATAGATCCATGTTCAAAATGGGGCTCCTCATCTGGTGGGAAGAACTTGGCCTTATCCATTAGCTTCTCTGAGCCTCTATTTTTCCATCTGTAACATGGGAGGATAATTCCCACTCCATAGGGCTGATGGGAGGTCAGAATGGAACAAAATGCCTAGAGCCCCTGTATAGTGCATGCAGTGGTGGAAGCTCGTTAATGTGCAAGTATTCTGATGAGTCCATCAGAGTTGTTCTTCCAGGCTACCGAGTGGGGTTGCCTTAGTCCTGCAAGCTTCTTGCTTCCCTTAACTGAAATTTTCCTCGACTGGCCCCCACTCCAAGATGAAGGGAAGTGGTGGCATTTTGGGCAGCATAAGGAAGAAGGAACAGTCCAAATCTTCTCAGACTCCTGGCAAGGGTGAGAGGCGCAGCAGGGAAGAAGCAGAATTCTGTCTGATTTTCTCAGAGATTTTTCCACTCAGGCACTGCCAAGCTTAGGAAGCCAGGAGCGAAGTGACAGGGAGGAAACAAACCAGACTGTGCTGGTTCATGCTGGGTGGTATTTTTCTCTTGATTCATTCCACACATGAATGGATTTTTTGGGATTCCAGGCACTATGCTAGGCACTGGAACGTTCAGCAGCAAGTAAAACAGACAGGGACCCTGCCCTCAAGAGGCCTTCATTCTAATGAGGGTGGGGCAGACAATAAACAGCATAAACCATGGATGAAGTATGTTAGAAGGCAATGAATGTGATGGGAAAACAAAGAAGGAAAAGGGGCTGGGGAGTGCTGGGAAATTGAGTTATTAAATGAGGTCATCAGGATAGGCCTCACCAAAAAGGTGACATTTGAGACACCAGTTGTCTGATCCCCTTGGGAACCCCTGAGAAGTCTGTGGACTCAGAATCAGGGCCAGGTGCCTTTCGGGAGCTCCTAACAGAGGAGCAAAATCTAGAATCCCTTCCAGTCTCAGCCCAGATAATGTCATGCTCTTCCTCCGAAACCTTCAATAGCTCCCTACTGCCTGCACAATCAAGTGCAAATCATTCAGCCTGAAATTCAGGACCTCATGGTCCCCAACCTGCCTATTATCTTACAAGATTCTTCCCACCCCACTTCTGCAGCCAAACCAGTCTACCTGCTATTTCTGGACTATTCCATGCTATGCTTCCCTTCTCCACTCACTTGTCCCCTCTGCTTGAACTGCCCCTGCCCCCACTGGTTTCTGCCAGCCTAGAAATCCCACGTGCCTTTCTCTGAAGCCTTCCCTGGCCCCTGAGGCTGTGGTCTTTTAGCCCCATCACCTTGGCTTGTACCTTTCTCGTTGCGTGGCCCTTATGCTGCCTTGGGTGTGGGCACTGGTTTAACTGTCTGATCTCCCATCTGACAGGCAGAGCCCAGCAGATACACGGCTGAGTGAACATTGGCTGAGTTGAGTGTGCCCAGGCTCAAAGGCCCGCAGCAACACTGAGACAAGCTGAGAGAGCCTTTGCCTACTCAGACAAAGAAGGCAGAAATGGGAGGTGAGCAGGAAAGGAGAGAAGGAACTAAAATGTAGGTAAGATTTGATGGAGAAGCTAGTGAAGGAAGGGGAGAGATAACGCCCCACCATATTTTTCCCAGACAGGCGAACTGTCAAAGACACAAGGTTAGGCCCCTCTTCTTCCCCAGAAGAAGGTCTCTCTTCTCTCGTGAGCATCCTAGGCCAGTGCTTCTTGGTTTCTAACTAGAATACCTTTTGCTGCGGCTGGAGCTCATTTCCTCTGGCTCCATCCTCTGGATTCAGGTCACTATTTGAGTACTCATTTAGCATGGCTCAGAGTGGCTTTCCTTACCCCTCACCCAAGGGGCAGGAGCAAGGTTGTAAGGAGGCTGGCCCCTGGCCTGGGGGCTTGTGTTCTACTTGAGGAGGTCAGGGACCCCTAGAGCCACACAGAGACTGCCTGGGGGCCACGCGAAGTCATGGAGGTTGTGCCAGCCAGTCACCCCTCAGCCTGTCTTCAGGGCTAAACTTCATCACAAACAAGTCTGTACATAGCGGGCCGCACCCCTGCAGCACTGGGAGTCTCAGGCCCCTGTGTCCGCACTTTGGCCCCGGCCAAGTGAAGCCATGTGAGGCAGACCTGCAGCCTCTGCCCTCAGGCTCCCACCGTTCACTGGAGCAGCTGCACTCAGAGAGAGAGCACCCTCCCTCTGCCTCTGTCCAGCTCCTGCCCAAGGCAGCAAGGCAGCCAGTGGGCTGTCCCTCCCTAGTCTGCTGCCCTGACGGAGGGGTGGTGCCTTTCCAGCAGGAAAGCCTGGACACAATCTGAGCCCACCACCCTCTCTGCAGGGATGCACACATGGTCTCCTCCTGGAATGTCCTGCCCCGGCCTCCACACCACAGCTCCTCTTTCAGGTCAGGATCCCCATAGATCCTCGAGGCTGGGAATGAGGCTGCAGACTGGGCTCACATCTCCCTTCAGTGACAACAGTTCCCGTTTTGGGATTGTTGTGAGGATTGAAAGAGCTCATGCTTGCAAAGTCTTAGCACAGTACCTGGCAGTAAGGTTTCAATTAGCGTAGCTACTGCTGTTTTTCCCTTAAGAGCTGCCTTGGCTGGAACCTGCCCCAGGCAGCCTTTCCAGATTGCCCCAGGCTCAGTCACGGGCTCCTCCTCAACGCTCCCAGCATCCCTTCAGCAGGCCTCCTGAGTCCACTTATGCAGACGTGTCGTGGTTTCTTTGGGGGTCTGTGTACCCACCAGAATCTTGTGCCTAGACTGTAAGTGCCTTGAGTGCAGGGAACAGAGCCCATTATTTTGCTGAATAAATGATTTCCTGAGTGACAGGTGGGTAACTGTGAGAGACAGACTGTGAGAAGAGGATTAAGCCTGCCAGCCCTGACTTGGCCAGGGCCTGTCCTAAAAGAGCTGGAAGCCTGCTGCAAGGCCTACGCAAGGGGGAAGAGGAACCCCATCCCCTGTTGTATGGTCTAACACAGTGATTCTCAAAACAAGGTCCCAGGTCCAGCAGTGTCGGCATCACCCAAGAATTTATTCGAGACGCAAATTCTCAGGTTCCACCCCAGACCTAGTGCATCAGACACTCTGGGGTGGGGCCCAACCATCTGTAGTGTAACAAGCCCTCCAGGTGATGCTGACGTACCAAAGTTTGAGAACCACTGCTCTAATGCTTCAAAGTAACTCAGATTCATGGGAGGGGATCTCTCTCTCAGGGGCCTCTGTTCTGCTGAAGGCTTCCAAGAAGGCTGTCAGGCTAGGCCCCCAGAGTATGGCTCCTGCTAGACCTACATCCTGACCTTGAAACCCTTAGGCCGACAGGACAGGCGCAATGGAGGACACTCTCCCCACGGACCTCCCCTTTCCCAGGTGGCTCTGCTGCTCCAACCTAGCCTGAAGCTAGTGCCTCCCCACGACCACTGGCCTGCATCCTCTGGAGGCCAGCCTCTACAGCAGGGGCCCCAGGGCAGGCTTCTGGAATGGTAGGGCTGAGCGAGACCCTAGAGATAGATCATTGGCTGTATACACATATGCCCGCAAACACACCAAAACACACATACACACATATGTAAACGCACACACATAACTACACATATATGAACACGTAAACACGCATGCACCCCAAAATGCACACAAGCACCCCAAATTCAAATTACAGTCATAAACACTTTCCCAAGCACATCCAAATACCCGCCCAAACATACACAGATACACACACGTTCAAAACCCATTGATACACACACCTCAGAATACACAAACACAAATGCATAGACCTATTGTATTCATTTCCTAGGGCAGCTGTGACAAATTACCATAAACAGGGTGACTTAACAGACATCTGTTCTCTCGTAGTTCTGGAGGCTCTAAGTCCAAAATCGGGCTGTTGGAAGGGCCGCGCTCCCTCTGCAGGCTCTGGGGAAGAATCCTTCCTTGCCTCTTCCAGCTTCTGGTGGTTGCTGACAACCCTGGGTGTTCCTTTGCTTGTCTGTTCCTCTGTCTTCACGTGGTTTTCTTCTCTGTGTGTCTCCATGTAGCCTTATTGTAAGGACACCAGTCACTGAATTTAGGGCCCACCCTAATCTAGTATGGCTTCATTTTAACTAACTATCTCTGCAGAGATCCTGTTTTTAAATAAGGGTGTATTCTTTCTCTTTAGTTGAGGTATAATTTTTTTAATACATTTATTTATTTTATTTGTTTATTTTTGGCTGTGTCGGGTCTTCGTTGCTGCGCGCGGGGCTTTCTCTAGTTGTGGCGAGCGGGGGCTACTCTTCATTGCAGTGCGCAGGCTTATTGTTATGGTGGCTTCTCTTGTTGCAGAGCACGGGCTGTAGGTGCGCGGGCTTCAGTAGTTGTCTCACCGCGGGCTTCAGTAGTTGTGGCTTGCGGGCTCTAGAGCGCGGGCTCAGTAGTTGTGGTGCACGGGCTTAGTGGCTCCGCGGCATGTGGGATCTTCTCGGACCAGGGCTCGAACCCGTGTCCCCTGCATTGGCAGGCGGATTCTTAACCACTGAGCCACCAGGGAAGCCCCAGTTGTTGAGGTATAATTGATAACATTATATGAGTTTCAGATATACTACATAATGATTGGATATTTGCTTATATTGCAAAATGATCACCACAGTAAGTCCAGTTAGCATCCGGTTAACATCCATCACCATATACAGTTACATAAATAAGGTCATATTCTGTGGTTCCAGGTGAACATGAACTTTGGAGGGACACTATTCAACCCAGTAGGTCCACACATCCCAAACACACAGGTACAGAGACAGACCCACACAGATACACACACACACCCCTTGCAGATGAGAACTCTGAGTCCCTTGATGTCAGAGCTGCCGGTTCCTCCTCCCTGAGCCCAGCACAAAGTTCACACCCTATTGTAGTACCTGTCACGTGGTGCTTTTCATCTTTGTTTTGCTTTTTTTGGTTTAATTTGGTTAGATGTGAACTTAGTACAAAATCCAAAAATTAAAATGAAAATATCATGAAAAGAAAGCCTTCCTCTCCCTGCCTCGGCCTCCACCCCCCAGGTGGTATTCCTCTCCCAGGAGCCAACCACTGTCAAGAGTTCCTTGAGTCTCCTTCTGGAGAAAGTCCAGACACAGGCAGGTGCATGGGAGATGGCATCTGCATCTTGCTTTCTTCACTGAACAGAGCACCTGTTCCTCTTTGCTCTGATTGTGTGCTCTGGCCTGACTGTGAGCTCACTGAGGGCAGGTCCGTCTGCTATGTATCTTTCCTCCCCACTTCCTAGTCCGGTGCCGGGCACAGAGCAGGTGTTCAGTTAAGGCTGGCTCTGTCTGCACACCAGCGAATCATCAACAGCTGGTTGGTCTGCATGGACTAGGGCTCAGCCTCCCGGCTGCAGAGCCTTGGGTCTCTCTGTCTCCTCCAGCATGTGGCACCGTCCACCAGAGCCCATGTGGCAGCAGACACAGCTGGGGTAGGACAGCACCCAGTATCATCCAGTCTATTTGCTTCTGCTGCAGGCGCCTTCATCCCAGCTCTAACTGGGGCTGACTCTGGGATGGACGGGGGCCTCTGCTGTGGCTGCATCTCCCCTGCCCTCCTCTCTCAGTCCACTCAGGACTCCTGCAGAGGAATCCATCAGGGAAGAGGCTGAAGAGAGAACAACACTGCTGGCATCTTAGGCTGGGGGATGGGGTCTTGCTGCAGACAAGCCTTTTGCCCAGTCTCCGCTAGCTGAAGGCTTAGTCTGGCCTTGTTACCACGGAGACGGGAATTACAGCAATAACTCAGGTTGAATGGAAGCCTGCAGCTTCACAAGGCTGTGGTGGGCATGTATTTTTTTCCACAACCCTCAGATATGAGATGACGTGTGACTTCTTTTCCCCTAAATCGACAGAAATGGATGCCTCAGTCCAAGATTTCACCATGCCCTCAATCCACTGAGTGAGCAGAACGCAGAACGCAGGCAGGAGACCTGTGAGACTGGAAGCCAGGGAAATGTTAGCCAGCAGCAACCTTCGCTCATCTGGGGAAGGAGGGGCTTAGGTTAGAGGATTTGTAAGAGCCTCTCCAGCCAAAACACTCTTGAGTTTGAGATCCTGGGGCCAAATGAGGCCCGCCCTAGCCCCACTGCCAATCGTCCCTTTCTTCAACAAATATTTGTAAAGCACTGTGCTCTACCCAGCACAGCAGAGAAAATAATGAGCAAATCCAGCCCTGGGCTGTGTCGTCAAGGAGCTTTCCATCCACTGGGGGAGTCAGCCGTTTGCTGTGTCATCCCATAAATAAAATCAGAGGTACTAGGTACTCACAAGGAAATAACACTTCACTGTGTTGAGCCATGGCTATGTGCTAGGCACTGTTCTGAGTGTTTCACGTGAATTGGTTCATGTACTCCTCACATCCACCCAGTAAGGTAGATGCTATTAACATTCTCATTTTACAAATAAGGAAACTGAGGCCGGGAGGTTAAGACACTCACCTAAAGACATGAAGCTAGTAAACAGCAGAGGCAGGATTTGGACCCAAGGAGTCTAGCTCTCCCTAGGGACCCACATCTAAATGCCCCCTATGTCTGTCTCCCAGGATGGAATGTGTGGGCTTGACCTGATCTGGAGGTCTTCCCTAAGGAAGCAGAAATTGAGCTGAGATCAACTAGTGGGAGAACGAGTTAACTCATGGGAAGGGGAACATTCCAGGTAGGAGGACAAGCATATGCAAAGGCCCTGTGGCAAGAGGGAAGGTGGCATGCTACAGGCATTGAGGGACAGACAGAGGGGCCAGGGGATGGAAATGAGGGGAGAGTTGGGTGAGACGAAGCTAGAGCCATAGGCAGACCTTGTTGGCCAAGTTAAGGAGAGCTACAGAGAGCCCTTCCAACAGAGTCCATCATGACCTGCAGGACAACTTAGGCTCCCCTGATCCTGGAAGGGTCCCTAGACACTCCAGATTGGGCTCAGCTCCCCTCACGGCGAGTCCTGCCCCTGTGGCAGCCCTTTTTACACACTATATATTATAATTGCCTCTTAGCCAAGCAAGGCCTTTGCCACGTCCCTTCTAGAATGAGGTTGGCGAAGCGAGAGACACATCTCATTCTCTTTAGCACCTACTACCCTTAGAGAACTCAAGAAAGGATAAGTGAGGGCTCTAAGAGTTGAGGGGAGGATGAAATTGCTGAGACCCAGGGTGCCTGGAGGAAGCGGAGCTGAGCTGGCTTGACAGTGGAGCGTCCTGTCGTGGGGAGGCTCACGAGGCCTTTCCACAAAGCGGAAGAATGGAGTGGGCAGAGAAAGCCAAGGCCTTTGAGGGCCAGGGGTCTACCCATCTGCTGGAACTGAGGCTTCTTAGAGGGAGATGGGGGAGTTAAGACTGGAGGAGTCCCTGGGGCCAAGGGGTCCTCCCCCTAGAGCAGGCCAGGAGTCAAGAGCTCAGATGTCAGAAGGAGCAGTGAACTACGGAAAAGCGCAGGCGCTGGCTTCAGACCCCCACCTGCATCTGCTTTACCACTGCTGGCTGTGTGACCCTGGGCAGGCTCCTCACCCTCTCTGGGCCTCAGCATCCTCATTGGTAAGATGGGGACAGTCATCACTCCTGCCCCCACAGGGCTGTTGGGGGTCAGGTGGGATGATGGCTGTAAACACACTTCATAACCTGGAAGGGAGTGTGCACCAGAGCCTGTCGGGCACCTCAGAGACAGCCCAGAGGTCAGGCCCAGCCCAGGAGGCTCCTGTGTCTCTTTTGTTCCCTTCCCCACGGGAATCTAGGTTCAGACCATCCGCCAAGTGGTCCCCATCTTCCACTGATTGATTGGGGTGGGCTGGGGAAGAAGGGAGGGGCTGAGCAGGGGGCAGGGCAGGCTGGCCCCCGCCTGCCCAGGTGAGAACTGGGCTGGGGAGCCACGGAGCCCCCTCCCTGATCACTGCACCTGGGTCTTCACACTGCGGTCAGCACCGCAGCTGCCAGAGGAGCTACTGAGCTGCCTCGGCTTCCAGGCTGACCCCCAGGGGCCTGGCGGCTCCCTTGGCCCACGTGGTGCAAGGTCAAGCCTTGACCTTCCTGCACCTGGCCAAGCCAGGCCCTGCGGTTGGAGGGAGGAGAAGGCGGCCTCAGATTCAGGCCTTGAGTCTTCTTTCTGAGCAGGCAGCCTGCACAGGAACCCCTGGACCACTTATCACCCCGAGGGCCAGGCCCCTGACCCCCGCACTACCCCCTTGACCCCCCTGACAAGCTTGAGTGGTAGCTGGTCAAAATGTGGGCACTTGAGGGGGGAAGAAGAAGGGTTTGATGCCGAAGGCTGAAGGGAAGCTGATTGTAGGTAGGCTTAGAAATATCAAGCCTGCCTTTTAAAATACGATTTTTTCTAATTATAAATAATAATTCATGTTCAATAGTTTTTCAAATTCAGAAAAAATTTTTAAAGACCGGTGAAAGAACATAGTCTCACCACCCAGGGATAACTGGTCTTTTTTTCTACAGGCATTATTTTGGTTTTTTGTTCTCCCCCCATCCCCCGCCTTTCGTTTGGAATTGAAATCATCTAGTTTAACGTCATTATATCCTGTTTTTACTTCCTACTTCGTCTTTTTGGCACAAGTAGGCAGTTGCCCCTCCATCTCCCAGTGTCCCCCTGTCACTGTCCAGCTCCCAGGGGCTGGTGTCGAGCACATCCCCATCACTGCCTCGCCCCTGCCCCCAGCCCCATTTGGACATGATCATGGCTGCTCACCGACTTGGGGGCCATAGGCAAAAAGGCATGAGCCCTGGGTTGGGGTGCAGGGTCTGGTGGGCAAGGGAAGGAACCTTCCCAGCAAGAAGAGGGCCTCCTATGGAGGTCCCAGAGGTAAGACGGGTGAGGGGGAAGCCGGCGCACTCAGCCTCCAGCCTGGGGCCAAATGGCTACCATCTCCCCTGGCTGTGCTGCAGCTCCCTCTGCCCACCGCAGCCTTTCCTCCCTGTTAGTGGAGAGTCCCTTGGATGTAGTACAGATGTGGGGGGGGGGGCCTGTCTTCCTGTACCCCAGGAATACGGCCCTCCTGGAATGGGCAAAGCAGCTCTCTCCCCAGTTGTGCCTTCAGAGATCACATGATGTAGTAGAACCAGGCCCTTAGATTGCAATCCTGCCTCTGTCTCTCTCCAGCTGTGTAGCTTTAGGCCCATTACTTGAGCTCTCTGAGCCTCAGTTTCTCTACCTTTAAAATGGGGATACTGATGGTACCTACATTTTAGGCTGCTACCTCTTAGCTTGCTCGTGAGGTGTGAGTGATGGTCAGTGAGATAAACATACGAAGGCACCAGTGCCATGCCTGGCCCTTCACAAGCATCTGTGTCGTCTCCTTCCCCTTCTTCTTCTGAGGATTTGTCGTGAGCTGTGTCCACTCAGGCCTGGAGTTCGTTTCCAGAATTCTTTGTCATCTTTTTCTTTTCTCCATTTAGCTTCTGTATTTAGCCTGGGGGCTTTATTCCTGTTTGCTGGGATGTTTGCTGGTGTTCTCTGCCTTGGGGGTGGCGCACAGCAAAATGATTAGGAGGGGGCTGGGTAGGTGGATGTCCTGGGCTCAGGTCCCACTGCTCACTGGCTGCCTGAACTAGGCTGGTCACTTAACCTCTCTGTGCCTGAGATTCTCTGTGCCCAAGATGGGATAATAATAGTACCTACCTGTTGTTAGTACAGGAAGCAAAAACCACTTTAAGAACTTTAAGCAAATAGAATTTAAACCAGAGAATTACATGCTCATAAAATCACCAGAAGAGTTAGAACCTGAGTCTTTAAAACAGAACAGAACTGACCCACTAGCCAAACTGCTCCTCAGCCACAGCCAGGATGGGACTACTGGAGCCAGGAATTCACATCCTCTCACCTACAAGCCAGGACCAGGGAGCCTCTGCAGCCTGCACCGCAGTTTCTTCTTGCCCTCCCTTCCCCGGGAGCCAAAGACTGGGCATTGATCTCCTGCAGACAGCTCCTTCCCCTCCTCAACATTGCTTGTCAGCTGAGCACAGCAAGAACAGCAAGAAGATGGCCTCCGCCCCACTTCTGCCTTATAAACCTAGCTCCAGTGCATCTCATCGACTGAACCTGATCTGTATTCAGAACCCCAGCTGCAAAGGGGTGTTGTAAATGTAGTTTTCGGCTTTCCAGCTTCTGCAGTAGAGGAAGGCGCACTAGAAAGAGGTGGGGATGGATGCCGAAGGCCATCGACCGTAGCCAACGGGCAATCTGATAGGTTTGTTAACCCAGATGATGCATCAGGAGACTTGGCACAGTGCCTGGCACGTAGAGCTCATTCAGTAGCTGTTACCTGGCCTTCTCGTTATTGGGCCAGGGGTATCAGCAAGCACTGCCCACAGAGCCCTGGCACAGAGAAGCAGCAGCGGAAATGAGTTGCTCTATGTGGCGCTGTCCGTGGTGCTGAGTGCCCTTCTGATTTTAGCTGGCGTGATCGCAAAATGGAACACCAACCCGCTCACCCCGTGCTGGGGCTGGCCACAAGGGTGATGGAGGGGATCATTTAGGGGCTATCCTCGATCCTAGGAAGAGGATAGCAGAGGCAGCCACCCATATTTGGGATACTTATAGTTTATAAAAATGTCTCCACTTATTATCTCCTTTAAGCAATCTTCATAGCACCCTGGTATAGGCAGGATGGACATAATTATGTCCATTTTATAAAAGAGAAAACTGAGCAGCAAGGTGTTAAGTAAGAGTTAGCAAATAATAGAGCCAGATCCACACCCGATCTCCTGACCCCAAATCATACGTTCCCTTTCCTCTATGCTGTGACATGAGGCGCAAGACTTGTTAACCAACTATGTGCTGTGGAGAGGTGAAAATGAATGACTCAGGTACTCTCTGCACACTATGCAAGCATATGCAAATCACCCACATTTTATTTCCTGCCCCAAATGTGGCCCTGGATAAAGACCCGTCTATTTCCTTGAGCCCTATAAATGTTGGTCATGGTGGGGGAACCGCAATGACATAGGCCCTGCCATCAAGAAGCCCACAGAGGGCTTCCCTGGTGGCGCAGTGGTTGAGAGTCCGCCTGCCGATGCAGGGGACACGGGTTCGTGCCCCGGTCCGGGAAGATCCCACATGCCGCGGAGCGGCTGGGCCCGTGAGCCACGGCCGCTGAGCCTGTGCGTCCGGAGCCTGTGTTCCGCAACGGGAGAGGCCACAACAGTGAGAGGCCCGCGTACCGCAAAAAAAAAAGCCCACAGATTTGTCAGGGAACTGGCCACTCTTGTGCACGGAAAACCAGGAGAATTGTGCCAGGTGGTGGTAGCAAAGGCCGGCTGTGAAAAGAGGGTGGGGACAAGGTACAGACCGGGCTGCTCACTGGAGGAAGGCTTTGAGCTGGACCCAGGGGCTGTAAGGCTGCTGCGACCAAGACTCCAGCCAAGGCCAGGAAGAAGTGGCTCAAGCTCAGTCAGGGCAGGAAGAGCAGCCCTGATAGATATGGGGGCAGGACAGACGGCAGGCATGGTGCGCCGTGAAGAAGTGGCCAGGCCATCGATCTCTGACATAGGGAGAAATGCAAGAGTTTGGGGATTCAAGTGAAGAAGTGGTGTGGGCCTCTAGATTTCCAGCCAACTTTCCGCAGACTCAAAATGAAGGGGAGGGGAGCTCTCCGGAGAGAGGAATATAAGGACCGGTCTCATGAGCTGCCCCACGGTGGCACGATTTAAGGGGCCACTGAGCTTCCATCCTTTATTCCCAAATCTCCTCATCCTCCCTGCTTATTTAGGGGGTGTCAGAAAACCTTTGGGATCTTCAAGAACTCCTTATCTAGATGCAAATAACCCTAGAAATCTTAAGCTGGTGTTTCTCTTTCTTGGCTGTATATAAGAATTGACTGGAGATTCTCATTCCTAAAGTCTGGAGTGGGGCGTGAGTATCTGGATCTACTAAACACCTTCCAGGTAATTCCAGTGTCCCCAACCCCAGGCTGAGGATCACTGGTCCAAGCCCAAGAGTGCTGAATGGGGAACCAGAAAACCCAAGTTCTGATCCCAAATCTACCACTTTTCCCAGCCTTAGGTAGATGTCTTCACCTGCTGGTGACCCAGTCTCTTCATGTGTAAAGTTGGACAAACCATCCTGTGAAGATATGAGGAGACCCAAGAGCAGTTTAGAGCAAGGAAGGGCTTACTGACACTTGGGGAAGAGTCATGGCCAGCTTGCGTGGCAGGTGGGGAAAGACATTAACCAGAACCTCATGGCGGTTACACCCGCTTCCCCTCCTCCCTGTGCTCAAAGCCACTGCCCCCTAGTGGTGAGAGTGAACCTGAGCCCCTGAGCTTTTGTCCTGGAAAGCTTGGGGGTGGGAGCAGATCTGAGAGCAGAGGGCATGCAAAGGGGATTTAAGGAAAGACCCAGAGAGGAAAGGGAGATGGGAGGGGTGCCCATGGCCAGGAACGCTATTTTTTTAAGGTCCAGAACCATGGGGAATAATCTTTCTTGTTGTTAACAAGAGGTGATGAATTATTGAAGAGACTGAGAAGGCCAGATGGCAGGGGGTGCAGGGCAGGTGCTATAGCTTTGTGTACTCTGTGGCGGGGGGAGACCTGGGGGGGGGATCGGGGTGACTTCCCCCCCACAGCTTCTTCTCCTAGGACGTGGCTTGTGACTACAGTGATTTGCTTCTCCAAATCAAAATGCGGGCCCTATGGACCAGTTCCTGAGAGCTCATGGGGATGGTGGAGCAGAGTCAGCTCTGGCCAGTGCCGGCAATGCAGGCCGTGTGGCTGTAGGCTGTGTCTCTGGGACACCCGGAATCCTGGCTCCAGCCTGGACCTTGGAAGCCTCCTACGAAAACCCCAGCCCAGAGGAGGGAAGGCAGCTGCCCAAGGTCACACAGGTGGCCTAGAGCCCAGCTCTCCTGGGATCCCTCAGGCCACAGTACCTTCCACTGCTCCACCCTGAGGCTGGGAAAGGTTCTATCCCTGGACTAGGGCTTGAGCGAGGTCATCCCCTCCCTCTGACTCCTGCCCAGCACTGCCAGCCCAGCAGAGGCCCAGAGGGTCTAGGAGGTGTCAGAGCAGAGGGTTATGAACTGCCCAGTTCAAGGCCCAGCTCTGCCACTTACCAGCACTGTGACTTTGGGCAAGTTATTTAACCTCCGTGAGCCTTAATTTTCTTTTTCATCTAGGGGAGATTCTAGTACCCTAGGGTACTTCTGAGGATTAAATGAGCTAGTACTTCAATAGGAAAGATTTTCCTATAATAAATGCTCAATAAAGCATTAGGGGTTAATAAGATTGGCCGCTTCTAGGGCTTCCTGGACCACCTAAACTCTGGGATTTGGACTTGGCCTTGAGATGGCCAAGTGGGGAGGAGAAGTGGGGAGCAAAGTGCTGGCCTGTCTAGTTAGGACGGCAGTAGCTGAAACCAGGCCAGGTCTGGAAGCCTGGAAGTGAACGATGGACCAGAGGAGTAATAAGGGCAAAGCCAGTTCTTTCTGAAGCCTTTGCCCAGTTTCTGAGGAAGACTTTGGCCAGGCCTGGGACTGCTGAGCCTCCAGCTTGTGCTGCAGGAGACGGATGGGGCAGAAACGGGAGGGGAGGAAGGCCTCGCACTTCCTTATCAGGTAAGATGTGCAACTGAAGGGACCTGAGAATCCTGACTCACCAATCACCCTTAACACCATCCCCCCTCCTTGGCCCAAAAAGCAAGGCTGACATTTGCTTTCCATGTACAGGAAGAGCAGAAGCAGCACCAGCCCCAGGCTGCAGTTTGGGGATATTGTAAGGTCCTTCCCATGCTTTTGCCTGTTCCAGAGCAGAGTAGGGGGAAGGATGCTAGGAATGGTCCCATCTGGGCCCCTTACTACCATCTCACGAAGAAGCTAATGACAAGGATGACAGTGCTGGCTAATTTTGAACACATGTATTTCCAAGCACCATGTAAAGGGCTTTATGTGAATTATCTTACTTCATCTTCACAATAACCCTGAGAGGCAGTACTGTTGTTATCCCCACTTTCCAGATTTGGAAACTGAGGCTCAGAGAGGTGAAGTCACTGTCCATGCTCACACAGCTAGCAAGGGTAGATCTGGGACTTAAGCTCAGACACTCTGGGTCCAGAGAGCCTACTTTTCCCTGATGCTCTGAACAGCCTCCCTGTGCTCTGCTGTGAAATTCATGCCCAAAGAGAGGAGTTCCTTTATGCCCCCTGCACCAGGCAGGTTGGTGTCCCTGCTCTGTGTTCCTTTAGTACCCTCCAAATTTCAAGTTTTATCATTTCCAGGGCCGATACTCTGGTCTCCAGAAAGCTTTCTGTCATCTTCTTCACACACAAGAGCTAGTTCCACCTCCAGAAAGCTCTCCTTCCGGAAAGAAGAGAGAAGGAAGGTCCAGGCATGGTTTAGGGGTGAGGAGAAAAGGCTGGGTGCTGCTCTGTGTTTCCATGGCAACGCAGCAGCCTTCCTCATTACTGCTTCGTTTGCTGCTGAGAAACCTGAGGAGGGTGGTGAGGTGGGGGTGAGGCTCTCTTCTCTCCTTTCCTTCCTCACCATCCCTTCAGGCTGGGCAGCCAGGTGAGCTGAAAGCCTGCACCTGACACAACCTTGCTGGCTGGATTCCACCCGACTCCAAGCTTAGAGGCTGGGACCTTGTAGCTGGAGTCCTCCTGGGCAGACTGGCAGCCT